>NW_009954507.1:1492755-1551041 GCF_000747805.2 Chaetura pelagica | reverse complement strand
GCTGAACCTCTTTCCAGAACCACATCTCACCCAAGAACCACTCTTCCAACTGGTTGAGCTCCAACACATGAAGTCTGCTCCTGCAGGCATTACACTGTTTATTTAAGCAAAGATGGCCAGGGCATGTGAAAGGCTACTGCAAGGCATGCAAAATGCACACCCAAAAACTTTCTGGGCTTGCAACTTGTTGGGAGAGTGTGTTAACAGTACATCCTAGCATTTAGGATTTGGGTTTTGTTACTTTATTAGAGGGACTGGACAGGGCTATACTACCCCACATTACATACTGTGGTGGGTTGGCCTTGGCTGGCTGCGAGATACCTGCCCAGTCACTCACTCACTCTCCCTCAGCAGGGCAGGGAATGGGATGAAAAAGTTGATGGGATTAAGATTGAGAAATGGGAAAATTGGGGGAAAAAATAATTTAATTTATTGCCAATTAAGATAGGTTTGGATAGAGAAAAATGTTTCTGCATTACAGTCCTTAGGTAGGTTGAATGGTTTTACCTCATTTCTTTAATTCTCTTAAGCAAATCATACTATAAGCCACTGGTAGATGTGCTCAGTCCCTTAAGACAGCTGAAAAACTCCTTCCTTATGCATCACAAGTATTTTCTTTTCCAGTTAGATGAGATGGAAAGATATCTTTCATTTTGGAACTCCTCTGGTTTAATTTTGCCTGTTGGTTGGGTTTGGTTTTTTAATGAAATCAAGTAAGATTTTTTCAGTGAAAAGAGGATTTCCTGATGTCAGAGCCTAGGGATTTTGTATGACACAAAATTAGCCTCTAATGGGCTTACAGCTTTTTCAAGAAAGATTTTGTTAGTTTTAAATTAAGTCTTGATATAGACATTGTGGCATCTTTAGGACAAGAAAACTTAAATGTAGAAAGAATCCTCATTATTTGTGTCTCGCTTTTTTATTAAAAAAACCTCACAAGTTAAACAAACATCAGAAGGAGTGTGCATTTCTGATTTTTTCCCTGTACAGAATTTGTACAAAGTACCTAGGCACAGTGCATATTCATGAGTCAATTTAGTAAATCCTGCTTTACATTTCAAAGGTTCAAGTTCAGGCTCTGCGTGTCTGCGTTTCTTGAATGATATGTTAAACTGCCCTCAAGGCCACATCCAAGAAATATTTATCAGATTTCACAGAGAATTTCCAATAAAAATATGTATAATCAATGAGCAGCGAGCCATCTGGGTTTTAGTTCCATCTCTCATCTTTTCAGAGTGGAGAGAAGATTGGCCTCTGTTCCAAGTTCAAGCAGCGCAGATGGTCAGGCCTTTTTTAAATTAAAAACAAAACAGAAAGGAATGGCTTTCAAACGCCATTCAATTTTAAAACACAAGAAACCCAGATCATTGTCCTGGTCTGAGCCAGGATGAAGCCAATTTAAAAATCAGTAAAAAGAAAAATTGGCTTCATCCTGGCTCAAACCAGGACAATCATCATGATTCCCGCATTCAGACATATACTCATCCTGGTTTTGATATCATATATCATGAAAGAAACTGGGTTCTTCAATAAAACACTAAATCATCATGGCTGGACATATACTCATCCTGGTTTTGATATCATATCATGAAAGAAACTGGGTTCTTCAAGAAACACTAAATCATCATGGCTAAACCTCTGACTACTTTGGTCTTTGCACTTCTCCCACATTGTGGTGAAGTTCTGCAGCCTTTTTTAGCCCATCTTATACTGGAGAAAGAATGGATTTTAACTACATGGGGACTGAAGCCCAGAGACGACGTGCTAATCAGTCTTTTTTGGAAAGTTAAAAATGCCAGTAATAAAAACAATATAAATAACATTTGGTGTCCCATACTGTTCAAGAAAAGGGAAATTATAGCTTTAACGTTCCACTGAGAGACAATGAATACAATTTTCCCCTTCTGAGTTTGCACACAGTAATAAAATATTGATCTTTATGACAAAACAGGTTAGATTTGTATAGAGAACAGTTCAGGAGGGTTTCATGGCTCACAGCAACAACAGCAGAGCATTTAACATTAAAGATTAAGTGTCAGTTCATTGAATTAATGCTCCACTGTAGCCGAGTAAAGAGTTCTGCAAAGAGGTATAATAGTTTCTTCTCCTCGTTCATGAGTTTCCAAGTCATCATCATTTAATTTCGCATCTGTACAACTGCAGATCAATTTGACATGGGTTATTAACATATCTGGCTCCCGTGCTCCAAGCCATATGTCCCCAATGTAAACAGAAGTCAGGAATACACAAACAGCTGTGGAAGAAAGATGAGAGAAAAATCAGAATAGATGTTCTGCTATTTCCACCAAGTGATACAAAGCCAAACTGTTTTACCTCCAGACCTATGTATGTAAATTGTTTCCTAACTCTTTCCTTAGATGGAAAATTTGTGGGATTTTTGCCCATGAAAAGCCAATGATCTTCCTCACACGAAGAAAAGTTTCTTGTTCGCACACCCTTCTGACCTCTTCAAATAAAAAAGTTTGAAATCTGACCACCAGCTTTTGCTATCAAATGATAACATTGGCCAGCATATGGATCAGAACCCATACACACATGGACTCATTTGTTGCAGACCATTTTCCCCTTGGAATGATATTTTTTATACCTCCCTGAATTCCACTTTAGTCCTAGAAAGGAAAGTATCTTTGAGAGAGTATTGACTGTCGTACTATCAGAAACCCCTACAGTGTGACCCTATCCCTGTGCTACCAACCCCTGTGGCCACACCATCAAAGACAGGCTTTTATTTTATTAAGGGATAAGCACCAACAGACAGGGGTAAACTTCAAACTGTTTTGATGAATTAAAAGACCATGGAACTACTTATCTACTATTACTGCCTTGTAACATGAGTGAACAGAGAAAGACAAGTTACCTTTCTTGTTTGCATCCTCTTCTCTCATTGCTGACAGGCATAACGTCCTTACAAGTTCATGAAAGCTGCTGGTGGTCAGGCCCTGAGCATCCATTAGGTGAAGCATGATCGAACTGAACAAACAGAGCTCTTTAAAGAGCCCAGCTGTCCCACTGCTGGCCTCACAGACCCTGGTGTAAAACTTGAAGATGTTGTTCCTCAGCATCTCATCCCTGAGCACCTTCTGCACTGCCATGGGGTGTGGCAAGATGCAGTTCTGTAGCCACTGCAGAGTTAATGGAATGTTTTGCATATTGAGGTTGTGCTCAACCATGGACTTCATGAGCCATTTAGTTACTATATGAGTGGATGCACAGGTAAGACTGACTGTTTCATCTGCAAAGTCAGCAGATTTGAGAGATTCTTCTCCATGTTTGGTAAGCAGTGCTGGGAAAGCAGGCTCCCAGTGGGCAAATATAGAATTCAGATGATCTCTGCATTTCTCCAGCTCAGAGACTTTCAGGTCTGCAGCAGCGTTGTCTTCTCTTTCCATCTCATTTTTTTTCCAAATGTGCCGATGGGCGTGCGACGAGGCTTGAGATTTGTTCTTTTCCTTAAAATTTTCTGTAAGAAGAAGAAACCCCACCAAAACAAACATCAGATACTCCAAAGGATTTTCTTGGTGCAAAATTCTGCAAGCAAGACAGTATCATGTGCTGCTTCAGTTGCTAAGAGGATCAGTACTAGCCCCATTTAGCAGCCTAACTGAGCCCATGCAATTCAGAGCACACGGGCTGCAGGCTGAACCACTTTCCTGAACCCAAGTGCCCGACTTTCAGGTGAGCAATAATGCCACCCAGGCCCTGCCCCACAGCCCAGCAAGGCCAAGGCAGTATTTCAGAGGTCCACAAGAAGCAGTTTCACCAGTAAGGCTATGCTATTTCTACCACCTCATGAGAGCTGCTCAAGCTATTCCCTGGTCTAGCAGAGGCACAGCACACTCCTGCCTATGGAAGGGGACCCCAGCAGAGCCACACTACTTTTGGATGGCACAGGCCAAAGCAGCAAAGCTGCCTTCCTCCAGCACTGCCACAGCCTGCCCAAGAATGTCTGGCTGGAGAGGTCAACCAAGGAAACATAAATTTTTCAGGCACCAAGGGAAGAGACCTCCCTTAGATGCTGCCTGTGTCATGGGGAGCAGCATAGACCCCAAAGAGCAACAGCACTTTGCCTCCATCCTCCCACACAGAGCATTTTATGGCAATTTGCTTTTGAGGAGTCATTAGAAAAATAATCAGAAATCTCAATCACGTTGCACCCTGCAGCTTAAAATCAACTAAATGCATTTCAGCGTTTTTTTCCAGGTGGCTGTGGAGGGATGGGGACAACTCCTGAAATGTAACCTCAGGCACAAAATTTCAGATAAGGATATTTTATTAGCTCCTGAGGCGTGGAGCAACCAATGTCACTGTAATAACCCTCTAGAGAAATCCTCAGAAAGGCACTAATCAAAGCTTCTATAGTATCCCTTAAATACAGTGATATTTTAATAATTAGTTTAACTGATAAAGAACATTTGAAGGAACTTATAAAAGTTTTAATGTGCACCAGGAGCAGTTGTATTTGCAGGAAACCAGAGTTGTTTAACACCTCCCACTACAAAGTTCCTTATACATTTTATTCACAGCATAAGAGAAGTCACACAAGTCCAAATTTATTTTTGCTTTCTTCTAAGACTGATGACAATAAGAAAAAAAAGAACCATTTCGGTTTTGCTTCCTTTACTGATAGTTTTTACTAATATTTCACTTTCAGATCCACCATCCACTCAGAATGATTCAATCCTTTGAGCACAAAGCCTTAAGGCATTGTTTGTTGTTTTTTTTAAGATTCCATTTAAGGATACAACTCGTCAAAATCTGACACAAGACCTGCAACTAAGTTTCATTTTAAAGATCCTCCCCTTTTCAAAACTTTCTCCAAAGCTTCCAGAATTGTGTTGAAGTTAGAAATCACTACCATGATTACCTAAGAATGTCTTTCCATTTCTGTTTCCCCTCTGCAAAGGTACAGCAGATTATCCAAGAAAAGTTATTAGTACTACTTCCTATGAAGCTCGCATATACAGTTAGCTTGTAACAGCCTCAACAATATTACTTTTCTGCAATATTTTAGTACTTACTAAACAATTCTTTGATTTGGTACTTCTGAGCAAGAGTCTGCACATCATCTTGCAGTCTCAGGTCTTTTTCGATGATGCTCCACTTGTGCAGCAGCAGCAGGATGTCTTTGCTGGAGAGGACACTGTCATTCACAGTGAACCGGCTCATTTCTTTGAAGGCTTTGATAACTGTATCACGATATTCCAGCACAGAACGGAGTGTGCTGAAAAACTGAGCCAGTTTGGCTAGATCTAAATTAGTCCTATAAAAGAAAACACAAGTGCCATGTGTTTTTCTGCATGCTAATTAATAAGTACTGGGTTTTTCCCCTCACATTCTCCTCCTACAGTTTTCCTTCTGCAGTCCTCCAGACACAGACTTTTCTCAGCATACCAGTAATAATTACTCTCATTCCCATTGAATCCCCAGTGCTTCACTCCATTAGTGTTTGGCAGAACAGGCCATGAAATGTAGTCTTAGCCCTCCTGCCTGTAAATAGCAAAGGCAGATGATGGGAAAAAGCCCAGAGGTCTGGAGCTTTACCTATGCTTCTTTATTTTGCATGAGTTTTCAACATTTCGAGGAAATAAAAATAAAACACAGTTTCTCCAGGCTGTGGAAACACTTGTCAGCACAAAGAGCTGCAGGTACCATTAGGAACACAAACAGAACTCGTTACCTATTTGCTTTCTACTATCCCTGCTGCAGCTGCTGGACTTGGATGGGTTAAGAGCTCTGCACCTGGGGAGAAGAGGCTGAACCCTTCTGAACACTGTCATGTATAACTTTGCACAGTTTCTCCTCATACCATTTGCACGTGTGACAAAAAAGTCTAAACCTTCAGAGAGTGTGAAGGATCCACGCAGCAAATAGCACTGCTAACTGCAGCCTCTAATCCAGCAGGAAAAATGTAAAACATAGCAGCTTAAAAATGGCCAGTAATTAAGGATGCAGAACTTGACAGTAACTGTCTAGTTATTTTATTCCCTGTGTATTTAAGCAGCTAGAACTTCCTGTCAAAGAAATTTCATCAAAATTCATCACTCAACATTCAAACTGAAGGGGAAAAAAAGCATTAAACTGCCAGAGATCAAGAAATTCCAGCCTTAATAAATTTCAAACTGGACACAGGATTAGATGCAAGTTGATTAAAAAGAAGAAAAAAATCCAAACTTACCGAATATGTTTGATTAATGTGATCAAAACATACAGAAATTCATTTACAAGCTGAATAGGAAGAAACTTCCTGTTTTCCTGGGACTGATTCTTGCTTTCTCTCTTGCCTCCTAAATTTGTTATCCACAGAGTATTGAGTAAGGAAATAATTTTACTTAAAAGCTTGTTTTCCAGAAACCTGAAAAAAAACAAACAAAAAAACCCACTAACACCCATTTCAAAGCTCCTAACCAGGAATCAGTCCATCACCTAGAGGGGACCTATATTCTAGTGTACTTCTGGAGCCATGAATGGCAAAAGGTGCCTCTCAGCCAGGACCCCATCAGGACATAGAGCACATACCTTCTGAAACCCCAGCCCCAGGGAGCCCCAGGTTCCTGCCCTCCTCTCACCACACTGCATCTGGGGAAATGGCCCCTGCATGAGACTGGGGATTTCTCACTTGCACCTTTCATGACAGAGCTATGCCAAGTACTGCATCACGTTGCAACAATCACTACCATTTCTTTAGGGTAGTTACTGTTTGAGACAGTTTGGTTCCTTACATTCCTAAGACAGCAATAAAACAGTAATAACAGCAATGCTTACAGCACAGTAACAGGAGTTGTGTTTACTTTGTTATCCTAAGGGCAGCAGGGGCCCGGGGAAGCAACCTCATTTTTTGTACAGAGGGTGCAAGAAGAATACTTCTCAAATCACAAAGTAAATATCAGGTGCCAGAGGCCAACTCCAGGCTTTTCACTTCCAAATGTACAAAGTGTACCAAAGAGAGGTGAATAAGAGGAGAGCAGTACTGAGAAGCTGTTCAGGCCAATTGCACTGTATAGACAATCCTGAAACCTTGCTTGAAACTGATGGGGGAATCTATGCAACAGAGATTTTGTGTGTGCCCACGCCTGTGTGTGCACACATGCACGTGTGTGTGAGGAAGAGGCAAGGGGAGGAGGAAGGAGGGGGAGGAGGAAGGAGGGAAGGAGAAATGTTAGAGAGAGCTCAGATTCATTATTGTAACAACTACTGTGTATGAGGTCCTATGACAGGATGTGAATTGCGGGTATTTGAAATGAAAGAGTCACACATGCTAAAATAAGGTGCCATTTTGTTTTCTAAGTTTTTCGAGAAAGTGTTAGCAAAAACATGAAGTCCCCTTCCCATCACCTGTCCTACTGCAATCTGAAAGCATCTTAGTTTTTAGAAACACAAGGGAACACTTCAGAGTTCCACAAGTTCTGCCAGTGTGACCCTACATGCCAAATGTCTCAACTACTGACAGGCCTTCTCTGTATCTGTAACCTTTGCTGTCTACTCAGGTGCATAATTATTCTACTGTGGACAGTAAATTTGTTCTCATCACACTAGTATTTCCCTAGCTACCTTTTCTCTAAGATGTGCAGTATCCAGGTTAGGAGGCTATGATCTTGTATCAGCTCATATGCAGCTCTGGTGACAAGGGCAGCATTTTGTAATATCTCCAAAACACGACTCTGAAATAGAAAATATAATTTGTTATTTTACAAAACTGGAATATAGTCTGGATCTAATTACTATCAATCTTGTGGATGGATATATTTAGCAATCTGAATGGTATCTGGGATCTGATCAACTTAAAGTTAAAATGTATTACGAAACACCACATTCTTAGCAATCCCAGGGAAGAAAAGACATTCTCTTCTCAAGACTTCATTATACACAAACACTACTCTTGAAAATAAGTCTTAAGGTAGCAAGACAATTTTCTCTTTCTATCCAAGATTTTCATACCTAACTGAGATACTTTCAACAGACTGGATTTCTTAGGATGGATGGTTATGAACATGAGAGTTTGTGGCATGTGAACTTTCTCCTGCTAAAGCCCTGTACAGGTAACATCCTGGCTAGGGAGTAACGAGACCTAGAAAAGCAAAAGCCTGACCATAAGAGCTAAACTGTGGTATCCATGATATTTTCCACAAAGCAGTACAAACACAACAAGCACCAGACCATCAAATAATGAAACTTAATGAGGTTCCATGATGGTAGGGATCTGTTCCAATGTCAGTGGACAAGAATGTGACTCTATTTTAGAAATAAACTATTATTTCCCCCTCCACATGTACACAAAATCAACAAGGATTTTCAAGAGGACAGGGGAAGAATCGACTGTTCCTTTCTGCTTTGTATTTGCTTAAGATCTCCAAACAATGAGAACTTTTGTGGGTTTGGGTTTTTTGGTGTTGTTGTTGTTTTGTTGGGTTTTTTTTATTCTTACCTGGGAGCCTTCATCACACAAAGGACTGTTGAAAAAAGAAAGAATGACTTGGAAAATCCTTTGGTAGTCATAAAGCTCATAGCAATGTTTATCACGCAGCCCTTCTCCAAGAAATCTGAGAATCCACTCACGTTCTGTTTTGTACTAGAAGCCGTAACAAAAATACCACCATTAGACATTGTAAAATAGACCCTGCTCTTTAGAGCACAAAAAACCTGGTTCCCTGGGAGTGCCAGCACAGTGCTTAACAGCTTTTCCTAGATTTCTCAATTTTCATCCCTATCAAATTTAATCAATAACATCCATCAGGAACAGTTACTCTGCAGCCTGAATATGCACCAATAATGGATCTTTAAAAGTTGCTGTTTCTGAAATACCTCAGTTTAATTCAAGATTAAAAATCTAAACTCAAATATGAATATTCTGCCTACAGAGCATGCACAGCACAACTCATTATTTCTTTATGTGTTACTCTGGATTTTTTCTATTCTTTTCTGAAGAATTAATGGATACCTAAGATAAGATTATTGCATTACCTCAAAATCAAAACTGTAGAAAAGCTGGAAGAACCCTGGAACTTTCCTCAGGTCCAAATACTGATGTGACAGAAGGAATCTGTTTACTTTTATATACATGTGCTCCTCTGTGAAAAGAAACAATGGTTACTGTGGAGGAGGACAATGTTCACGGTACACAACCACATAGGAAAATAAATGGAACCTGTATTTTCCAGTGTTTCAGCTACGTGTCAGAACAGTACATTATTACAGTGAGGAGGCTTTCTGCTCTTAAGGCTAATTATATTTTTAGCCCTCCCTCTTCTTTTCTTCCCCAAAATGAAAAGCTCATTCAGAGTATGCACAAGGCAGGTGAGAAGATAAACATTCAACATTGCTCTGATTTCAGCAAAACCAATGTTCCTTCATTGAAAAAACAGAAATCTGTGGCAAAGTGAGAGGCAAATCTCTTCACATTTAAAGCTTAACACTTCAAGTTAGGCAATCATAATTTTTAACTTACAGATGAGACATGTCCCCCATGAGCAGTGAAACAAGCTGCCCAGAGTGACTACACAGTCTCCACCCTTGGAGGCTTTCCAGGAGCAGTCTAGAGGTCTAGAGATTTTCTAGGATAACGAGGTTTTCTTTGCTCTGTGCAAAGTGGTCTGTCCTCAGATCTGGCCCTGCTCCGGGCAGAGGGTTTAGCTCAAGACCTCACCAAGTCTCTTCCAAACCGAGCCACTTCCTGATGCTATGATTCTTCTTTGCAACAGTGACTTATGTTGATTCAGTGTCTAAGGACAAAAGGATATTCAGGCAGATCCACTCTGATCTGCTGAATAGGACCTAGATGCTCATCTACTTTCTCTCATCTATTCCTATGCCCACCTCCACCCCAAAATTACAAAAATTGGCTTAAGTCCCTGATGGCTCAGACTGGCTTTGCACACAAACCGAAACAGCACTGCCCACTTCTCCAGCAAGGCAGTCTACACAAGCCTTGAAAGCTTTTCTTTCAAACACAGGAAAGAATACTTCATGGCTCCTACCACTGTTACAGCTATCTTAGCTTCCAGAATCAGTCAAGGCAATTGCTCCATGCACAGTGTCTCAGCCCAGGAGCTCAACGTGCACAGTAAGTTACAGTACCTGGCTTCAGAATCTGCTGTGCCACACGTGCAACGTAGAGGGTCAAAGAGAAGGTAAATCTGAGGTTCGGCTGCCTGATTCCATTCTGCACAGCATCCAAGAGATACAGCAACTGCAGCAGAAATGCCCAGGGAGAAAAGCTTGAACCATAACCCAAACAAATGCAACAGCAGAGCGTGAATACATAAAAAAGCTTTTAGGATAGTTCACAGGCCATAAATCAAGTACCAATCCCATCAGGATTTCCATTCCTACAAATAAAATGCCTAAAAATTTCTTCTAGAACACATTTTTCTCCCTTTTTCTGCTCATTGATTATAGCAGGGGGAAATACAAAGCAATAGAGGAGAAAGACAGGAATAGAGGATAAAAAGCTTCTTTTAGCTCTCTCACCACATGGAGGTAGAAGGATGAGTAAAGCAGCAACTCTGCCGTAAGTGTCCATGACCTAAAATGTCTAACCTGACAAACTATGAACTGAGCTCAGTCTTACCTGACTCTTCTCTCGAAAGCGAGCTCCTTCCAGATGGGAACGAAAGGAAGCCAGGACGAAAT
Source organism: Chaetura pelagica (assembly GCF_000747805.2). Classification (NCBI taxonomy): domain Eukaryota; kingdom Metazoa; phylum Chordata; class Aves; order Apodiformes; family Apodidae; genus Chaetura; species Chaetura pelagica. The sequence goes on along the minus strand of NW_009954507.1, from coordinate 1,540,394 downwards.
ATGCAGCTGCCCTCATGTTGGAATCATAGCTGCTAAGGGCAGCTACCGTTAGACCCAGGGCATTGACCTCAACAAACTTGTGACATGCCACTACACACTCTGTGTGGAAAGAGGGGAAAAAAAAAAATGAAAGGAAAACATCCGGTGCATTATATTGACATGTCAGAGAGTATATAACAGCACTATAAACCTTAAAACTTCTAAGCATAAACACCAATTTCTAGACCTACTCATACAAACTATCACTTCAGTGCATGTTAAAGGCTCCTTCAGCTAACAAAGGCACTCTGAAAATCACTCTGAACAGGAGTTCTTTACCTGAGCTGAAATTAATGTGGTTAGTCTTATTGACAATGACATACAGATGATTCTGCTTGCTAGACCATGCCAAGTTAGGGAGTAAATTCTGTAAAGACAACACATATCTCCCTCTTTCAGTAAAGTTCAGTACAAAGAACAAGAGGGAAAATTCTCCTCCTCAAAACATTTTCTGGGCACCTGGTAAGTCTACCTGCGCGAAAGATCAGCAGAGCCAATGAAAAGCCCATCTGCACTAAAGAGCTTCTGGACTAGAACAGCCAGCCATTAGCCACACCAGGTGCTGCCATGCAGGTGTGAGCAATTCTGCGTGTTCTAAGCGAAGAACTTAACTGTACCCCTATCCCCTTCTGGGACAAACAAAATCCAGTAATGAGCCAAACAGAACACACACCCTTGAATCTAACATTTATCTTCCATAGTGTTTTGCCATCAGGATTTAGAGTTTCTCATTTAAGGGCTGTGTGTATTCAAGAGCCTGTGGCATTTCTACCCACTGATGGCTAGAAATTACTTGATGTAAAACCTCCAGAATATCTCCTGTGCTATTTCTATTCCATTCACCAGTAATGGAATACAACTGTACCTCAGTTATATTTTAATAGATAAAATGCAAATGTGCTGCAGTTCTGAGTTTAGCAACAAGATTCACATATTTTCTAGTAATTCAAACTGAAGGTCAAGAGGAAGTTTCTGAGAAACAAATATTCCAATTTAAGAAGAGGCTGCAGTCTTACTGACAAGTACCTACATTTGGTCCACCGATTTCCTCCCCCACCACTACCCACACAACTAAAATATGTATCTATATATAAAATATATATACACAACATCTACATTTATGTAAAACTCACAGATTATTTATGTCCCCACACCAGCAGCTGGGCTGTTTCTCTTATCTCTTCCTCAAATGCCAGAACTCCTACTTCAATTTTGTGCCTAGCTCTGCTACTTCTGGGCTTGCAACGGCAGGGTCTCTACCTCCCAGCACTGCCTCCCAGCCAGCCCACTGCTAAGTGACCAACGCAAAGGCACCACTGAATTGCAACAACAGATCTTCTCAAGTGAGTGGTTTTACAAGTTATTTCAATATTAGCGATTACTGTATGCTTCCCTATACCAATCCTCACCAAAGCACATAACAATTAAGTGGAGGAATTCAAAGCCTTTTAGTCATTTTCCTACTGAGCAAAAAGACCCCCGCTTTCCTAGCATGGGGTATCTCTCACACCACCAGAGCTCAAACAGGTACAGGTCTATACCCTCTTCTTCCAAACACTGGGCAAGGCCACCACCCATCTGCCAAAGGGACAGTAAGAGGAGTGTGCAACTAAAGTGCAGGAGAAAGAGAAACAGAGCCCAGAGATACACTTAATCTATGCTGTCTTCTACTTTCTGCTTGTGTGGCAAAGTAGCTCTGCACCTCCCACTCTTCAGGCAAGTATGCAAAGGTGAGAGCTAAGCACTGGGAAATGGACTTTGTTTTTTTCTGAGCAACCTGGTCTAGTGGAAAGTCCCTGCCCATTGCAGGGAGGTAGGAACTAGATGATCTTTAAGACCTCTTCTAATAAAAAGCATTCTGTGATTTCATGATTATGTTGAATCCCAAGGGATTGTGCAACAATGACCTAAAACTAGTCTGCCTGCAGAAGACTCTGCATCACTTATGGACATAGCTCTGCCCCATACAACAACTGCTCTTCAGTACAGGGTCAAATATGTGTTGTATGCCCTTTCACAGCAAGCCACCACATGGCTTTCCTTCAGACTGCAGTTCCTGAGAACTACTAATGTATACCAAGTACACAGACAAAGTGGATAATTTTATGAGGCAGTACCACGTGGTGAAATCCAAGGTCTTCACTTTAGCAGTAAAGTTCATGCTGGTGACAGAAAGATATATTTGGAAAACTTTCCTTCACTGAAAATGTGCAGTGGAAATATTTTCCTCCCAGCTGACCTTGGGGAGTGTGTTCAACAACTAACATAAAATAGCAAGCTATTATTAAAAAAAAAAAAAAGTATGTCCATGTCTGACATACAGTTTGTTTAAAGTACCTTGAGAACCATGATGGAAAAGGTTTCCACAAGATACTTATCAGAGCTAAAGTTAGACAGAACTTGCTATTTGCGCAACTCCACACTTACTTTTTACTCTGTGAGCATTAAACACTGTGCAGTAAGTCTATGTTTAAAAATTCAGCCATTATATAACGTCTGTGCACAGGGCACTGTGCAGCCAGTACAAAAAGCAAATAAATAAAAGACAAATTGGGAACTCCAAAAGCAGTTGACATGGTTTAGGAGCACCATGGGACCTGAACTCATAAATCCCTCAGGCCCTTTAAAAATGCCCCTCTTACGACACAGACTCTTAAATCAGCATGGAGCAGTTAAGGGAACCATTTTTCCTTTCTCCAGCTTTAGAGTCAGCCTATGTCAGGGTAGCCACTTCCTCCACAGCTCTGTCTCCCATGTCATATATACTGCTACCATGTGTAATGAAAGTAAAGTGTAGAATCATAGAGTCACAGAATGGTTTGGGTTGGAAGGGACCTTAAAGACCATCTAGTTCCAACCCCCCTGCATAGGCAGGGACACCTCCTACTAGACCAGGTTGCTCCAAGCCCCATCCAACCTGGCCTTCAACATTTCCAGGGATGGGGCATCCACAACTTCCCTGGGCAACCTGTTCCAGTGTCTCACCACCCTCACAGTAAGTAATTTCTTCCTAATGTCTAACTAAATCTACCCTCTTCCAGTTTAAAACTATTACCCCTACTACTAAGGCCTCTCTGGAGCCTTCTCTTCTCCAGGCTGAACAACCCCAACTCTCTCAGCCTGTCTTCATAGGAGAGGTGCTCCAGCCCTCTGATCATCTTCCTTGTCCTCCTCTGAGCTTGCTTCAGGGCTTTGTGTCCTTCTTGTGTTGGGGGCTCCAGAACTGGACACAGCACTCAAAGTGGGAATGCCCATCTACTGCTATGTTGCTCTATTTCTGAGTAGCCAAGTCTCACTAGATACGTTGCATTATTTGGAAAAGTGCTTTTAAATAAACAAAAGCAACCTTAATGCCACTTATACCTTGTTACTTCTAAGTAATTCTGAAAATTACAATGCAATGCAGTAAGTGTTTAAGCGTATTTATTCTCTTCAAAGACAACCACAAAGTTCTTTGTCATAGTAACTCTTGCTGTGAGAATAACAGAGCTACAGATGGAGCCATGCATCTCCCACAGCAGAGTAAAATAACACTAAATAGCAAAGAGAAACATTCACTTTACCTGGTCTGGTCAGTTCACTAAAAAGCTGAAGCAGAAAACAAGGATCGTAGAAGTCATCAAGACTCTTGACACTTTCATCTCTATATAGTGAATCTTGTACATCCTGAAACCAAATCTAAACCAGTATTTGTAAGGAACAATGCCAATTTCCAGCTTGGTTTCAACCTCATCCCATTATAAAGCACCCAATACTAAACCTTGCAAAATACAATGCAACAGAGGGTGAGACATGCTTGTATTTAAATCTGGCCTTCACTATCAGAGTTCCAAAACTATTTTGCCTGACGAGCTCAAACAGGTACATAAGCATGTTGGCAAACTGCATGAAAGACTGAACAGCCCACTGTCAGTGGATCCTTGAACAGTCAAATTCAACAACTGTTTAAAAGTCAAATTCTGGTCTCACACAAGGCAATCTTTGCAACGCTGCACAATCTCACCTGCCGACAAGATGTGGTCTATATATTGCAATTCATTTGAAAAGTACTCCTAAATAATAATTCCAGTCCTTCTATGAAACAAACAGCAGTGTATTACATGAATGCATGAAAGACATCACTACAGTGAAAAGCTCTTTTCCTACATCAAGAGGATAACTGAGCAGCCTGAACCAAAGCACCTGTGATGACAGAAGACGGCGATGCTGAGGGAAAGACAGAATGGTCTTCATCATCTTTTCTCGATCTAGCAGACACAGAATCTCCTCCATGCTTGGCTGCTGCCACAGCGACCTCCCCAGACTCTTGCAAGTCTTGTGATGTTCAACAGCAGCTGGACCCCACAGCAGGATTCTTAAATGTGGTTAAAAGTAAAGGCATTAGTGAACAGACTGCTAGCACTGAGTGAAAAGCAATTACAAAGGATATAAATCAGTATTTAATTTTCCCTTCACTTGCACTGTCTATCCTGCAGGAATCTGAAACTAGAACTCGTTTCCCTGGCAACATCTTTTTTATGCATCCGAAAGCTTTTCAAATTCAGTCTGAGGGTGTCTCATTAGCTATTTCCTACCCTATTAATCCAAGTTGGATCTTACTTTCTTGGAAAAACAATTTTTATTTAAGCTATAATATTCAGGTAAATATGACAGCAGCTGCATGAAAAGAACTGCTCAAGACCTGGTCAGACAAGGTAGTCTCAAATGCAATCAATACTTCCAACCAAGATCACAGTGGTTCAGTAAAACATAAATCCCTTCTCTTCTCCTCTGAGTTGCTGCTTAGGCCCCACTTACTTTGCCATGGTGCTTAAAGTGATATTGATACTGTCATTTGTTATGTGGGCAGTGCCAGCAGCATGCCTCACTGTCAGTAATGCAGCTGGAGGGATGGTGTTAGGCTTCTTTATCACCCAGAACCTGAAGGCTCCCACTTGTTACACAAGTCAGGCTCTGCTGGGTTGCATGTACGGCACTTCTCCTGAATGTTCTCTACATTAGCTCAAACTCTTCAGTGCTGAAATCAAGCCTAACCAAATGTCTGGCTACCAATTCACTTCAGGGTACAGTATGAAATTGCTTCTCCTTTAAAAAGGCTACAAAAAAAAATGGAGGGCTAACTACCTCTGAAACCAGCCTCCTCCACAATTACCCTCCCATTTGCCAATACTTTCAGTAAAGACGTACGTAGGATGTGGCTAGTGCCAGATCCCTGGCTTCTGGAAGCCACTTCAATTCCCTGCTAACAAGAATCTTTACTTCCTGTCCTTCATGACAAGCTGTTGTTCTCAGACAAGGCTTAGGGAAGGTTCTTAATTCAGAGTCCAGTCCTGCTCCAACTGCCTGAGCCAGCAGTCTTGCATTGCTGTTAGTATTTATGCCCATACCTCAAAGACAGAGAAGTGCATTTGAGAGCAAGGCAGACCAGAAACATCAGTTTATGTAAGAACTGTTAATAACAGACATTCCTGTGGACAGCTTGGGCATTGGGCCTCAAAAAAAACCTGATTATTTTATACAATACATGGGACACTCTTAGGAAGCATGCAGATGTATTGCAAGGTTGTGCTATAAGGAGAGCAACAGTCCAGACTGGTGAAAGACAATGAAGGCATTGATACCATGTTAGTACCCTAAAACTAACCAAACACATGTTAATGCAAGAGGTTCTACATCACTCCTCTGCTGGCATGTTCCTCTCCAGCAAATCACCAGGGTTGAATATCACACACACAGGGGCAAGATCGCCACTGAAAAAGGCAAGGGCTGTGCCAAGCAGCAAATCCTGTATCCCAAGGGAACAGAGAAATGGAAGGAGTCCTACACTTGCAACTCGTGCTTTGGCCTTCATTTGTGACGAAATTCCTCTAGTAGGTTCTTACCACTAGTAAGTTACTACTAGTGAGTGACTACTGAAATGAGACAGTGCCTCACCCAAACCATGGGAACCCAGAAGTTGGGGCAACATAAAAGAATTACATTAAGAATAGGAAATACATAGGGAAAATTTTCCAAAAGCAACATTCACCTCTAAGTTTGACATTGCTCACTGTTTCTCTCAGTTAAAAACAAGATCCTGGTAAGATACCAGTTGTGAGACTGCTTAGTCAGGCAAAAAAATGGAAGGTGGTCAGCTTACCTGGAATTTATAAGACTTTGATTATTCTTCTCATATAACTGAAGCAGTAGCAGTATCTTCTGATCTAAAAACAAAGATTAAACCTACAGTCAGTCATCTGTGATGATGAAAACCAGATCTAGTAGGAAGCCTTTCCCAGGCTAACACACTTACCTACAGCACTCAGAGTAGCCCCATAGGCACCCAGCAAAACAGCAAGGTGACTGCTCTCACAGAGAGCAGGGCTGAGTTTCACAAGTGTCAGCAGTACATCCACCAGGGCCTCTGAAATAAACATACAGCTTTGGCTTTGTTGCTCTTTATTAGATAGCATGTATATAAATACCCCCCCACACATATACCCTCTCTAAATAGATGCACACACACTTTAGATCAAGATCTCTCTCTATAAATACCAGAAATCACTTCCGTGACTACGATGCATTTAATTAAAGTAGAACAACTGGGTTTTTTTTAATAAGTTAAAACAGTCTTTCCAAGCTGGACACACTCATGCTGTTGTGAGATAAGGTCTACAATGTGGCATAATACTCTGCAGAAACTTTCCAGGTATACACATTTGCTCTCTTGGTTGGAAAGAAGTACTACACCCTATCCTACCATATTGCAGCTCCCTCCACTCCTCAGAAGGTATCTTAAATTAGCTCAGGAGTTGCACAAAGTAAAGGCAGACATCCCAGCAATTTTCCCAAGCTACACAAGAAATCACAGCAAGATTTACAAGTTCATATCCCAGCTGCAATCACTTATCAAAATGCATCTACACTGCATTTAAACAGGGGTCATCACTGCAGAATTCATTAGCAAGTTACAGGAACTCTGTCCAGAAGCATACAAAAATTATCCACCTTTATTTTATAATCAGTTGAGAAACAGACCAAAGTGATCAGGTTACTCAAAGGCAAACAGGGTATCTGTGGCAGATTCAAGACCTGAATACACATGTCTTTACTCCCACTATCTGAAAAGGCATACAGACTTTTTCCCCCAGTATCTACAGGAATATAAAATAGATGTGAAAACAAAACAGATCATAAAGACAACAGCCTGAATGAATGCACTCCTGACATCAAGCTTCTGAATTAACTGAAGTTACCCTCAAAAAATCCATCTTGCTGCCCTACAGAAATACATTCAAAAGGTACACCACATACAGTACGCAGCAAAATCTATTCCTTGTTTTTTATTTCACTGAATATTTGACTTCGCAAGAGCTTTTTGCTCTTTTCAGGTGATTTAAAACTTTATCATTTGTCTACACGTTGCTCACTGATGTACACAAAACTATTTATCAACATGCTGCCCCAAAATCCTCCCCTTCTCTTACACTGCTCCACCAATCACTGAATCTCAAAGCTCCGTACAGTAGGAAAAAGCTGAGGTCTAAGTATATTTAGTGATTGGTTCAAGGTCAGGTAGTATTTCAGTATTGGCAGAGATAAAGAAACAAAGTCAATCCTACACATGAACTATCACCCAATTTATATTCCTCATGAAAGGTTGCGAAATCAAATACACACTAATTAACATTTTTGATACGTCTTGCAAAATCAACTTAACATCTTCTGTACCAACCTATTTTAAAATGAGGGCCTCTGTCACATGTTTCTAACAGAACTTACTGCACTTACTGGTCTTATACTAAAAGCCTTACAGAAACCAAAAGAATAAATTCAGTATTTCAACAGGGTTGGAAACTAACCAAACGCAAATCCATTTTTTCAGTAGTTTTAGAAAAAAATAAGTGCTAAAAACCAGCAGCTATAAAATGAATGCAACATTTGGATCCAAGTAGAGGTAGAATTTAAAACTAAATGCTAATATTCTGGATTTGTTTTACATAGCTCTGCAAGTATAGGTAGGTGGATAGGTTATGGATGGATAAAACACACTGTGAGAAAGACAAGATTACTAAATATAGTTAAGAGGAATAAGAAGAAAAATAACCTCTTGTCTGGATGTTTGTGCCATCTTCCTCTTCTCTTGACCTCAGTATGGCTGACAAAAATAGAGAGTGCTGCGTGACCATCATGTGAAGCTTGGAAAGCTTGACTAATCTCTGAGTAAGTGAGGATTCTTCTTTGTACAATAACTGAATAGCAATGTTCAGAACTTTCAAAAATGCTTCATCTCTGTAGCGGTACCTTTAGAAGCAAGGATCACAGAAAAGTCAGATCCCAACAAGAAGGAAAGTTTCTTGAAAATAATCTGTTTAAGACATGAGAACCTTGCGAAGAAAACAAACTTAGTAAAATCATAACAAATTTTTAAAATGAAAACACATGCAGCTCTTCCCCTGAGTTGTTTTTATTTCGTTTTTTTCAAGTTATACTGGTACATTAATTATAGAAAAAAGAAAGAAGAACAAACACAGTCACACTTGCAGTTGTAAGTGATCTTAAAAAAGGATTAGGATTTTGCCTACTAACCCTTCAAACACCAGTCCTTCAGATTAACACTTCTACCTCCACAGAAGCTAAGATTATCCTCAAATAGTTTTTATTTATTTTATTTAAATTGTTTATATTTAAAGGTGAAAGATCTGATTCTGTTTTCACATTAACTGTATTCAGAAATACCTTAAATAAGAAGAAAATAATGATATGAGCATAAATCTTATTTATGCCAGTCAAAAAGAAGCTTGTCCAGCTATCTAGTTAGCTATGTTAGTTATGCTAACTGGGGCACACTGAATCTGCCTGCAGTTGTGCAAGTTTAGGCTCCAATGAAGCCAGAAGACATGACACAAAACACATCCTGAGAAACAAGGAGCATCATCTAATCTGACTGAACTCAAGGGACACAGGGTGTATCCAACATAACGCAGGACGAGGCCACGTGAACGTAACTCCACCTCCTAAAGCAACTTTGGTGCACCTTTGGTGCAAAATTACTTACTTGAGTCCTGTCTTCACAAGGCTGTACCAGTCATCTGGGTCCACTTCCTCAACAAGGCGCTGTGCACGTAGCAAGTAAAAACAGATGTTTACATTTAGTACATAAAGAGGCTACAGATTATCATTACCAGCAATTTTTGTTCAACAGACGCAGTAACACTCAGGTGGAACAATCAAAGGATAACAGGGAAGAAAGCTCCTGGATACAACAATCCTACCTCCTGATTCAAAAGAAACTGCAAGTCTTGTTTTGTTGGCCCTGACTGCAAAAGCAGCATATGGGCTGTATGTAATTCAAAAGCAAGCTGGTCTGTAGGTACCAAGCAATGCAGACTCTTTAAACTCTTCACACTCCCAAAGTATAAAAGGAATAAAAATTCACCAAATCAAAGCAAAAGACTCAGGTAATATGTTTTTTGTGTACCTACAATGTGCTTAAGCTAATCAACCTTTGCACGTGGCAAACAGGGGTGGCTGGGTGTATATGTTTTTTAGAGAAACTCATCTTCCCTGAAATGCTATAAACCACAATCAGTTTTAAGAAGACTGACAGCTGCACATGCCAGCAGCCCCAGTAATGGTAACCCTCTCACATCTGCAAACACCATTAGGATGAACACTATGAGGTGGCCCCTCAGGTCCTGCAAGACTCCTTGTCCTGCACAATCAGCCATGTCCTAAAAGCGAGTCTGACCAGAAGCCAACAAGAGGTCAAAAGCTTTCAATACCTGCAGAGACCTTAATTTTTACATCTTGCATGAATCTGCCTACCTTACTAAATTACAGAAGAAAGAGTAGTACAGAGGGAATGATCAAGAAGTGTGATTTATGATAAAAGTCCAAGTGTCTATCTACAATCAATCACATTTCTGCCACAGACTTCAGAGGGCATGGCAGGTGTGTCTCATCAGAAGTCTCTGTATCACAATTATTTTTTTTTAATGAAAAAATCCATTGACGACCTTTAACTCCTGAACACCTCATACTCTGATTTTCAAAAGGTCACTGTTAGCAGAAAGCCACTATCAAGAACTTAGCAGGGCTAAGTTAACTCTGCAAAACCTATTAAAAGCCAATAGAAGTTGTAATCCATAACAGAAAATGAAGTCCAAGAGCACAATAACACATACAGAGTGTCACATTCTAGCAATGCAGATAAAAAGAAATCTCACCAATAATTCTTCTAGCCTCAGCAGCATGGACCTCTCCACTTCTTGCTTGCTTTCATCTTTACTGCCGTTGTACATGGCAATTAACCCCTTCATGCAGGCTGGTAACAGGCATCTCCTCCAGGAATGCAGCTCTTCAGAGTTTTCCAGCACTCTCGATATGGAATCTGCTACTGTCCAGCTACAGAAAGATATTTAATTATTTTTTTAATAATGTTGTCACGTGTTTTTTATATCTGCTAAATATGTCTTGCTGCCAAGGCTTTGACGTGACAGATTCTCTGAGAAGAGGATTGTTCACAATATTGGCATTCATGCATATGTATCACAACACTTCACTGGACAAACCTAGTCCTGAAACAGGGCAATGGGGCTTGCCTACCTCTCAATAGATTCTGCTTTCTCAAGAGCCGCAGGAAGCTGGTCAATAAGGTTTTTCAGCAGTTTGCTTTCTGAAGATGGCAACAACTTTGAAAGGACTTGCAGCTTCACAGTGGTCTCTTGTGACCCTTCTGTGTCTTGCAATACACCGCAGAGTTCCTTCCACAGAGCCTTCCTCAAGACAGGTATAACAGCTGAGACAACTGTTGGGAGAGGGCATGGGGCACAGGCTTCACCATTTAAGCATGTTAAACAACAACAAACTTATAGCTACAAAAATCTCAAATCACTTTTCTAATCAAGCCCCAGATTATGTAGCTTCTAGGACATTATACTACAGTAGCTGATTATCTGCTACAGAGCAGTGCACTTTATTGTTCCACAGCACCATTAGGAAGTGTTCAGCACACGTACCAGACATATACTTGCTACACAGCTGAAATGATTAGACATGGACAAACAATGCAGACCTTCAAAAGAGGGACAACTTCCTGACAAGAAGCCTTGTCCTTGCATTTCAGGAAGGATGAAACCATAGCAGTTCTCTGACCCTGGGCTCAAAGGAAATTTTCTCTCACACCAACAGACAGCTCACAGACAACTTATAAATTAAGTCAGTCAGACAGCAGTTTCCCCTTCTAGTGTTCAATCATGAAACCTCTGGTGTGCATTAGGTGCTAGAAAAAGGCTTAGCTCTTTAACCATCCTCTCTACTTTCCTGTGTGCTGACATGAACTTCTCACTACTTGAAATTCTCCTGGATAGAGCTAGCCTTCTTCACCAACAGCTACAGTTGGCCTGTTTCTGTTGCTATTCATTTTTCTATGCAATAAGAGAGACTAAATCAAATCAGTGTGTTCTCTCAAGTTGAATCCTAATTCATAGTTTTGCTGGCAGAAAATATAACAGTCTTGTCCATTTAATGCTGCTGTTGGTTTGGGAAGTTTTGGACTGCCTGTTTAGGAAAGCATTACTGTAGGAAGCTGTATTTGGAGATTTATTTTAGAATAAAGCTTTGGACTCTTACACATGTAAAAGTGAAAGCTTAAATTCTGCAAAACCATATGGCTATGGCATTCCAGTCATCAGGCAGTGTTCTATGTATGCTCAAAAAAATGTTTTTACCTCCTATACTAAACTAAGAGAAGTATGAAGACAGATTTTCACATGTGCTAAGTATTAAATATGGGCTTCAAAAGAGAAAACTGGACAACAGCAACCGTGAAAGTACTTTGCTTCCACATAATAGTCCTTCACCTTTTTGCTGCAGAGGTGCTTATAGGAGAATAATTAGAAGTTAGATACAGAACTTCTACTCCCTCTTTATTGCACAGAGGATCCAAGATTTTAAGGCCAGCAGAGCCTTACACTGAAAATTTGGTCCCCAAATCATGAATGGGGATCAGCTGTGGCTTTACCTGCAGAAGGTCGGCTGAAATCGTACTGGTCTCTGCACTGCAAATACACATTAATGAGTGGAAGAAGGCTCTCCATGTTTTTCCTGAGGTACTTTCCAGTGGCACTGCTCAGACACCACAGTTCAAACTGCAGGAGGTGTGTCCTACAGTGTTTTATCAGCATGCTCACAATGGCAAGGGAGGTTTTTGACCTCTGGTTAAGACAGTGAACATGCACCTCTACACTGACTGCGTATGCAAGGATTGGCTCACTTTGGAGAGCGTGAAGAAAAACTTGCTCCAAATCTTTGCTGGCTGATGCTGACATCAGTATCCCCAAAGCTTTAATGTGCTCCGTGGATAGCAGTAGTTCTCCTTGTTGAGGCTGCCTTTGGTAGCTTTCTGTGAGGAGCTCCACCAAAATCTGTCCATAGAAGCTTAATTGTTTCCCTTTTTTAGGGGATTTTTCAGATTTCTGAGTAGTCAAGCTCATCTCAGGGAGTCGCAGCATGGTTAAAGTGATCTCCTTCAGCTGAGCTGCAGCCATGTACATGTGTAACTCCTCCAGAGCCTCCAACTGGTGAGACTTCTTGGGAGAGACCTGGCTTCCGTCTTTCCCTGCAGACTGTAGCTCTTTCAAGACACTTTTTGTGATAGCTTCAAAATACTTTGATAGCACGTGGTTCTGATCCATGCCCTGCAGCATTGGTGCACCCGTTTTCAACAGCTGGAGCACACCAGAGTTGAGGTGAGCCGAGAGGAGCTTCACAGTGACAGGGTTTAAACTGTGCTGAGGAAGAGAACGTTGCTCTAAAGCCAGGAACCAACTCTCCAGGGTTGGGTGTCTGAAAATCAGCATGAGCGCATCTTCTAGTGTCTGCAACAAATGGTTGTAACAATATGACTGAATGGATAATTATAGTTTGTGGGGGAAGAAAAAAAAAATAATTCATCTGCCTATTTTCCAGAGCATGCTTATTGCAATTACTAAACATGAAATTATCGATTACCTAGTCAGAAGGTAAAAACATTAACAAATTACATGCATGTGAATACCATTCTTCAAACATTTATAATACAGGGAGGCATGCCACCCCTCAACACTGCACATATAGAAGCACATTTCCAGGGGAAAACTAGATATTCTGGGGTTTATCAATACGATTCCACTCTAATCCCCACAAATCCACAGAACTGTTGACAGTGGGGCAAAAATTCACTCCTCCGAGTATATAATTTTATCCGCCTTTACACAAGGCCTAGGAAATAGAACTTCTGTGAAGGTAAGTGATCTCTGTCAAGACCTCTCCTGACTGTGTTGCAGAACAGGGGTGAGGCTGTGGATGATGCGAATTGGTCAAATCTCCAGTGTATTTTTATAACTGCTGGACCACATTCTTAAAGTTCACAAGTGCTCCTCCTAGACTTTAAAAGCATCTCTCTTCATCAACCTGTTTCCATTCAATACAACTCTACAAAACACACATCGTATGATACCCTGTTCACTCCTTGTCCTTCTGAGGACCTGGAAAAAGCTACAACAATGCTTCTACAAAGCAATAAAATCCTATTCAAGCCCTTCTACAGTGAGCATATGACAGACACTTTAATCCTAACCAAAATCCCAGAAATCATCATGACTATTATCAAGTCACAGCACTCACAAAGCCTGATCCCTGCTAGATCTCCTGTTGTCTCTCGTATGTAGCCAGTTCCATGTTTTGGTGATTGTTGAAAATACATCAACATAATTTGTAATAAAAAATAAGTCATATTTAAGATAATTTGCTTAAATCAATGGTTCCGCAAAACATATGACTTGCTTCCCTAGAGAATAAATCAAGTCAGAGTTTACTAACAGGTGATCTTATGGCCTGTGTATAAATGGATTTGGTACCTTGTCATTTGAAGTCTCCTCTGTAATCAGAGATTCCTTATCCAAAAAGAGGCCTGATTCAGCCTGATGCTCTTCTCGTTTTGTCTGATTATCCAACTCTATCTGATTTCCCCGGCACAACAAGCTGCTCAGCAGGTCCATATAGAGGTCAACAAGGCGGGGACCAGAAGTTTTACTAAGCTGTGAAAATTGAGACACCTTGTAAGTTGAGAAAAGAGGACAGGAGCTGAAGGACAATTATCCAAAAGGAATAAAAGTTAACAAAGAATTTCCTAGATTACAACCTTTTCTGGAGGAAGGAATCACTCCCTTCTGCAGAAACCTGACTCTACAAGAAGTTTCAGGGTGTCAAATAAATATTTATAGATTTTCATCTACACTGCAACTTTTGGTGTAATATAGGCCAACGAATTTCAGTCTCTGGAGAAGCCTCTTATGAAGACCCACGAGCTGGATTAAAATCTGGAGTTTATTTGCACTACATAAAAAGCAGTAAGGCGACCCAGGCAAAGTAAATCCAAGACTCCTCAACAATTCAAGGAATTTGTTTGCAAATTAGGTGGAGCTTTTTATGGTGCTCTGTAGCCTCAGTGAGAGCCGAGTACATGAAACATCTGCAGAACTGGATCCTTAAGTTTTAATAGCCAAGTAATTTGTACTTGCTGCATTAAAACAAAACAAATCCAAAATATCATCCCAATATTGCTCTTACACTGCCAAAGTTCTCCACTGTGGATTTCAGGTATAGCAACACGTGCTTTACTCCTAACAAGAGCTGTTCAGATGGAAGCTTGGAAGCCAAGTCTCTCAGTTTTGTCTGGATATCATCTTCCAGTAAGGTATTGCTTCCTCTCTCATAGGCTTTCTTTAGCAAAGTGGTAAATACAGAATCCAGGGCCACAGCAGGTTCTTTGCATAACTCTTTGTGCTTTTTGAACTGTTTAAAATGGAACAAAACAAAACAAAAACACAGGAGAAAAATAAAGACGAGTATGAATCAAAAGTTTCTTTAGCTACCTTTGTTCTGAAATTAGTTCTGTGCTAGAAGTGGGACTGAAGCTCCAGGAGCACATATGTGCAGTCCTGCTATCCTCGAGCTAGTCAAAGGTGTTCCACAGCAAACCTCTACATGGTGACTACTGGACTAACAGAAAAACATGGCAACCTCTAGCACAGCTGGTGCATGCATTCCCAACCCCTACCTTGGCTGAACTCCAACCACTTTAAACTGGCTCCTGAGGCCACATCACACATTATGCTGCAGTATGCCTGATGAGAAGCTGTAGTCTGAGTGACTGCATACAACCCTTCAGCCTTGGCTTCACTTCCCACCCATAACACAAGCTTTTTGTCTTGTCAGAGAAAAGGCCTCGAGCAAATCTGTGTCTCAAGGTAATCAAGAAGCAATCCAGAATTAGCTTAATGTAAATGAACTGTCTAATGGAAATGTAGCCTTTATACACTGTGAGGTTTTAGAGTAATACTGGTTCAAGCATTCAAGTGACTTCAGGTCCATACCACAGGTTCCTGAGATTGCTGGGGTATCCAGAGTTTATAGTACCGATTAAATTGGTAGAGCTGAGGATACTCAGAAACTTCCAGGGACTGCAGATCTTTATCGTAGAACTGGAATGCCAAACAGAGGGCAAGGGGTTCTCTCTGAGAGTGCAGGAGGTCAGTGAAAACAGCAATAAGATAGTCTACGATGTGTGCTCCTAGAAAAGCAAAATAAAAAATGAAGTTTATGTTGACAGTAGTATTCTGCATGAGCACAAACACTAGGGTAACCCTCTTTCCTTAAGGCCTGGTTAACAGGCCATATAACATCATTTAGTTGAAGCGAGTAATCACCCCACTTTAAGACACATGCTCACGTTGGTGTTTCTTCCAGACAAGCATAAAACTCAACTCCACCTTTACTGTGTTGTGCTAAACTTGTATTTCGATGGATAGAACCCAAAAAAAGCACCACCTAAGAGAACTGATTTGTACCGGGGGAACACATCCACGTTAACAAGCACTGGTTAAGTATGGAGCATTTTCTTTCAGAACTGGGACTTTCAGTCCCACCTGAGGTGCTACTCAACAGCCAAATATACACAGGACTTAGTGAGGCGCTGTGGCATTGGCAAATCCCGATCTGAGGCCAACTGCTGCCCCTGTGACTCCTCACTCCAACAAATCCTTTCCTCAAGGAGGTGGTAGAACTTTGCAACATTCACCCCTAGAGCTTCACCTCGAAGTTTTCTTTAGAAAATGCATCCATTTTCTATTCAATATCACAGTCCTCTCTCCCATACTGACTAGTCTCAATGGAATAGCTGCCTACAGCCATAGAAACCACCTTCCCCTCATGATCTGCATACTCTGTGTTTAAAACACTCTGTTACTGAAGCACAGCTGCTTCCAGGCAAACGCTGTCCATGCAGGGACAGTGTCTTGGCAGGGCTCCTCGGTCCTCTCCATACTGTGCTCAGAGTAAGGGGTCATCATCCTACTTCACTTCCCAGCATCTCATAGGAGAAAGGGTGGGCTCTCTTTTTCTAACCTGCACAAGTCTGGTTTCCCACAGTGGGAGCTCCCGAGCTAAATGGCTGTTCATAGAATGCCTGCATTTCAATCTATTTTCCCTACTCCAGAAACTGAGTGAGCTTCTTAAGGGTCAGGAAAAAAGGACAGAAGCACCTCGTAGACTTTAATGTCTCTCTTGAGCAGGGAAGACCGTGGACCTGCACCTCCTTCTGCTTGCAACAAAGATAATAACATGTCTTGAGGTGCTCATCGGGTAAGAATGATCCCACTTACACCTGACTAGCATAAATGACATACAGAAACAAAAAAGTCTGTACCTGGTCCATTTTCAGTCCTAAGCAACAGTATATTCCTGGCTTCTAATGCAGCAGGGACAATGCCCTGAATGGGAAATGTTTGGATAACCATGTCTTCATTTAAAGTAAACCCAATTTCTTCATCTAAGCCATCACTGCCCTCAACTAGGACATCCACCATATCCAGGACATCTATGAAGCAAAGAAAAAGTGTAAGCAGAGGATTCAGACTAACTAGACAACAACAGAGGTAGAAAAGTCTGTACCTGGTCCATTTTCAGTCCGAAGCAACAGTATATTCCTGGCTTCTAATGCAGCAGGGACAATAGCACTGAATGGAAATGTTTGGATAACCATGTCTTCATTTAAAGTAAACCCAATTTCTTCATCTAAGCCATCACTGCCCTCAACTAGGACATCCACCATATCCAGGACATCTATGAAGCAAAGAAAAAGTGTAAGCAGAGGATTCAGACTAACTAGACAACAACAGAGGTAGAACCCAACTTCAGGAATACAAGGCAGCTTTTGAATTCCCACTGTCTAGCAAAGTAACAGTAAATGCAACTGTAAAAATCACTCTCTTACAGTATGATTTTTGCCTTTCAACTCTGCTGCTCAGATGACAGAAGTAAGGGAAGGGCAGAGGTGCATTACCTACTGCTATCACAATGGCATTGGGTAAGGACTATCAGAGCATAACAGTGACAGGAAATGTGTATGGTGGATTACAAAGGAAGCAGCCATTTCCCCATTAAAAGAACATCCTGAGAAGTCCTTGGAGAGCTTCTCAGCTCTGTATGTTCACATAAACAAATCTTAGTCATGAAAGTGTCAAATACAGCTTTAACACATGAAGAAAATGCCATGTATTCTGTAGCTGGCATTACACCTCTGTAACAGTCAACTCAAGGCAACTAATCCATCTGATACTGAGTGGTAAACTACCTCAATTATCCTACCTTTGTGTACTTCAAAATCCTCAACTGCTACACCAGAACAGCTAGCACTTGGTAAGCTGTCGAAGTGTCCACATCTGCAGAATTTTGAGTTTGTCTGCAATAGGGCTGTATCTGGTCCCAGAGAGCAGGAGCAGCAAAACCCCAGCCATGTTCCTGGGAGTACAGAAGCTCCCTGGGAATCCCAGCCCTTTTTCTCCTGGATGAACAGACATAAGCAGCCGTAGGGAGAGGAACTGTAATAGTTTTCAGTTCAGTTAGAAAATGCTGCTGCATGAGCCTGAAGGGAGACTTAAAATACTGTTGAAACAACGTAACTGCATTGGAAACTACTTTTCAGGGCAAAGTGGTAACTTTAAATTCAGACTTCTACTTTTGATACTAAATACAACAATCCTGTAGGTCCTCGCTTAAGCTGGTTTTCTACAGTTACCAGTCCTTGTTTAGAGATTAGGGCTAGAAAATTTATCACAAAGTCTTGGAATTCACTGTTGTTGAGGGAATCACCACATACCATCAATGTGAGAGATGGGGATGCTGACATTATCAGAGTCTTGTTTAAACATATTCACTTGGAGCATACTGGCCTCCTGAACAAGGTCTGCTGCTTTATCTGTATATGGATACGGGTTTGTCACCAGTTTCAACAGAATCTGTTAACAAAGGTTGAGAGAGAAACATAAGTGCAAAGGCTATTTAGTCTACAGGAACCATATATTTTTAAGAAACAAACAGTTGGAAGCTGGGAAAGTTTCAGGAGGACAACTTCCATATACTTCTGCAGGAATCAGCCTACATGGGACACTGGGTCTAATGGAAAAGAAATGCCTACAGCAATTTTGCATGTGAAGTGCTACCACTGAGCCCCTGGAGAAAGTGCAATGAAAAGGAAGTGCTGGGCATTTAACATCCTGAAAAGTAAACAGGAAATGTCAACTTTTCTTGTAAAAGATTACAATTCACTGATGTCTGATAATTTTGGCAGGTATTGCAACATAAAGAAAAGAGGAGATAAGAGCTACCCCCACACACAACACTCTACCCTTAATACCAAATGCTGTAATAACTTCTCTTCCTGGATTTTATTTTCCTCCAAATTATTCCACTATCCTCCTGCACAAGATGTTAGCTCTTTATAAAGAATTACAAGCACTGCTATTCTCAGAATTCATTCATTGATCTTTGACAGGTTTCTCAAAAAAAGTAAAAAAAATAATTAAGTTTCCATTCATGCTATTCTTGGCATTGTTTATTCAGCTAATTTGAACAGCTGTTACCCTTTCCAAAAACTGAATCACTGCTTCCTTTTTGTCTTCTTTTGTATTATCCAAGTGTTCCAGCCAAACTGAAAGTTCTTTCCACGTGTACTCAAACACTCCACTGTCACGTAAAACCTGTCCAGAAAAACAAAGGGGGAGTTAAAAAAACAACAATAAACCAACAAAATAAAATACAAAACTCAAAAAAACCCACAGATCTCTTTGTATAGCAGCTTCATGTTTTTGTCTTCTTGTAAAGAAAAAAGAGCAGCAGGTTGATGAGAAGAAATATCTGTCATTCTCAGCCCCGCAGCTCAAGAAGCCTTATTGTCACTCAACAGGGCAACTCTAACTGCATAACAGAGGGTAAAACTAAAAGCATTTTTATAACAAATTCTCCCAAGTCTGTATCATCTGACCTCAGCACATTAGGATCAAGGTCCAGTGCCTTCATCACAGCTGCTCCATTACTGCTCTCTCAGCAAGAGCAGTAAGTGAGGCATGACTATGTCACTGAAACAGGCTGCCCAGGGAGGTGGTAGAGTCACCATCCCCGGAGGTGTAACAGGTAGATGTGGTGCTTTGGGAGATGGTTTAGTCATGGGGGCACAGGATTGATGGCTGGACCTGATGATCAGGTCTTTTCCAGTCTTACTGATTCTATGATTCTGTGTTACAGCTTACAAGTGAAACCCAGTGAACTCTGCCAGACACTCAACAGGCTCCATAGGAAAAGGCTGAGAAGCAGCCCTGGAGAAGAGAAAAGTATGCTTTAAGAATGACCAAAGTGAAGGCAAAATATGGCTTGCTCTCTCACAACTGGGAAAATCAGCTGAGAGCAACTTCTTTCTGTTCCTGGCTTCTCAGAGCCTTCCTTCCTCTCACCTGCTGTCTCATTATGAACATTTACTCCCATGCATTTGGAATACAAGATTTCTACAAGCACTCAGGGCACAGGAACCTGCTTCAGCACATGCCAGGGTAGTACACACTGGATCCAGAGGCCACTGTGTTACCTGCAGTGCTGCTCACTGCAGCATCCCTGCCTCTTCATTGCTCAAGGCCTATGGTGCAGGGACACAGAGGAGAAGGGCTGGCTACAGCACAGAGACACAGGCAGGGCCAATCCATCTTGCTGATCCCAACCTGCAAACAAGTCTTATTTGTTGGACAGCTTCAGCAGAGCTAGTGTGTCCCCCGACCCGTCACACAGCCTGAAACACAAGATGTGTCCCCTGCAACAGGATACTACAAAGCTGTCTCATACCCTGGTAAGGAAGTCACAGCCTTGTAAGAGCCAGGACAAAGGCTAGCAGGACTTTTGGTTCAACCACATCAAGTTCTTCTGCTGTCAGCCACCAGTCAGCACAAACTCTGCTGAGGTCAAAGATGCCTGGACACAGAGTATTTGTTCCTTCCACCTTAGTAAATCCTATTTTTATTTCAGGGGAGCACGCTATACTGCTTGAAGGGGGTTGTACATCTTTATACCATTACAGCAAGAAAAAGTGCCATATCCTTAAAAGCAGCCTGTAGGAGGGCATTTTAAAACTGCTGATGTAACATAAAGGAAAATCAATCTAAATCAGGCTACCTGTGCTTAAAAGAGTTGGGTGGATGGGTAAACAGTCACATAAATGTACACTGGGTCATGACCACAGCAAGGTCCAGAAAGAAGCATAGGCATACTCATGGCTGCTGTGGGTGGTGAGGTAGGCACGATTTTACCAGTCAAGTAATAGGCATTAAAATATTTAGAAATTTTTGCCTACTTTCATGCTGTGTAAACACAGGCACTTATCTGAGGCACCTAAATTAGTAACTCGACCCTATGCACTGTCTGCAAAGGAAAGAAAGGAGGGAGAAGAGGATGAGGAGGAGAAAGAATGGTTGTCTGAAGGACAATTCAGATGACAGGCAATTTGAACTGCACAGTGGTAGAACCACTTGACTCTCACTCTCAACAAAAGAAGAAACCTTGAACAGCTTCCCAAGTCTCGCATCTACGTTAAATGACTGTAATCATGCAGGATGAATCCATGCCTTTGTTCCTCCACACACACAAAATTTAAGGGAAGTTATCACAGTTCATTTGCTTCACATTTACTATGTGTACACCACCAAGCTATAAAAGTAACACTGCTGCTTACATGAATCTGACACAATAATTTATTCAAAGAAAGGGAAAAAAAGAAAAAGAAAGGATTAGTTTTTAAATAATTAACTATTTTTGGCAGAGTCTTGAAATAGAAATACACTTGAAGTTCTCAGGAAAACAGGCAGGAACAGAATGTGAAATCCAATAACATGCCTTCTGATTATAGGGCACTGTGTTGAAAAATAAGGAAAACATACTCATTAACATCTATTCTTAGCAGTCTTTCTGCTGACATAACTGCCCTAACTTCATTGCTCCTGTATTCTCTTCAGAGAAAATTAAATGGACTGAATCTAAAAGAGGAAACAAGAATGAGTCAGGCAGCCCACGTTTCCACTCAGCAAGAGAATCCAAAAACACCAGAAAAACTGTACTGTGTAGCTTCTGATTGAGATATTCATTACTGTGAGACAAAGTTAACCTGCCCTTAATCCCTTGCAGGGATCAAGGGCAACTAAAACCTAATTAAATCACTGTAACTTTGGTGTAGTGGTTTGAACATTACAATTGTACCCTAAATACAGAAATTAAATGCAAAAACCTGTATACAGACTTGTATGACACTGTTACTACAATACACGGCACAAGGAGTCCTGTTAAGGGCTTAGAACTGCTTTTTGGATTTTCTCCTGGGAGGCAGAGTTGTTCTGTTGAGTTTGTTTTTAATGTAGGTCTCTACCCCTACCTAAGTAAGTAAAATCTGTCTAGTTTCAAAAATAAACTAGAACTGACAGCCACTGGTGCCCTCATGAGTTTTGTAGTTGATCAGCACTCCTGAAAAGTCAGATAATGTATTTAAATACCCAGAAAGGTATTTTAGTTAAGTTTTAAGACAAAGGTAGCCCTTGCATCAGAGCTTGTATCATACTGTTACAAATAGAACTATTTAGCTAAGACTTTACAAAGGCTACAGTGATAAAGTACAAATCAAAAAATTGAGGATAGAGAAAGATCAAAAGATCAAAAATAATCTCTTCTTGATCCAAGTCAAGACTTTTACAGGTACAAACTACATTGGTTTATTAAAGTATCTTAATCAATTCAGTCTAGGGAGGTGGGCAAACATTAAAGATAACTCCTTACTATTTTATTAACTGTTGCACCAAATTCAGCTGACAGCATTTATTTTTACAGACATTTTAGCTGACAGGTAGTTATCTTACAGTAATTTCCAAGAACAGACAGAGAAGACAAGAAGGAAGACTGTTGACCATACAACTACACAGTAAAGGCATCTGCTTTAAAAAAAATTTTAGAACACAGAAGTTTTAGACTAATCAGATATAGTGAATATCCTAACATTTCAGATCAAACACTTACCTTGATGATTAGTTTTTTTGTTGAAATTTTCAGATGAGAATGGTTACTTGTAACAAACATTTTCATCAGTAAATAGAATACTGATTTTTCCCCAGATACCTTCTCTGTCTCAGAAATATCCTAAAAGAGAAATATATTAAATTCCCCTGGTACAGCAATACTGTAGAGAATTAATGTTGCAGTGAAGCAGATATGTAATAAAAGCATATTACTTTATGGACCTGCCCAAAAATACCAAGGCCAGAAATGCACGGGATCACTGGTACTACTCTCATTCAGTGAGACAAGAAAATGAGTACAATGTTTTTTTGGAAAGTGAAAGAAAGAACAGAGGAGTAGCAGAAACACCATCTAATACAAGGGTGCAAGATAAAGCCACCTGCCTCCCCAGTCATACATTGTGGCATTCAGGATGTACAGTGCTTGTCTCGAACAATCCAAGAGATAAGCTTGGACTCTGGCACTCAGGATATCTGTTGTCTGTCTTGTGGCATCTGAGAGTTGAACGACATCTGCTGATGCGACTTTGCAGGACAAGACAGGGAGTGCCAGTCTCAAGCTACTTCCTAGGACAGAAACTCCACAGCAAGGAACTAATCCTGTGGTGGCAATTGACTCAACCTCCTCCTTTGTAATGGCTGGTCTCATCAATTAGCCAAACAAAGACTACATAGCCCCTGGCATCATCCCTGCCCCTGCTATCACAGAGAAGATCCGAAGGGTTTTTCCCTATGCAGGGAGAGAAGTGGGGGTGCAGTGGGCAAGGACTGTATAAAATCTGGGACTCTGTGGGTGCTTGAAGCACTTCTCCACCGGGAACTACTTCCCCGCCGAGGACATCGAGGACATCGCTGGACCGTGAGGAGGTAACTTTGCTCTCGCTTGCTGTCCTCTATCTCTCTGCTTTCTCCTCTCTTTCCTGTCTCTGTTTTCCTGCCTGTCCTATCCGCTCTAGGGACTTTTGTTGTGTTATTGCAATAAAAGTTTGTTGTGTACGTGACATCTGACCTCATTTGTGTCTTAATTTCACCATTTGGGATCACCTTTTTTTATTAAAATTGCCACGTACCCGAATACCGGATCGTGACATACATCCTACTTCTATTTGTGTTCAGATTTCCCACAAGTATTGTCTAAGTAAGAAATAAAATAATTTAAGAGACTGATTGCCAGAGAAAGGAAAACAATGCAAATCACAGAGATCCTGAACACTACCAGAACAGCAAATGACAGTCCTTCAGCCACCTCCTCTTCTTTTCTCATTTGACTTTCATTTGATGTCTAACAAACTGCAACCTCTGTAACTGCCAGATTTGGCTTTTGTCGTTACCGTTAAGACCTGTCTATACTAGAAGACCAAAGCCACAATAAAATACTTTGCCCCTTTCCAGGTTTTCCTTTGCTTGCTCTTAACTCCCCTCAGTTTTCCTTTATGGCCAACTAGAAAAGACAAGGCAGGGTCACAGTCACAACTCCCATGGGTCTTTCTGCTTCCCCACAATGCTAGGCCAACTCCCTTCTCCAGCCATGAAAAGTAGGCTCTCTACAGCTCTCTTACTTTACAGGCCTGTAGTAAGAAGATTTCCAGTAATTACAGAAAGGAGGGGCAGCCTGAACAAATGCCAAAATCTTCCCAGAGACAGGACAGAAAGGCTCCCATCCCCATCTCATCTCCTTGGTCTGAAATCTCTGGCTTTCCAGAGAAGTGGAAACCAGCAAATTCTCATTATTGCTTCTCTCCAAGGACAAGGAGAACTGAAGGAACCTTGTCCAGACTTCTCAAGGGAGTAAAAAACTTCTGTCCTTGTAGAAAAACTTTTCAGCTCAGAAGGGATTCTGCACGAATGCTAAGACTGTAATCCCTACTGGTTTTAGAAAAAAAGGGTCACCTCCTAAAATGAGCGACCCTTTAACGAGGCTGACTAGTTTAATAAGTGACTAGTTTTAACGAGTTATTAGCTTAAAACCAGGCAGTGCCAGATGTTAAGACTTAAGAATACCAGGCCAAGAAAAGATAAATCTACCTTGAAGTCTCTTACCTGTACTCTGAACCAAGCAAATTTATTTGCGGGAAGTTCCAAGGCCACTTTCAGTATATGATGCTGCAGAACAGGCGGGACCTCCTCACGAAGACCCTTTTCAGTGACAATACCTGAAGTTTTAAAGCAATACAATCAACTTCAATTGGGTGTATCTCTGAGATTTCAGGAACTCTAATCATTTAAGGTTTCAAACCACCATTGTGAAATAAGCTGGCAGTTCATGAATTTTCATACCATGAGATTCCCAGACATACTATGAGCATGTTTGGCTAATTTAAGGCTGGAACCCAGTCCTCAGCAGGGTGGGCCTAACACCTGCCCCTGGCACAAGCCATGGCTGGTGCATGTAAATACTAAATCTCTTGTAAGTTTCAGCAACACTGGAAAGCTGTGTCCTACAGGAAGTAAAGAGGATGAATAAATCGGACACCACAATACAGAATTTAAGTCCATAAAAAATCTTAACTCTTATACTATTACAACATTTGCTACAGGCAGAGGAACTTTATTCTTGTGTTTCTCCCTACACCACTTCTATCATCTGCTCAAAGTAACTGCTTTGGCATAGCCTCAGAATTATTCACCTTACAGGTCACACAGCTGTGCAGAGACCCTCACAGTGTGCTCCAAAATCTGACCTGCCCACTGTTTCACTGCAGTTGTTACAGGGATTAGCTGTATAAAACTGTGCTTTTCATAACCTATGTAGTACCTTTGTGGTCCACATTAGAGAGAGAACAATAAAAATTAAAAATGCAGCCTCACTATGAAGTTTAGTCAACAGTAACACCAAACAATAAAACTGTACCAGCTGTGTAAAGCACATATTGCTACAAGATAGAAAACCATGCTGCCTTTAGAGCGTATGTTTCAACCACAGTATGGGGAAGGAATGACAGAACCCTTAAGCTGGCATCTGAGGGAAGGAAGTTTCATTATTAATTTACAACATCATTTTATACAGTATCATACTTCATCAAAATTAATATCCAGGGTCACTTCATTACATTTGTTTGGGAATGACATTTTCCATCCTGTTCATCTTTTTATTTCATACTGTAACAAATCATATAATCAAAGAATTTTCTGCCTTCTGTCCATTTTGGAAAAAAAACAAACCACCAATGCAAGAAATAATGGGATAAACAGGACATCTGATTTGGTGAGTCACCAACTATACAAACTAATTATGCATTGACAGATGCAGGAAAAACCTCACACATCAGACAGTTGATTCAGAGAGGTTTTTTACTCAATGTCCCTTTTTTTAGGTTAGTAAATGTGATGCCCATCTACAATAAGGACATCTATGAGAGAGAGGATCCAGGGAACCACAGGCCTGTCAGTCTGACCTCAATGACAGGAAAGATTATGGAGCAGATCCTCTTGAGTGCCATCACATGGCACATGCAGGACAACCAGGCCCTCAGGTCCAGCCAGCAGGTGTTTATGAACAGTGGGTCCTGCTTGACAAACCTGATCTCCTTCTGTGACCAGGTGATACACTTAGTGGATGAAGGAAAAGTTGTGGATGTTGTCCACCTAGGCTTTAGTAAAGCCTTTGACAGTTTCTCATATCATTCTCGTGGAGAAATTAGCTGCTCGTGGCTTGGACAGGCATATTTTTTACAGGGTACAAAACTGCCTGGACAGCCAGGCCCAAAGAATTGTGGAAAAAGGAGTTAAATCCAGTTGGTGGCCAGTCACAACTGGTGTTCCCCAGGTCTCAGTGTTGGGGACAGTTGTCTTTAATATCTTTATCAATGATCTGGACAAGGGAATTGAGTGCACCCTCAGTAAGTTTGCAGATGACACCAGGTTGGGCAGGAGTGTTGATCCACCTGAGGATACGAAGGCTCTACAGAGGGACCTGGACAGGCTTGATCAATGACCTGAGGCCAACTGGACGAGGTTCAACACAGTCAAGTGCCAGGTCCTGCACTTCGGCCACAACAACCCCATACAATGTTACAGGTTTGAGAAAGAGTGTCTGGAAAGCTGACCTGAGGAAAAGGACCAGAAGGTGCTGGTCAACAGCCAGCAGCATGCCCAGGTGGCCAAGGCAGCCAACAGCATCCTGGCTTGTATCAGAAATAGTGTATCCAGCAGAACTAGAGAAGTGATTGTCCCCATGCACTCAGCACTGGTGAGGCTGTGTTTTGGGCCCCTCACTACATGAAAGACATTGAGGTGCTGGTCAAGTCCAGAGACGGGCAGTGGAGCTGCTGAAGGGTCTGGAGCACAAGTCTTATGAGGAACAGCTGAGGGAACTGGGTTTGTTCAGTCTGGAGAAGAGGAGGCTGAGCAGACCTCATCGCTCTCTACAACCACCCAAAAGGAGGTTGTAAAGAGGTGGGGGTTGGTCTCTTCTCCCAAGTAACAAGTGACAGGGGATGTTTATATTGGATATTAGGAAAAATGTCTTCACCAAAGGGTTGTCAGGCACTGGAACAGGCTGTTCAGAGAAGTAGTTGAGTCAACACCCCTGGAGGTGTTCAAAAGATATGTAGCTGTGATTCTTAGGTACATAGTTCAGTGGTGGACTTGGCAGTGCTAGGTTTCTAGTTGGACTCAATGATTTTAAAGATATTCTCCAAAATAAATGATTCTGTGATTCTACAATTTTTCCACTGACAGACTTAATCATGGCATTTACATAACTCTCATCCTTACTCATCCCAGACTTGCCTAAAACACAGATAGTTGCTCTAGTTTGGTGGCCTATCTGCTCTGGTGGCCCACAGAAAGCAATGATGCCCAAATCACATTTTGCTCTCTCCTCAAGCCTCACTTTTAAATGCCTATATTTACTGTACCACAAACAATATTGGAGGATCTTGCCCACAGTCCATAATTTGTGGCTTGTCATCCCTACTGCATTAAGCAGGAACAGATTGTCTCTGCTTACTTCTGCTGTATAAAGAGGAACACCCTCCATGAACATAACATCAGAAACAAAAATTCAACAATATTGCTAAAGTGCTTCCTCATATAGATGTTCTACAGGAGATAAAACCATACAAAATACTGCTTCTCTCTCCATACACTGCCAAACTGTGATAAAATAATTAAAAATACAGCAAATGGAAAAAAAACTTGGATGTTAAAAGATTTTACAGAGGAGACTGGGGAATTGGTAAGTGCTTCTCACCTCAAACCTTCTGTGAACTATCCTGTTTAAAAAAAGAAGTATATATTTGTATGATGACAGCTAATAAGAGTTTGGAAATTACTTCCTTATGTTGGATTGTTGACATAGGTCTAGGAGAATTTACACTCCAAATCTCATTAAGAGTTGGACGTGTCTTCCTCAAAAACATTAGAAATAAAACCGTATACAGACCAAATTTTTGCAAGAATACAACACACCAAGAGGAATACTGTAGAGCAACCTACCACTTACAACATCTGAGCGTAGCAGAGAATCTATGGAATTTAAGAGGGCAGAGTGCCAGAGCACTGCAGAAATAGCAACAATAAATGCCAAAACAATGAAGAAATTAAAATGGGTTTATTTTAGAAAACAGTTCTTTATCTATACAGATAAGCAAACATTCCCTTCTACTGTGGACTATGTAAAAAGCTAGAGAAAGCAATGAAAGTAATAGGAATACCCATCACATACCTTTCAGCAGCTTGCTAAAATCAAAGTTGCTCCGTGCTACCAAGTGGGGCACAACCTTCTGATAAAGGCATATGACCTGAAGCAGTGCAGCTTTCAGAAACAGTGTCTCAACATCATCTGAAACTAAACAAAGTGTTTACACAATTAGCTTCCCCTTCCTTCACACCAAGACAGCACACTGCAGCACTTACATTATCCACCATGAGAATTACTAGCTATATTTCCAATACACTTGCCTACAAAATGATCAGTTACCTCAGCATTCCTGTGTGAATACTTTAAAAACTGTATCAGCTTACTCAATGTTTAAATTGGTGGTTCCATTTCTAATTTCATTTTAAGGTTCTCAGATGTATTAAAGACAAACTGGAAGTTTTAATACTCGCTATAAGAATCCACTCAATCCCACTGCTGTTCAACTTCAGGCTCAACAACAGAAAAAAAAAAAAAAAAGAGAGAAGGAAAGGATATGGTCACGCTGCTGGTTTCTGGAGACACTTTTTACCTAATGCCAGGTAGGTTTGACTGGAGAAGTGCAGGAGACAGTACAATAATTTACTACTAATTTATTACTTCAGTTAAAG
Source organism: Chaetura pelagica (assembly GCF_000747805.2). Taxonomy (NCBI): domain Eukaryota; kingdom Metazoa; phylum Chordata; class Aves; order Apodiformes; family Apodidae; genus Chaetura; species Chaetura pelagica. Next base: position 1,511,700 of record NW_009954507.1, on the reverse strand, counting down.
ATTTCTTTCTTTCCCTTTCTTAAAATACACTTTCTCAATTTGGACTCTTGGCAAGAGGAAGGCAGTATCTGTTCAAGAGAAACACCAATCCCAGTTAACGCAGCCATTTACTTCTTAGGAAAAGCTATTTCAGCAGCTAAATATTCTTTTAGTTTGTAACATGAGGACACATAAAAGCTACTTGTTATCCAGTCACTAATGAAAGGAAGCAAAATAAATGGGAAGGGCAGCCAAAACTTTTTTTAACACCTACTTCTTTCCTGTTAACTGGGTCTCCCTCAGGGAGCTATGAAGACCTGGATGGAAGCCATGTATAAACTTTGTTTGCCTAAGTCTCAACAACCATTAACAGAAGAATTCTATAGTGGCCACAGTGCAAATAAAGATGTAAAAGGTCAGCTGAGACTGAGTGATAACAGTATCATCACCCTAGGATGCAAACAAACTACAGCTACAGTTCTCTAGAGATTAGCTGCTCCACTGGTTTCAGCAGGCACTATAAAATATACAAAATGCCTTGGAGTGTCAGCATTGACTAATATTTTGCTGCCCAAAGCCACACACAGAAGGACATACACTGGAAAATTCTTTGCTTCAGGAAGCAAAGCAAATTCACTGTGGAATATGCCCTGTGATGGCCATGAAACTGACCGTAGATCTTTAGTCTACAAGTAAAACATTGCAGGCTGCTAGCTAAGCTACAGAGAGTACCAAAACTCCCAGTTTCCTGCAATTGGACTATGAAAGCAAGTCCCTCAGGAGGGACTGTGGTTTTGAGAAAGGAAATCCAAAGCCTTCACTCCAAAACTCTTCCTTCCAACACTTGAGTTTTTCAATCTCCTGTGCTACAGCAACACAAGCATTTGTGCTGCCACAGTAAATAACTGCTTAAAAAAAACCCTCAGAGTAAAATAATGGGCAAACTAAAATCCCTCAAAAAAAAATTTTCAGGCATATCAGTTTCTCTGCCTGTTTTATCTTGTGGCTGCAAAATACTTCTACTAGCATAAAAGGGTCCAAGACAGGAGGATTAAGTTCAACAAAAGGAACTACAGAGTCCTGCACTGGAGGAGAAACAACTCCACATGCCAGCACACGCTGGGGACCACCCAGCTGGAAAGCAGTTTGGTGGAAAAAGACCTGGAAGTCCAGGTGGACACCAAGTTGAACATGAGCCAGTGACGTGCTCCTGTGATAGAGAAGGCTACTGGTATCCTGGGCTGCATTAAGCAGAGCATTGCCAGCAGGTGAAGGGAGGTGATCTTTCCCCTTATTTTAGCACTGCTGAGGCCACACCTGAGATGCTGTACCCAGCTCTGGGCTCCCCAGTCCAACAGAGACAAGGACACACTGCAGAGAGCTCAAAGGGCCACGAAGATGACAAAAGGACTGGAACATCTCTCCTGTGAGAAAGGTATGGGAGCGGCAGGACTGCTCAGCCTGGAGAAGAGAACCCTCAAGGGGATCTCATCAATGTATATAAATGCCTGAATGGAGGGGTGCAAAGAAGATAGCCAGGCTCTTTTCAGTGATGCTCAGTGACAGGACCAAAGGCAGTGGGCACAAAGTGAAATACAGAAGGCTCCATCCGAACATCAAGAAACGCTTGTTCTCTGTGAGGGTGACAGCACATTGGCACAGGTGGTCCAGAGATGTTTTTGAGAGTCTCCATCCTTGGAGACACTAAAAATCAATCTCAAAACAGTACTGGACAACCAGGTTTAGGTAGGGGTAGGCTGGACAAAATTACCTCCAGAGGTCCCTCCCAACTTCAAACAATCTGTGATTCTGTGACAGCACAAAGGCCAACTGCTCAACCTCCCAGTAGTAATGGCTCCCAAGGCAGCCTACTTGTCAAATTGTTCTCAGGCAATTCTGACGCTGGTCAGAATTAAACTGCACAAAGAACTGAACAAAGCAAAGATGAATAGTAAACATCCAAGTGACATCTGGACTCCGCTGAAGTTAACTACCCTATTGGGATGAGGATTTCACAACACCCATTCACACATATTTAAGAAGTGGTAACTCCACCTGCTTTGCCTACCATGCTGTTCAGCAACTTCTGCTGCCTCAGTCATTGCCTTCACAGTGGAGATATCACTTTCCTTTTTCTGCTTTTGGCCATCATGGTGCTCTCTCCCTTGCTTCAGAAGGGACTGCCAGACAGCCACTATATTGGTCATGTCTGGTAAAAGCTGGAATCAAAAAGAGTAAATTGTAATAGCTCTCCTGTGTGAGACAAAGCTACTGTAATAAAATATTCACAACCTATCAACATAAGGATTTGTTGCTCTTCATAAAGGTTGGAACTGATCTTGTATGCAATTGAAAGAAGATCTGAAATCAAGCAGCGTACATTCACTTCTGCAGAGCATAAATATTGGGAAAAACATTTCATTGAAAAAGTTTCCTGCAAAAAATGTACGTTTGGTTCTTCATCCTCATGGTATATGTTCAAGTGCTATGCTGCCTAGTAACTTCTAACTCTGAATGAAGTCTGCTGGCTACAATTTACTTGAACCAGGAGGAGAATTTCCTTCTGCACCTGCTCTTGGAATTCATTTGCAGCATCAGAGCTGCCAATGTCAGAAATTTCTCTTGTGACAAAGTTTTACTGTTATTTTCATCAGTCAGCTTTTTTAGGAAACTTAGTCCAGTACCACATCAGTTATGAAAACCTTTTAACTCACATTCTTCCCTTCCCACTGCTCAAAGACACCATCTTCTGGCTCCCAGGCCACAACCACTCAGGGAGAAAGTGAAGAGGAATAATTATTGGGGGGTTGGACTAGACGATCTTTCGAGATCCCTTCCAACCCCTAAGATTCTGTGATTTGTTGCAAAATGACTCATGTTATACCCCAATTGTCTTTTTATTTTGTACCTTGCTGATGGCTTCTCTGTACAGCTGTACAAATTCCTGCATCATTGACAGTGTGTAGATTTCCGACTTCTCCCAAGTCTCTTCATTCAAACAGTACTCAATATTCTTCAAGGCTCTTCTCAGAACCATTGATACCAGTGACAGTATGCTATGCTTCACCACTATGCTGGGCAACTAAAAGAAGGAAGTTCAATTAATGACATTTCACTGCTTCCTCTTATGCTCTGCACATAAACTTGGTTTGCAGGAAAGAATCTATAGGTTTTCAGATTCCCAGCCTAAATCACTAGAGAGAAATGGCAGAGTCAATGCTTGTGAATGGCTCTTGGAAGCAGTATCAATGAGTTTTAATTAATTTTCTAGTGCCTCCCCAAGCCAGCTTCACTCTGGGACAGAAAAAAATCAAATGTACGTAATTAACCAACTTAACAAACTTCTTGGATGATCACACACTTAAATCAAACAGTATTAATGGGGATAGAAAAATCCACGGAAATAGTATAGACTGCTCTTACATTTAGTCCTTGGGTGAACATTATTTTATTACACACTGCAGGGACTGTTGTTACCATCACCATAGAAAGCAACCTGGGAAGAGGAATAAACTCCGAAGTCTTCAAAGAATTGGAAATCTCTGGTTGGGCCTCATAGATCTGAAATAAAAATAATGATTTAACCAATATTGATATAGCCTTGGAGATAACAGGAGAGCATTTTACAGAACAGCTCTGACTTGTCAAAGGTAACAACAGCACTAAATAGCAGGTTTTATGCAGAACTGCTTCAGAGTAGCCCCTAGACTCCCATTCAACTAAACAGAAAATCTGTAAGTAACCGACACCCCTGCTAAAGGCCACTCCTTTTCATCAGACAGACTACAGATCCTACTTGCCCATTTTAAGCTAAAGCAAAGAGTCAGAGGAACACTCAGAGAGGACAAAGGCTTTCACTAGCTGAGCTTCAGTGCTCCTCTCAAAACACATACCATCAACATGATGTTTTCCACTGCTTCTTATGCCAATTCCTTCTTTCCCTGTTTAGTTAAATGTTTATACAGCCTCCTGCTCTGACCATGGCTTTTTACCAAATGACCTTCAACTCACTCTATGTCTACACTTTTTACAGCAGCTGTGGCTCCGAGCCATGGCTCATTTTCCTCAGCACCCACAGAAAACAGGATGCCATTTCCCTTTCCTCCATCTACCATCTTTGACATTTAACAGCATCCTGCTGCTTCTCTCCTAACATATCTATAGTAATTGATGGTGCTATTTCAGAACCATTAAGTCCTTCCCATTTAGTTCACTTAAACCTCAGTCACCTAACTTTGCCACTGCTGGACTGGTTAGTTTTTAAAATAATTATTTACAAAATAGTCTGCCTACCTGCTTTTAGTGATTTTAATAAAGCTTAAAGCACTGTGCTTTTACAGATGTGAACATAACACATCTTCAGACATGAGTTTCCTGTGATACAGAACAGCTGCTCGCGAAACAAAAACACACACCACACAAAACTCACTCCCTGATCCTTAGCTTAGTTCTTCTGAAATCAATGAAATCTTGTTTCTTGTCACTAAGAAGACCATAGCTAAGATAAAGAATTCAGAGTTAGTTTATTAGGGCCACAGCAAAGGCTGCCAAGGCTCTGTACTGCACAGTTTCCAAATTTTAAGAATTTTACCAAGGAATGGCATTACAATACCTATCTGTAATAAAAGCAATCAAAAGCAGGCTTACCAGTCTACTACCAAGTTGCTTGCTTTGTTAACCTTTCTGCAGGTCAAGAATGTTTGTCTATACTATCTTTCCTAATAAAAAATTGCGTAATTCTGCACTACTGTTTAAAAAAAAATCCTTTGATTTTTGGAAGGAATAACGAGTATTGGGATTGCATAGAGAGCTACTGTGCATGATTCACACTCTTACCTTTTTGACTAACTTCATATTGTCCATCCAAGTTGACTTCAGTCTAGGAACAAAGGAATACTGCGTCTCCTTGAAGTATCTATTTAATAAATCTGGGCATACTTTGAGAATATTCACCATGAGATCAGCAACCATTTCATCTTCTGTCGCAGTTTTTAAACCAAGCAGAAAGCGCAGAAGAACTACATTTCCTCCCCTATTAAAGACAAAAAAAGACACTTGAAAAAAGAAATCCCTATTTCAATACTTGAAATGATGCTAACTCAGCAACTCCTCTAACTGTTGCTGGGGTAAATTCAAATCAAAACCTCTCTGCTGGCATAATTTCTGAGTTTATACTCACAAAAGTACGAACTGAATTTACCTCCAGGTTTTCTGCGTGACAAAGAGCACTTTTAATTAAACGCACAATGTTTCAGAAATATCCTTACCAAACCTCACAAAGCTGAAAATGTAGAATGAAACTTTAACATTAAACTTGGAAGTATTTTCTGTGGTCTTTCAGTTCTGTTTTTTATGTTTACTTCTGCACATCCCTAAACAAAGTACAAATACTGCAGATACCAAATGAATACCAGCTAAAATTTTGCTCAAAGCAAGAAACAACCTGCTGTAGCACCACGCAGCATTGGTACCCTCTACTCCAGTCTAGTACTGTGGCACTCAGGATGTATAGTGCTTGTCTCGAACAATCCAAGAGATAAGCTTGGACTCTGGCACTCAGGATATCTGTTGTCTGTCTTGTGGCATCTGAGAGTTGGACATCTGCTGATGCGACTTTGCAGGACAAGACAGGGAGTGCCAGTCTCAAGCTACTTCCTAGGACAGAAACTCCACAGCAAGGAACTAATCCTGTGGTGGCAATTGACTCAACCTCCTCCTTTGTAATGGCTGATCTCATCAATTAGCCAAACAAGACTACATAGCCCCTGGCATCATACCTGCCCCTGCTATCACAGAGAAGATCCGAAGGGTTTTTCCCTATGCAGGGAGAGGAGTGGGGGTGCAGCGGGCAAGGACTGTATAAAATCTGGGACTCTGTGGGTGCAAAAAAGGCACTTCTCCACCTGGAACTACTTCCCCACCGAGGACATCGAGGACATCGCTGGACCGTGGGGTGGTAACTTTGCTCTCGCTTGCTGTCCTCTATCTCTCTGCTTTCTCCTCTCTTTCCTGTCTCTGTTTTCCTGCCTGTCCTATCCGCTCTAGGGACTTTTGTTGTGTTATTGCAATAAAAGTTTGTTGTGTACGTGACATCTGACCTCGTTTGTGTCTTAATTTCACCATTTGGGATCACCTTTATTTATTAAAATTGCCACGTACCCGAATACCGGATCGTGACAAGTACCTTCTTTGCCCAACACGATAAAGCATAAACTCACCCTACAAGAACCCCTCCAGGGAGTGACACGTCTCAGTTATTTTCTCTATCAGTGACAATCTTAGTGCCCACGTTTTAACCAGTTAGTAAATGGGAACAGCAGGGAAAAATAGGTGCTTCCAGATTAGGTGTTGCAGGCCAAATTCTGGCACTACTGAAAACAATGTTGACGTTTTTTTCCAAAATCTAGGATAAACCACACCTGGTTCTACAAAATGTAAAGTAGACAAGATATTTTACTATCATCTCGTTTATGCTGCAGCACCTCAAAAAAAAAACAACTCACCTCAAAAAAAACCAACTATCGTTCAAAATCACATTTTCAAAAAAAAAGTTTTTTTCCAAAATCTAGGATAAACCACACCTGGTTCTACAAAATGTAAAGTAGACAAGATATTTTACTATCATCTCGTTTATGCTGCAGCACCTCAAAAAAAAAACAACTCACCTCAAAAAAAACCAACTATCGTTCAAAATCACATTTTACAAGAAGAAACTTTTTACCTAGTTACTCACAGAGATGGCTCAGAGAAACACGACCATTGCCTGAGCCTCTATGAACACGGCAGAGCACCCACTCTATACACAGAGGTTTAAGGAGATCCAAGAGTTTGATCTTGGGAAGTTAAAAACAAAACCAACAAAAAAATCCCAACACATTTATTTTTTCTGCCACAGAAGAAAAACAGAATTCAGTGATGTTACTGGCAAGAGTCTAGCAGACCAGGGAAGTTGTGAGGTCTATTTTGTTCCTAACACAAAGTACAAATACAGTCTCAGCTGTCTGGTGACTTACTTGCCAGAAGTTCCAAGACTTGGATCATAGAAAGTTATGCCATGTTTCAGAGAGCAACAGAGGTCCATTAAGAAATTATGAACGAGTTCCCGTACCATTATCTTTCCCACCTCTTCAGAACAGCCAGTCATCTATAAAAACCAAAAAGGAGTAAAAAAGGCATATGATTTTTGGTATCACAGAAGAAAATCTTAAATTTCACTCTTAAATTTTATGAAGTTCCTTTTATATAGAAATGCAAAAATACAGTTTGGCTTTAGCTTGGCTTTTTTCGAATTAACACATTTCAGTTTCTGTATTAAACATATTAAATACTATGATATTTTTTGCTTCAAAGAAAGCAAATCTACCAAATTCAGGTACATAGTTACTATCTGCAGGGCCTCACTAATTTAGGGCTTTTTCCTAAGGAGCCAGAATAGAAGAAGAAGATAGAGAAAAGTCAAGCTAAATAAAAGTAGTGATATAAAACTCAAATAAACTGGGCAAGACCATCCAGGGACTTGAAGTCAACGATCTAACACTTAATCTGAAATAAACAAATTCCAACCCATGAATAGGCCAGGCCAGGTTCCCTATTAGGAAGTTCAGAGGCATCAATGTAATTAGAGTCACCATATAAAATTAAAGAAATAACCAAATACCCATGTCAAACAAAAAGGAAAAAAAAGTGAACCCAGATTCCATTAACCTTTTACATCCAGCACAACTCAAGATCCCTATGCCTGAGAATTCTCTTGATAATTGTGGTTAGCAAATCACAAACCATATGACTCAGAACAACTGCATGGAGTTTTAAGAATTTTACATCACTCAAAACTGAGATGCGTGTTTATTAATAGGATCACAGATTTGCATTGCTCCCAGCAGACACCTACTAGAACAGACGGTGTTCACAATATATCAGGACTGGAATGGCATAGGCATAAATCAACCAGTAGAAGAAATAAAAGAAGGCAGTTGTTCAGTGTTAGAAATTTTGAAGGAGAGTGGCTGGGCTTCTAAAGATCAAGGACTAATCAACACAAAGGTGAGAAGTCTGCAGCTCAAACCCAGCAGAAACATAGAAGTCTTTCTGCTGCTTTGCTCTGGATATTCCCACAGCGAAAGGGAAGAAAAAAAAAAAAGATAGTACAAGATTAAGGAAAAAAAAGTAAAAATGTAACTTATTTTGAAGAGATGACAAAATATCTGAAGTACTTAACACACACCCACCAGCTGCAGTCCTGATCCTTGCCTCATCTATGACTTTAGGAACGTGATTTCATGGACCAGTAGACTCAATAATGGCTCAACCCTCAGAAACCCGGCCAACTTTTCAAACAGTGCCAACTGAAAAGGCTGGCAACTACCATGGCAGTTTAGCTCTCACATCAGATCAGTGTGTAGGACGGGAACAAGGCACGTGGTGAGAATACTGCTCCTGATCTTCTATAGAGACAAGTGTGTATCCAAGCAAGGGAATACAGTACTTGTACCTAAAAGCCCTGTCGCGAGCCAATGCCATCCTCTTGTGTTTAGACATATGTGGGGAAGAACAACTTCCCACAAGCCCCATCTCTCCCTGGTTAACAGACCTGCACCAAACTCCTGGCAATCAGGGAGGGGACACAAACTCTCCTCCTTGAGCAGTGAGAAGCAGCAGAAACTCAGGGTTTCTTTTTAAGTAGCTTCAGCAGATCCCTCTTCTTTAGCTCATCACAATTAGAGTCACTGAGAGCCATTTCAAAACCTGTGGGCTGCAAGATGGTGGGGGACACAAAGGCAGGACAAGCTTCAGGAGTTACAAAGAAATACATTTTACCAGACCTTTACATCCTCAGGGCTGACATCAGTGATCCCATTCCACCGGTAAAGTGAAGCAATGTGAATCAACACATCTGCAGTAAAAAACCGCACTTTCTGCGTTTTGGTGATGTTTTTATTTTGAACAACCTGAAAACAGTAAGGGAAAAAAAAGCAACAAAGAACAACCCTTCTATTTATTGCAAGTTTAAAAACAAATTATGGTAAATTAGCAACACACTTCATTCTTTCAGTACACACACAGCTCACTCTCCTCATTACAGGAGACAAAAGGTTTGCCTCTCCTGTTAACACTTTACACCCTGCTGCTCCCATCTTGGCATGGTTGAAGTCATAGCACTTTACACCAATTTCTGCACACCCTGCACATGCTGAAAAGGACAGACTTTCAAGTTCAACTAAAGAGCATAGAATGTAGAGTAGCACAGTTCCACACTAGGATCACTGGAAAATGGCTGGCAGAGATGGTAGAACTTGAAAGAGAAAACACATTGGAGGAAGTTATTTAAAAGTTCTCCTACTGTTTTCTCTGATTCTCATTTTTTTAAATTCTCATTTTCCTTGTTAAACTGAAGGAGTCATACAGTATGTTAGGTTTCATCAATAATATAACTGTATATGATGTATCATTTCCACATGGGAAAAGCTTCATTTAGAAAAAAAAGTTCCAAGGAGGTTTATTTTACATTTAAATGCTAGCTTTTTTCTTCTTCTTCTTCCAAGGTTATTGCAATAGAAAAAATGAATGAATATTTTTTGCTTTAAATTACATGCTGTGAAAAGCCTATGTCTGAAGCAGGCTCCTATAGTTTGACTCTAAATTTGAAACTATTTTCTCTTCATTTTCTCAACTGGTCATCCAACAACTGTGTATGCACAACTGTGGAGAATAGCCATGGGAAAAGAAAAAGGGCCTCCTCTACTTGTAAAGAAGTAGATAAAACAATATAAGACCAACTAAGTGCCAGGGCTTGCTGTGAGCAGTGCTGTGAACGTTGACAAAAATCAAAACACTGTTTATTGTGTGTTTGGTGTGTGATTGGCTACATCCTGGGAACCCAAGGTCTGTCTATGTGCCAAGGAGCAGGTGTGAATTCTGTTTACATTCTCTGTACCCTGATCGCTTATTCCCAGTTCCCACTATAAAAGTATATAAGGAAGCATTTTTCTCATAAAAAAATACTCCATTGCTTCTCACCCTGGAGTCCATGTCTTAACCGCCACACACAATAGTGTGTACAACTGTGCAACATTGCTACAGCAATTCAAAACACAGGTTCAAAAATCAAAGATACTGGAACAAAGAACATTTTAAAAACATTATAAAAATAAAACTCTAGTGCAGTTACTGTACACACAGCAGCAATAAGCTTGTGCATCACAGTGAAAGAATCACAGAATCACTTCAGTTGGAAAAGACCTTCAAGATCATCAAGCCCAACCACTAACCCTACTCTACCAAGTCCAGCACTAGGCCATATCCCCAAGCACCACATCTATACAACTTTTAAACACATCCAGGGATGGTGACTCAACCACCGCCCTGGGCAGCCTGTTCCAACATCTGACAAGCCTTTCAGTGAAAAAGTTCTTCCTAAGGTCTAGTCTAAACCTCCCCTGGTGCAGCTTGAGGCCATTTCCTCTTGTTCTATCACCAGTTACTTGAGAGAGGAGACCAACGCCTGCCTCTTTACAACCTCCTTTCAGGTAGTCATAGAAAGCAACGAGATCTCCCCTCAGCCTCCTTTTCTTCAGACTTAATAGCCCCAGTTCCCTCAGCTGCTCCTCATAAGTCTTGTTCTGAGGGCCCTTCACCAGCTTCATTGCCCTTCTCTGCCCCCGCTTCAGCACCTCAATGCCTTTCTTGCATTAAGGTGCCCAGAACTGGACACAATACTAGAGGTGTGGCCTAACCAATGCTGAGTACAGAGAGACTATCACCTCCCTGATCCTGCTTGCCACACTATTTGTAATACAGGCCAGGATGCCATTGGCCTTCTTGGCCACCTGAGCACATTGCTGGCTCATATTCAACTGCTTATCATTCAGAACTACCAGGTCCCTTTCTGCTGGACTGCTTTCCAGCCACTGTGCCATGCTCAGAACAGAGCACAGGAAAGGCAGTTGAGACAAAACCTACTCTTGCACCTTTCAGCAATTCCTGCTTTGAAGTTTTCTGTCTCTACCCTGCCATATCACAAGATTATTTCTGCCTGCTATGAAAGAATCAGAAAAAAGTTCTAAGAGGAGCAGACTTACTTCTCCAACAGCACTTTCTGGTAGCTGGTGGAATGCACCCTTTCTTAATCACCAAAACTTCTCTGATTTTGGGAAGACAATTTTATTAGAAGACTTCCCTTTTCCTCTACCCCACCAAGAAATACTTTTGACTGAATTTACCTCCTGCAGTAGAACATTTGCCATCCTAACGGTAAGCAAAGCCCTGCCAAGACTGGTTGGGGAATGGTACCACACTGCAAGCAGAGAGCTCCTAGAAATCCATTTTGTGTCACAGTTCCCATACTAAAAATGCACAAAATCCTTTTTCTCCTGAAAAGAAGATTGGACATAATTGCCTAGTTCAGAGCTAAGAAACCTAGCCAAACCTAGCTGATCTCCCCATTTTGATATGAGACACATTAATCAAAGGGCTGATCTTATTGTCAGTGGGAGCACCAAAAAGACTCGAGTTCTTTTGACCTTCAGGCTTGGCACAGATACAATCACAACCTGTGAAATAATCAGAATCTGATGGACACCACACACTGAATATGAGCTGAAATTAACATCCAAGTACAAGCTACACAATGACTTCCTTTAAAAGAGGGCACTGGAAAAGCGTAACAAGCTTCCCTCCTGAAACAGTAATAGGGCCAAACTATCAATCTTCAATAAATATCACCATTAATGAACTTGCAGCAGCAGCAGCACAGTACCAACATCTTAAAGAGCTGTAGATTTTGTCACAAATTACTGCAAAACTGTTTCCAGCAGCAAAGAAAATAGAAAACAAGAGGCAATGCAGTTTCAAGAGCATAGCATACCTTGCTTCTCAGTGTGGAAATTAGAAGATTGACAGTAGAAACTCTGTCTTCCTTTATTTCAGAGCGAAGAATATCTGGAATGAAATCTAAGAAGACATTTCAAATGTTAAGTGAAAACGTGAAATCTATTTTCATACTAAAATGCTACAGGGAATTCATACCCATTTCCCTTCCATGTCATATTTACCTTGCTGTTACATTTAAAGATGAACCAAAAGGCTGCAATCAAAGTTCAGAAGGATAATGTGTCTATAACTAAAGCGATGAATAACTAATGCTGCCAAACTCACTCTCACCGTAACTAGTTAATTTGCCAACTTGGTTATTAACACTTATTTTAACAGCATCTGTCAACTTCAAATACATTTTGGGCCCCAAGGTCCTCTGCAATATTTAAACTTGAGTAAATGCCTGTCCTTTCCATTGAAGGACTCACAACTGCTTCACTGACTCAAACATTTGGAGGTTACATCTTCAGCCACATGCACCACCTTTTGGCTCACCTGCACAACTCAAAGTTAGAGAACTTCAGTACCTCATAGAGGAATGAAAGCCAGATGTGCTGACTGGCTCTAGGTGTGCACTGCCATTGCTTGTTCTGAAGGAACTGAACAACTGTGAGCAATTAAAAGATAGCAGCAGTCCCTAGGGTAGCATGAACAATAGAAGTAAATAATTACAGACCATTCTCACTACCTCACCATAGAAGAAATCAATTGCTGACAGCTAATGACTTTTTTTTTTTAGAGTAATTTCTAGATCCTTCCTGAATTCTTTCATAGCCTTACCAAGGGTCACAAAGCACAACCTGAGATACATCAGCTGTAGAACTCAAACTACTGAACTGAAGATTGACATCCTCTTCAGCGTATCAGGGATCAAGTATTAATCAAGCGTATGCAAGATTCAACTTTCTAGATCCTTTTCTTTGCCAGCTCAGTTTGACTCTCTTCTCTAAGAGACATAGGTGTAACATACTCCTGGACTGCACTCCAAGGCAATGCCTCCACCAAAGCTGCAAAGGACACTACACTAGTCTCCTGAATCATTGACAAAAAGTGGTCTAATGCAGTACTCAACAGTGGTCCTGCATGAGGACAGAAAGAATACTAAATTCACAGTCTTTAACACCTTTTAATTATTTTTTTTAATGTAACATATCCACTATTACTATGTTATTAGTAAGGCTGGGGGCCATGAAGTTGTTTTCTGCTTATTGAATCTATAGCCTCAAAGTTATATTACATTTACCTTTCTTACATCTGTGTCACCAAGGGCTTTCTATTTGTGCAGAGTTTTTGCAGACAGCATACATTATTCCCAAGCAGAAGACACTCTCACTAGAATACTGCAGAATTTAAAGTTTTTTAGATAAAAAGGTAAAAGCATATCTTTTTGCATCCTATTACTGATGTTTAGCTGGTTCACATTTTGAATTAGCTCATAGTTATTATCACCTAAAAATCTGCCTTAAAAAAAAACAAAGCCACAAGCAATTGTGAAGTACCTTTTAATTCCAGCACCTGTGTCAAGATTGCATTGTCACCAGCAATTAAAAAGGAGAGAGCAAACTGAATATAGGCCATACGGACATCTGTTCTCCCCTAAAAAAGATAAAACAGAGATTGTACACAACTGCGAAATTAATCCTGCAACCATTGATTATCATTTTAAGTACTGCAAACAGGTAAATTAAACAACTTTATAAATATGTTGCATATAGCCATACATAGATATTTATAGGCATCCACAGTATATTACTTCAAAAAACTTCTTGTGTTAAGCAGATCAGTCTGTCAAAGTTAACACCAAAAAGGAAGGTGTCCTATTTTGCACATTTTTTCAATTCTCAATACATGAGAGAGGCCATAAAAAAAAGAAGAAAATATTAATAGTAGTTTCATGGAAAACCCTTGTACACACATCAGTAAAGATCCTCAATTCTGCACCACTTGGCACACTAGTGAATTCACAAAAATACTCAAGAAAGGTAATGACACCAGTGCTGCTGCAAATTATTACTATACAGGCTGCCAGAGCAGTGTCAACCTTGGGGACTCCTGCTGCTTGTTGCCATTTTTGAGGTGCAGTGCATTACACACACCCTCAGCTCTCATAGCTGCTCTAGAAGCAACACAGGTCATGCACTGTGACTTAAAAAAAAAAAAAAAGCTCTTAAAAAAGAGGCTAACTTGTCATAAAACTATAAATTTGGGCACAGTGGAAGTAATTAAAAGTTTCTCTAGAAAAAGATCACAGGATATGAACACAATTTATAATTTTTCAAAACCTACTGTGCAAAACTAAGTTGCATGTAATAATGTGCTAAAGAAGATACAGAATCAGGTAAACATAAGGCAGAAGTAATTCATTAAAGGGTTGGAAGAAGAAATATGAGAAATAAATGAATTTTCCTGTAAGCTTTGGGCCTGATATTTTTGTATTAAAATGTCACCTCCAATAGCCAGTTGTGACACAGTAATTTCACTGAAAGCTGAGCAAGAGTAACATCTTCAAACTGGTTCCTTGTACCTTACTCACGTTTCTAATAAACTTGTGATTAAAGAACTACCTACATTTAAGTATTTTAATTTAAGGGGTAGAAGTACTCCTGAAGAAACCTTCTGCAGTAAGGTCAAAGCCCACAAAATGTGACATTCCTGAAAAATTAATTATATATAAAGCAATCAAATAGAAGGCAAAAAACCAAACACACACCTTGCTTCCTGAAAATGCCTTTTACAGTCCATTTGTCACCACAGATGGCACAAACCCAACACAAATGTTTATTTTGCAAGTCATCTTTAAAAACTAGAAGCAACCTATCAGCATTAAAAATAATACTGGACTTATTATACACCTACATTTGGAATGAAATAAAAATATTCTGGTTCAGATCAACCCTGATTATTTTTAGCAAATGGAGAAGAGACCAAAAAAAAAGTTCCTTTTGGAAAAAGAGGAGTGACCCTTTCTACTCTCTCACATATCCTCCTAAAGGACTTCTGCCAAGAGACTGTTTAAAACTCCTGATTATATTTTCAAATGCAATTACTCTGACTGTACCAGTACTGGGCAAAATCCCCTCTTCATTTCTACAACCCCAGAACTTCCATTTACTTCAGTGGGACTGAACTGCAATCCACGTATTGGAAAAATGACTGAGCTCTCCACAAACACATCACTGAACAGTTTTGAGAAACTACCATGACTTTGACTCAGTTTTAAATATTAAAAGGGTAGCCCACAGAAACTATACATTTCACCACAGCTTATTAGAAACAGACAAGGCACTTGGATGTTCTGCAGTAAATTCTACAAAGCAGTGTAAAAACAAGATTATCCCAAGGAGCTCTGAGCCCTGACAAGACGAGAAAGACAAGCACAGGATGGAAAACAAAGCAAGCTGTACCTCAAGGGTGCAGGCCACCAGATCACCCACTATCAAAGATACTCAGAAACGTCCCCTAAGGATTTGCTATGTAAGTAGATAGGAACCTCCTGCCCCGTAGATCAATTCTGCTGCCAATTAGAAACAATCAAGAAGCATTTCAGCCTGAGAAAGGACAGGAAGGAAGGAGGTAAGCTCTTGCAGATGAAAATATGGCAAAGGAACTTGGGCAACAGCTCAGAGTTTTTAATACTTGGCAGAAAAAAACTGATGGACCCATAACACAGCAATTTATAGCACACAGCAGCTTGCTTTACCTTCTTACATCTTTTTTTCAATAATCCAGGCAGATACTTATTATTGAAATCAAAATGGCTATACACATCCCTTGCTGAATCTGGCCCTTGGGCCACCATTGCTGACAACAGGGTAAGGCACCCTCGGCTCAACCTAAAACAAAAGGCAGAGGAAAACCTGCAGGTTATTTCCAGGCTGACAAGTTATTCAAACAACCAAATCAAGAGATTCAAATTTAAAGAAAGATTTTTTCCTGTAAAGGAAGTTATCCCACTCCACCACCAACATCCACCCAAACCTTGGGAGTTTCAGGCATGAAGCAGCTCTGAGCCAGTCCCAACACAAACAATCAAGACAGCTGTTAGGAAAGCATCCCCAGTCATGAAAAGCCCTCCCTGCAGTAGATGGGAGCTTTAGCTAAACACATAATGAACCCTTTTAATGACCATTACAACACAGACTTAGGTCAAACACACATTATTCCACTGTTCACAAAGAACTTGATCTTCTTTGTGAGCAGCCTACTTCTTCAAGCATATTTCTTGGACAGAGCCCCTGGTCTTGCAAATGCTTATGTGCTTTACTGTCACAAGCAGGTTCATAGGAGCTGCCACAATAAAATCCCTTTGCACATCAAAGAGGTAGCAGAGCAAAAGCAGAGCATATACCATCAGAATAACATCATAGATCTGCAGCCTCCTCTAGACAGGTTCTAGAAGGATTTCTCCAAAAGCTGTAATCTTGAAATGTTTAATAAAAATTGCAACTCTTGCATAGTTTCAAAATCTATTTTACAATACATCTATACACTCATATCTGGGATTCTATGTAAAATTAAAATGCTTGTTGCAATATGATCAACTAAGTCGTGCAGGAAGTGTAGTTGTGTTCATAAACTGGAAAGCACAAAATACTTGTCTAATTCTGGCCTGTCCAAGGACCAAAAGACAAGTCATTGGCCTTGGGCAGGTCATTTGCATTCTCTATTTTTTCTTCTTCTTTTCAGGTTTGATTCAAAATTTCTCTGGCACTTGGAACTCTTCTCACCCTGTCCACAGAGCATGATAAAACGTTGTTTAGAGTAGACTAGATAACCCATGAGTGCTCAATCAGCCTAACATGGCTTTAGATTTAAAAGACAGGAAGAGTTACAGAGGAAAAACCAGACTGAAAGAAAAAAACCTACTATAAATATGGAAATCTGACTACAAAAAATACAGGGAAATAAAACACTCATAAGCAGCTTTTTTTGCTATCACAATGTAGACTGCTCAGCCCCTGTGAACTACAGGAAAGCCCCTGTCCACACAGTACATTTCACTTCACAAACCAAGTAAAATAACAGGAGTCAAGATACAATCCATTTTACATCTCACTAGGACAGGCACAACTCATGAAAACTACAGCCTCAGAAAACTATCATATAGCATTAAATTGTGTATTATCTCAGAGCTTCCACCTTGCAAAGACTTCCATGTAAAATGAACAGTATCATTAAATAAAGGTGCGTTATTAGCAGTAAGTCCAGCTGAATTTTCCAACATCCTGTACATATGTGCAAGACCCCAACTGCCCCTTGGTATCAATTCAGAGCAACTGATGCAATTCTCTGCAACAGTACAGAGACTTACCTGAGATTTTCAGAATACAAAGCAGCATAGACCAATCTCATGTAGGAATGAATCAACTTTTTGACTATGTTCATTCCCACAACAGAAAAATGGGAGAGGTCGCTGGCTGTCCTCAGTAAAATGGCCTCTAGAGCTTGAAAGATTAATAGCATCTGTAAGATACAGAAATACATTAATATCTGCCAATATCAGGTATAGCTTGAAATTATTAGCTGAGCAAACACTAACAAGCACCGTTAAAAAAGAGTAATCCCACCACAAGAGGAAAGCTTCCACATATGAAATGCAAGTTAATGTCTCAGTTTTCTCCCAAATTAATGCTTCTTCTTCTAAATGATTAGTTGTGAGAGTGCAAATTTTCACAGCAATCCTCATATGGATACTACAGGAAAGGCAAGAGACACAAGATGACAGTCAAGTTGCTAAGCACGTGCAATTCAGTAGTAGGGAGGGATAACCCCTGCTGGAACCCCCAGCCATCATGCTGACTCAAGGCCTGGGCAAATACACTGAATGCAAAAAAGGGTCCTTCCTCACAAGTGAACTGAGACCTACAGGCGTGATTCGTGTGTGTATGCACAACAGCTCCTGGGCATGCAGACACAGACTGCAGTGCAAATCTCAGCACAGACTGATGGATCTTCAAGGTCCTTTCTCATCTGGAGGCCAAGGCCGAAGGCTAATGAACCAATGCTTTAAGAGACAACTGCCAGTAAGTGCACAATGAAACCTGCTGAAGAAAACCACCTGAGCTGCTCCAGTCTTACAAATAACCCCTAGAATAATCTGTGGTCCACACAGCACTGAGACAGTATTAATTACAAGCATTAGCCTTTATTAGCAAAAGGATCTTGAAGAAAGCAGGTCACATTGTCATTACACAGACAAAAATTATCATCTAATGCAAAGACCAACATGTGGACATTAAAAAGAACACAATCCAATTTTACGCCATAAACTGATCTAAGTTATCCCCAGTGAAAAGACTTTAATTCTTTAGTTCTAATATCATATTCTGATGAGGAGAAACTGTGTCCAGCTCAGATGAGAAAAATAAGGTCAACTTCACCAGTGGCTTCCTAGAAATACTGAGGCATCAGGGAGATGTCTAGTGATGGACAATTACTTTCACCAATTTTTTTGCTTGCCTAACTGCTTCTGTTGACCCCTTTAGTTTTTAAATGGTCTTCTGACAACACCTGAAGAACTTTAATAGCTTCATTTTGTCAGGACTACTGGTTGTGTGTATCATTAAACGCAGACCATCTTTGCACTGGAAACGACATTTCCCACTTGATCAGTGCTTCTGTCACTGAGACTTACAGGAAAAAAAAACAAACCACAAACCAAAAGAAAACAAAACTCCATACCAGATTACCAGAGTTATTTATGCGGCCAATGCCCCAGCTGGGACAGTCGCTAAGCGATCACACCTACCACCACCTTACCTGGTTCTCGGGCTTCCTTTCTCCGTCCAGAAGTTTGAATATCTCAGCATCAGTGCTTCTGTCACTGAGACTTACAGGAAAAAAAAACAAACCACAAACCAAAAGAAAACAAAACTCCATACCAGATTACCAGAGTTATTTATGCGGCCAATGCCCCAGCTGGGACAGTCGCTAAGCGATCACACCTACCACCACCTTACCTGGTTCTCGGGCTTCCTTTCTCCGTCCAGAAGTTTGAATATCTCAGCACACTCCATGGAAATCTTGACGTATCCCTCCACGACATCATATACCTCAGGCGACGGCAGCGCCTTCGCCACCGACACGAAGCTCTCC
>NW_009954507.1:1486875-1491347 GCF_000747805.2 Chaetura pelagica | reverse complement strand
GGAAACGCACGGGGTGCCAGGAAGCGGGAAGAGAAACAAGCTGCTTGAGGTGGTGGGGAAAAGGTAAAACAACTGTTGTTTGCAAAAGCAGAAGTGCTCAACTGATTTCCAATTAAAAGGCTGTGTTTCCATGATGCTTTCAAATCTGTCCGGTTAAAAGCCTTAAATAAACACTATTACAAACAAATAACGAGACACTGTACAAGTCTCATTGTACAAGTGGTGGTATCTTATGCATACCTAACTTGAGAGACCTTGAGGCCTGATTTTCCAAGGCTTCCAGGAAAGCCACTGCTTTTTCACTGCTTTGATATTGATTCTATGGGTTCAAAAAGCTGCTGTCTGGAGTTTCAAGTTACAAAATCATTAGTCATTTTGGAAAATCTTATCCTAAATACATATTAAAGGAGAAACAGTGACAACAACCAGCCGAATGGCAGGCTCACATCTGTCAGCGTGAAACACGTCATTCAAGGTGGCCAGGTACACTCTCTTCTAGGCTTAAACTGAAAACAGAGGTTTTGCTTTCCATAAATGTTCTTCCAGGAGAAGCCCAGCAATACAGAGTGAAGAAAGTCTTGTCCAAATAAACTGTTAGGTATGAAACACTAACAGAAAACGAAAATCAAGTTAGAGATCTAACCAAAATGGATTTTCCTATTTACAAGTAATAAAAGTAATACCAGTGTTCTCATGTTTTTCCTGATACGAGGCTTTAAAACTGTTAAAGTGTTGTTTAAAAAAAGGTGATCCAGAAGAGGGCAATATTAACAGCTGTTCTAGGATTCAGAACGGACAAATGCTTTAGTGTTGGTGGAAGATGCTGTGATAGTTTGCAAATGGGTGGTCGACTGACATAGAAAAGAGGAAGTGTAGTTAGAAGGCACAAAAGAGTAAAATGAAAGGAGTGTATGGGACTGGGAAAAAAGCGGAATGTGAGCAAAAATATTAATTGCTGAATACTAAGTAAAAGAACTTTATAAAAATAACTTAGACAAACAAGACTAAAATGCATCTTAGTGCTGCTAGTTACACCATACTCCAAACTCTGCTAATAATTTATTGTATTTCCAGAATTTTTATACTTTTTTTTTAGCTGTTTTATGTAGAATTCACCCTAATACAACAATTTCTATGGAAAGACACAGACTCTTCAGTCCTCTCATAAAACATTATTGATGGGTTGTTCTGGATTATGGGAATCCTTCATTTCAACCTTACAGTTTTCTTGAAAATTAATTTAAGCTGTTCAGATATACGAGTACATTGCCATTCCAGAAACTGGGGGGATGGCATCACATGGAAAGTAAATAATCTTCTCAAGGGGAAGTTGTTTTGGTTTTGAGGGGACTAAAAGGAAGTCTAGAGCTTGTAGAACTGGAAAAACCTTGATTTAACACAGCTTTTAAAAGGCTCAAACCACCCATACTGATGTCTTCCAGGTAAGTCATAGCTGTCAGACTTACAAGCCTGACCACTATCATCACACCATATTTAATATAAAATCTAATATAAAAGTATCACTGTAGAATGCTAGTAAAAATACTTTGTTTTCAACTTTAAATTCAATTATTCTTCCCCCTTGCTGCCTGAGTAGCTGTCATGGGTTTTATTGAGGATGGTGAGGAAAACCCTTAGTTTCACTTCAAGCCAGATGACTTCCATGTCCTTGTCTTAGTGCACATTGAAGCCCATGTACTTTTCCTTGTTATATCTATAAGTCTGGTTTTTTTGGGCAGGCCAAATCGAAGAATGAGACATCAAGCTCAGACAAAGTTCATCTGCCCTGTTGTGCTGACATGTTTAACAGATGTGGGCAGTGAACGAGACAGTTACTGATCTCTGAGCTGCCTAGTTTTCAGTAAATCAAAATGTACTTCTGTGATTCTTGCCAGATGAACATACAATCACATGCAACATACACGTTGCCTCTTTGGCATTTGCTAGTCTGAAAAGTGATTCTCAGTCCTTTGCATGGAACTTAGCTCTTGCCTCAGTTCAAAAAACAGTTTCAGATATAAAATTAATTGTGCCAAGTGACCCTCTCCTGCCTCAGCCATAACACAGCCTCTGAAGCCTTTACTAGCTTGAACAGCATCTAGAGGAGTAGCAAGCCCCAGCCCTCCAGTCCTGCCTAATTTGCCCTTGCCTCCCAAACTTGATTATTTCTAGCTCTAGGATCTTCTGCCAGACAATCCTGAAGATAAAATCTGTTTTGGTAGGCTAGGTCAGTTCTCACCCACTAGCTTTGTCAGGGTCTGTCTCCTGGTTTCAGCCATAAGCACTCCTATCCTGCTCACCCAGGCAGCCTTTAGCCATAGCTCTGCCACACTTGCTGTGCCAGCCCTTGAGCTTAACTATGGATGTGAACCCGCAGAATTTCCTAACCATGCCCTGGTGACCATTACTAAGCCTGATCTCCTGGCCCACAACCTCACACTACAGAAGAGCAACTGTCCCTACGAGTAGGGCTGCTGATAGACCTGTACCTAAACAGGGCTATACAGCCTGTGCTAATCCCAGGTCAGACTTGGCCTCTAAAACCACTGCTGTTTGGTGTAGCAGAGCCCCTGTCAGTTACACAGTACCACTGCACCACTGCTGCTCTCAGTGGTGGTATCATATGCATACCTAACTTGAGAAACCTTGAGGCCTGATTTTCCAAGGCTTCCAGGAAAGCCACTGCTTTTTCAGTGCTTTGACATTGATTCTGTGGGTTCAAAAAGCTGCTGTCTGGAGTTTCAAGTTACAAAATCATTAGTCATTTTGGAAAATCTTATCCTAAATACATATTAAAGGAGAAACCAGTGACAACAACCAGCCAAACAGCAGGCTCGTAAACCCATAATAAAGCACTTTCACAAGTAAACAGGCTGATTTCCAAGACTGTGGTCCATGCAGCAGCTCTGTCCTAATGTCCTTCCAATTTTTCTTCCTTCACCTAAGGTCTTTTTTTTTTCTTGTTTCCAGCAGTAAGCTGTGTGAGATGGGGCATGCCTGTTACTTCATGTCTATACAGGTGCCCAGGTGTACTGCTAGAAAAAATAATCTCTGTACAGGAGAGGTGCCAGTAAGACTGGCAGCATTCAGGAGGATGAGGAGCAGTGACCTTTCTTCTGCGTGGGATGAGGAAGCTGGTCTGAGTTTTCATTCATATAGAATGAAACACGAGGCGATTTGTTTTGCAAACGTTGATGTTACATCTTCCTGCTTTTTTTGTGAAGGGCTCAGGGTCTTTATGATGTCCTGGTTAGTTCTGCCAAGACCTGACAATGCAGAAGGCAGTTTAAGACCACAAAAGTCAAAACTTACTAGCTAACTTTGCTGTCTCTGGGGTGAGTAAAAAAAAAACGAAACCAACAAACAAGGCAGAAATAGCTAAATTTTCCCTCCTTCTAAACCTGCTGGGTAAAGTACTGTACTCTGTACTCATTCAAACTTCTGCTTATGTGCATGAGAATGTTTCCTACCTACAGCTTGCAGACTTGGTCCTCTGAAGTTCAAATTACTGCACACTTGAAGATCTTGTTAGAACTTAAAACCTGTAGCACCCCGTGAGAACTTACAGCATCCAAACACATTTAGATTGAAAAATAAAAGAGAGTCTCCTCTACCTCTGTTTTCTTTCTTGTATCCATAGAAATAGGGGTTGAGTTGGGAAAAATGTGCTATGTTATTTTAAATAATCACCATATAGTGATTACTGTAAAGTATGTACTTTTTTTTAACCAGTCTGACACTTATTTCCATAGAAACAGAGAGAGGATAGCAGCCTGTTTGTTTGAACTGTCTTGCAGATTTCATCTGTGTCAGAACGCAGGAATATAAAGTATTTTAAAATGTGGGAAAAGCCTACAGTTTTACATTTAGAATTTAAAACAAACAAAACATTAGTTAACTTCTTTAACTTCTTGGAAATGTTATTCTGGGAGAAGAGGACGAAAATTACTTCTATCAGCTGCAAATACATTTATTGGGGAGGAAAGAGGAAGAAAGCAGTAGGAGGTATAGTGAGAAAATGTGTGTATATATATGTGAAAACTTATTTCTGAGATTATATATTTCCTACAATTTTAATTACTGTGATATAGATCTTCTGTGATTTTTTTACTAACAGAAAATTTTAGGACATGTAACTCAACTGTCTTCTGAGATTTCACATTGCTTGTTTATTTCCTGACTGACAGCACTGATTTTATTCAAATTTCCATACACTAAGCCATGGTATAAGTTTCAAATTGGCTGATGTTTGGTTGAAGTTCAGAGAAAAATGAATAATATGGAGAAAAAAATAAATTAAGAGCTCAGATTTGGCTTTGTTCTTGAAACATTTCCATTCAACAACACAGCTCCTGCATTTTTGACACTGTGAACTTATTTATTTTGTCCCCAGGTTCAAAAGAGAGGCACTTTTTGAAGCAGACATGATATCTAGCCGGGATTCTAACCTCCTTTTTTTTTTTTTTGTGGTT
>NW_009954507.1:1483751-1486454 GCF_000747805.2 Chaetura pelagica | reverse complement strand
TTTTTTTTTTTTTTTTTTTTGGGGGGGGGGACGGGGGGTTTGAATGGATCTCACTCCTGTTGCTCATAAGAAAAGGCCAAGGTTAAGAGATTCTGTAATTCTACGTGCTGAACATGTCTGGATTAGTTGTATTGTCTTCCAACTACTGAGCACTGCCAGCTTGTAGAAACTTCTTTCAAGGCTATAGCAAAGATATATATTCTGCACATCAGGATAAATAATACTTTCTGCCTCCCTACCTTTGTGTTTTACACTGCTGTCTCCAACTATTTAAGCAGTACTGATAGGAAACTGCAGGTATTACCAAAACCAGATTTTTTCATTAATGTTGAATAGCAAAGTATCCCCCATTCAGAGGAGAAAAAAAAAATAATAAAAAAATTGTTAATGTTATTTTACTGAAAACTTGTCTTCAGTTTCTGTTGTCTATAACGTCCATAAGTTCCTCTCCTCCATAGGAAGGCTTGCCTAAAAGGCAGGTATCTACGTATAGGAGCACCCAGCTGCCTCTTGTGTTGTTTTTCAACCCTCACTGCTTCACCTCCCTGGAGGTCACCTACAACATTTTTAACCTCTCCTTGTTCTGTCGTTCCACTTGAAAACTGCCTTTACCTGTGGGTTATACCTGCACAGTGCCAAAAGCATACCAGGCTCATTCCTGCACAACTAGATGGTATTTTTCTTACACCACCACAGGACTAGAAAAAGCAATGTTATCTCATTGGAAAGTGGAGATTCACAAGTTCTGATTAGGCAAATAGCCTGCAGTATCTTCTGATTCAAAGCCTTTCAAGTATGGGCACTGGATGGTATTTCTCAGAGATTTTTTACTATTTATGTATTCTTTTGCTTTGATTGTGTACTTGTCACAGATGCAGTGTCTGCTCAGAGTCACACAGAGCAGGCTGAGTTGACATCCTTGACACCTTAACACCTATGTTCCAGGAATTAGTGAGCAATTCAGAGGGGAGGAGGAGAGACACTCCCTATTAGAGCTATAGCAGGTGCCCTGAATATATCTCTCTCTTGTCTGGATAAGGAGTGAGGGTCTGGCATCCTGAAGCCATCAATGATCTGACTGCACTCACTTGAAGTTACAGTGGATATGTAGTTGTGGCAGACATGGCAGGTGTGAAGTTAGGGTAGACAAGTAAGTTCACTGTTAGTCCATCTAAGCACCTTCCCAGGAGATTCAAGTATGGCTCCCAAATGCTTTGTTTTATGGAAAGGCAAAACACTGTGCTACTTGTGACATTCCCCAGGCATTCATTTCTGCCTTCATTGGAACCGACCTGTTCAGGAAGTGCCAGATTCAATAACCAGGTATGGCAAGATGAAGGGAGAAGATGAGAGGAGTTGTTAGGAGAGTCCTGCAAGTCTCCTTCCAGTACCACAGTTGGAAGGCACAGGGTAACAGCTTCAGCTCAGAGGCAAACACTGTCCTTATCTGAAACAGCCAGAAGGAAGAGCTTCACACACCTGGCAGAGCTACTGTTCCCCCTTCCCGTCCATGTTTGCTGTTGCAGATGCTTCAGAGCTATTCCATTTTATCCTGTTACTTCGGTATCTTTGATCCCATTTATCTGAGTTCAGTAAGACTTGATGGAATGTCCCTGACCTCAGGCAGGTTCGTTTGAAACCTGGTTTGCTCTTATTTCCCAAGACTAAGGAAGCATGACTATAATGTATGTGTTATCCAGTTGTCATTCTGTGTGTGAAGAGCGAGAGGGTGAGGGAAGAAAACGGATTCAAATTCAAACATGAAGTTCAGGAGGGTCAAAGTTCAGTGTAACCTCCAGAAAGAGGTGCCAAAGTTTGGAAATTCAAATCTGGATGCAATCCAACTTCAGTTGGAGCAGGAGAAGAGGAACGGATTTAACAGAATTAGTTTGGTTCCATCATCACCTACTCCCTCCTGTTTTTTTCAGGAGGAGGGAGATCAGTGTGAACATGTATGCCAGGATGTAAACAGCTAAATGTTCTTACCTAGCCACTTTATACCCAAGCACAACCCCAAGGCAGAAGACGTTTTCATGCCCCATTTCCAGTGTTGCCTCTTGGCTCACTTTCCCGAGGGGAGCTCTTACAGGAACTAGGAAATTACTGTCCTGATTTATCCTCTTTAGTCCCTCATACCTTAAAGGGAGCTCCAAATTACATGAGAAGGTGGCTTAGCAGGTTGCAATTTGTTTGAACTTCCCACTGGTTTACTTTTCAGTCTTACAAAAGATTTCAGGGAACAGCGTGAACTCTCTCAAACTTCAAGATGTTTTCTCACTTCACAATGAATGCTTTAAGCAAGCCTGCACACTTCAGGCTCAGCTGTGCTGAGCTACATGGGATCTTAAAGCTAAGGGCTGCGGTAAGGTATTGTCAGGCAACAACGTGAGGGAACAGGGAAAGTTTATTTTGCAACATGGAAGAGTCGGGGCCGTTTCTCAACACAGACGTTTGCGTACTGAAATCCCTGATCCAGGGATCCTGCCGGGCAAAGCTGTCAGCTCGGTTTGCTCCGGGGACCTGCGAGCCAATGTATAAAGACAGGAGCTGGGCTGGGGCAGTAGATTTGGCTTGTGGGGCACGGAGGTCTGGAGGGAAAGCAGGGAACTGGCGCTGCGGGGGGGCTGAGAGTGATGGGGAGCACCTTGCCTCTGTCTTAGGAAAAATAAAAGCAGGGAAACGTCGTCACATGAGTCGGGGGGG
>NW_009954507.1:1483360-1483634 GCF_000747805.2 Chaetura pelagica | reverse complement strand
GGCCGTTTCGCAACACAGACGTGTGCGTACTGAAATCCCTGATCCAGGGATCCTGCCGGGCAAAGCTGTCAGCTCGGTTTGCTCCGGGGACCTGCGAGCCAATGTATAAAGACAGGAGCTGGGCTGGGGCAGTAGATTTGGCTTGTGGGGCACGGAGGTCTGGAGGGAAAGCAGGGAACTGGCGCTGCGGGGGGCTGAGAGTGATGGGGAGCACCTTGCCTCTGTCTTAGGAAAAATAAAAGCAGGGAAACGTCGTCACATGAGTCGGGGGGGG
>NW_009954507.1:1454225-1482126 GCF_000747805.2 Chaetura pelagica | reverse complement strand
CCGGGACGGCGTTGCGGCGGCGAGCGCGGGGGCGGCGGGAGCCGCTGAGAGGGGAGCGGGAAGGCACCAGTTGCCGTCCGGGAATCACCGCAGCGCCAGGGGTTTGTCAGCGCAGAATGGGACGGCTGTAGACATTGGAAAGATGTCCTTGTTTCCGGGAGAACCAAGAAGCAGTCTGTTGGAGAAAACAGCCGTCCTGTAGCTTTCCTGGTGGTCCGCGCTGTTGCGAAGTTACTCGGAGGAGCAGTTCCGCTCCTTTCTGAATGTCACAGTAAGCAGAGCGTGTTCCTGGCAGTTGTGAGCTGAAGGAGCTGCCTCTAGGGCAAAAAGCAAACCTTACCCTTAATGAACAGGGCAGAACTTTCCAAAAGCTGGCCGAGTGCACCAGGACAATGTTAGTGTATCATTAATAGTCCGACTGCGGTGGTTTGCACATCAGTGTCGTTCATGTTAGTACTAAATGGTGGTGATGGTTCTGTAGAAACTTATTTTCTCAGGAACAGCAAAAGGCAGCTTGTGATTTTTTTTTTATTGTGTCCAACTCTGAAAGCCTGGACATTTCTAAACAAGGAACTAGCAAGGATGCAAAGGATGCATAAGGATGCAAACTAGCATAAGGATGCAACTAGCATAAGGATGCAAATTGTATCGTTGGATATACTACATTTCTCCTGTTAGCTTCCTTTCATGTGTAAAAAAACCTTTTAAATGCTTGCTAGCTCATTCTTTCGTGTTTTTGTGGCTTAGCAGCTGGCTCATAGACGTTAGTTTTGGAATCACATGGTAGTTCTCCACAATAAAATAAATGTTCAGATTTTCCCTTTCATATATCCGCTCAGTTAAAAAATATCCCTCTGGTTTATCTGGGAAAGTTCCTCTCACAAAAGTCCATTCACTTTTCGAATGAAGCTATTTAGATAAGGTTATGCAAGATACATTTCAGAAGCACAGCTGTATTCAGTATTCATTGTGCACTGAGCTTTCCAAATAGGTAGAATGACCAAAGATTTCTGCCTCACCCCAGAGATCAGTATTAAAAATGTCATGCAGACAATTCAGTAAATAAGATGTAGAAAAGAAAGTCAGGTTCCAAAGTTCTTGCCAAACTGGGATATTTCCAGGGCTCAACAAATTCTGCTTACATTTTCTTTTTACTTTTAACATGGAGATGTAATCCAGAATGAGAGAAAGGACAAAAAGGTTACTGGAACCTCTTATAAAAAGGTACCCAGAGCACAAGGAGATTGTTTTTAGCTACTTCAAAAGTAGATGCTTTGACAGGAAATGTCAAAGGTAAGATCCATGCAGTGCCATCCCCAGTCTGTTTAGTACCTGCTAAAGAACTGCAACAGGTTCTGTAAGAGGAACCTTAAGCTGAGCTTCTAAAAATTGCTGAATTTCCTTATTTGCTGCCTCCTGCAGCAGGACCGATGACTTTATTTTCATAAGCTCTGTCAAATTTACATGAAAACAGATGACCTCGTTTAAAGGGGCAGTACCAGGTGGCTGCCAAGGTGCAGGCAGGTCCTGGGGGGTTGTCCCAGGGGATGAGGAGTGGGGATTTGGCTCCCCTGGCTTTGCCTCTTCTGAAAAGAGTCAGGTGTAACCCTGAGGGTAAAACTTCCAGGCAGCAGGTTACAGGTTTCCTCGTGCAGCCCATATAATCACAGAGGGAACTGAGATCTGCACCTTGAATGTGTTCTGCACTATTTGATCTGGTACTGGGAATTTAGAAGTGCCCAGGTAACTGGAAGGCCAGTTAGGCCAGTTGCTTCAACTTCTCCTCCCTTTCACAGATTTGAGGCTTTTATACTCAGATTATCAGGTGCATACTTTTTTGGTTCATTGCCTTTTCTGCTCTGTGAGGTTTCCAGCATTGGATCTCTACCTCAGCAATACAAACTGTTTCCCTCTCCCTCTCTTCACCCCCATTCACCCTGCCCCATTCTCTCATTCCAACAGGTTTCTCTAATCACTTCCCAGCCTGTCAGATTGCAACAACTGCACATGTAGTCTTTGCTGTTCTCTTTGGATGTATTTAATTGTGCTAGCAATTCTAACCTGCCTGGAGTCCATTTGTTAATCACAAGACCTAGCTGCTTGCTTGTAACAAGGCAAAAAATACTTCTCTTGGGATTTGTTTGATGTCTGGAAATGGGAGCAGGGAACACTGTATGTGTATAGTAAAAGGGTTTTGGTTTTGGATTGGTTATGTGTTCTTTTGGTCTTTTGTTTTTATGTTTAATTTTTATGCATTTCCGCATTTGGAAAACTGTGGTAATTTTTTATGGATCACTTCACAGAACAGAAGCAGTGGAACTACTGCAGTATTTATTCCTCCCTCTTAATAAGAGAGAGGCTGGTAGCTCTGGCTGCAAATAGAATCTCTTCATTCAGTTATTGCAGGTCAGCTGCCACTGAGGTCTTGTTGTTACTCTTGTCCTTCCTTATAGGTTATACAGCTGCAGGTTCTTGTTCTCGTGTGTTTCTCAGTGCAGCTTTTAACTATGAGAAGGTTTTTTTGTTTATGGGTGTTGGAGTTTTTTTTTTTTGTGACATTTCTTTACTGTGCACTAGCATTTTATGAACTGGTAAGTGAATTGGTATTTTCTAGGCATGAAAATGTTCTGAAACAAGTCTTGAGCAGCAGAGTTCTAGTTCCAAGTCTGTGAGGAGGACCTAGCATTAGTTTCTCCTTTTAAGTAACAAGAGATATTTGAGGTAAATGGAAGCTGATACTTAAAGTTCTGTATCATCTGTTCTTCTCTAGCAGTTAAGTGGCAACAAAAAACATTGCATTGGTTATTTAAAGTGGAGGTTTGCCCCAAGGTTTGCAGTCCTCTGTTTGATTAACTTTTTAAAGTGGAATCCAAGCATGTATGCCCGAAGTTGAAAGTGAAGACTGAAGGTTTGGAAGAAGAGAAGATGTATTCCACAGTTGTTTCATAGAATCAGAGAATGGTTAAGATTGGAAGGGACCTTAAAGATCATCAGGTTCCAACCTCCCTGATATGAGCAGGGACACCTCACACTAGACCAGGCTACACAAGGCTTCATCCAGCCTGGCCTCAAACACCTTCAGGAAGGGGGCATCAGCAACCTATCTCAGCAGCTTACTACCCTCATGGTGAAGAATTTCTTCTTTATGTCTAACTGAAATCTCCCTTCTTTCATTTTAAAACCATTACCCCTTGCCCTATCACTACCCTCTCTGGTGAAAAGCCCCTTCCCCGGCTTTCCTGTAGCCCCTTCAGGAACTGGAAGAGGTCTCCTGGGAGCCTTCTCTTCTCTAGGCTGAACAGCCCCAACTCTCTCAGCTTGTCTTCATAGCAGAGGTGCACCAGCCCTCTGATCATCTTGGTGGCCCTTCTCTGGACCCTCTCCAACAGCTCCATGTCTTTCCTGTGCTGAGGGCCCCAGAGTTGTACACAGTTATTCCAGGTGTGGTCTGACCAGAGCAGAGGGCCAGAATCACCTCCCTGGCCCTGCTGGCCACACTTCTTTTGATGCAGCCCAGGATGCCGTTGCTCTCTGGGCTCCAGCACACACTGGCAGCTCGTGTCGAGCTTCTCATCTACTACCACTCCCAGGTCCCTTTCCTCAGGACTGCTTTCATACATCTTCATGCATATTGGTTTGATCCTAAAGCTAGAGAATTTTCTTTCCCTCATGCCTACTCCTCAAAAGACATCTAAAATACCTTAACACCAACATATTTATTCATGCCCACAGTTCCGTTCCTACTTGACAAAGTACTGTCCTTGTATTGTTTTTCTCACTGATTGCTTGCAGCTTTCACATTTCAGGTCAGATCCCAGTCCAGGAGACTGAATTCTGCTGTGAATTTTGCTAATTCTCCAGTCTCTGGGAGCCAAAATCCTAAATACTCTGGGCTCCCAGGAGACTGTCAGAAGTGAAGGGTCACATTTTTCAAGAAATCAAGGCCACATGGCAGCTGTTTCCTCACAGATTCTCTGTATTCAAGGACTGATTTCCAGAACAGGAAAATAAGGAGCTGGCAAGACCAGCAAACTTATTGGTGCTTTAGAAAGCCCACTGCTACCACTGCTGCTGAGGAAGGGTTGGTTTTGCTGGGAATGGTGGCAGTTGCTCAGGAGCATGTACCTTCCCAACATCACTGCTCGCTTGTCTCATCCCCCTTCCCTGGGGGATGCTGTGCTGGCATTGGATAAAGTGCTGGGCTCTCCCCTTGGCTCTCTGTCCTAGCCCTGCTCCTTCTCCTATCTTTTCCTTGTCTGTTGCCAAAGTTAACTGTCCTCTTATTCTTGTGGAAACAAATTCCTTCTCACAAGAAACACTGAAGACATTAATCCACTTTTTTTTTTTTTTTTTTTTAAATATATATTTACTTGTGGGTGTTTTGCATCCTTTGTTTCACTTCCTTTTTTTTTTCTTTTTTTTTTTTTTTTCCATGCTTCTTTGATCCTAGGCTTTAAGCTTGAACTCACCTCCTTTACTTAACTTCATCAGTCAATCTCCCTTTCTTTACCTTTGTTCCAGCCAGGTTTTCTGGGCAGCTTTCAAGAAACGTGGCTGTAACCGAAGATCAAAAATGTAGTAACTGTGTGATTGCATAACTGGGCTGAAGAATGGCTTTCTGGATGTGAACAGAAAAAATAGCCTGCTGCCTACGTAGAACCTTTTAATCTTTGTCTGCTGGTGTCAACTTTTCTTTCTTTTTCCAGAACAGTTCAGACAGAACTGGGCATTGCTTTAACTCCATAGACATGATCTTCTGACCCAATAATAGAAAACAAATGGGTCTAATGAAAAAGCAAACGAGTTCACCCAAGAAATATAATCTGATCCTGTGGCCTTTCTGCATTAAAAGTTTTCATTAAGTTCTGTGGCATTCACCCATCCCAGATTCCCCCAGGCAAAAGGAAAGCAAACAATGCTTTAAAATGCTTTGTTTGTAATAATGTGGCAGGATCAATCACGACCAACCACAATGATGCAGAGGGTTTTTTTGTTGGTTTTATGTTGGTCAGATAAAATCCTGTATACATTTTCTTGAGTTGGCTCTGTTGACTCACTGTGGCAAATGGAGCTTGTCCTTCTACCAGGATATTTAAAGAGGTGCTAAAAGGAGTGATGTCAATGATGCGTTTTCTTGATACTGCCTTGTAAATGTCAAAGGCAAATTTTGTTTGCTTGGTTTAAAGAAAAACACTTCATTTTAGAAATATGTTACATTTCAGTAATATGGGAGTTAAACCTCAAATTTTGGTTTAAAGTTTCTCGAAGTGGAGTGGGTTTGGATCTGGTGTTTGTTCTATGGAACAAAGAGGTGTGTGTCAGAAGTGAGATTTTAGTTTAGATCGTGGTGCTGAGATCCAGGGGTTTGTTTCAGGCTTGTCTTTGCAGTTCTTGCTACTTTCCTGAGGAAGAGTAGCTTATGAAATCCCATTTTATATGTGCATTTTACCTAATCTTTTTTTGCTAAGTCCGCTAATCAGATTTAATAATCCTTGTTAGAGATTTAAAAGCTTTGGTCCTGTTAAGTCCCTACACATTTTGTGAGCATAAGCAGCTAGGCCCTGCTATCATCCCAAAGAAAGGATGCTGCTCCAGAAGCTCCCCCAAGATGAATTAAAGGGTAGCGTGACGTTCCTACCCCTACAGCAGATGTTGGGAAACTCAGGTATGACACACAAACCTATAGGAAACCTGACTTCCTGAGCTTCACTGCTGGGAGATCAACATGGTTTTTGAGTCTGTCCTGCAGATTCCTGCACCTTTGGGGCAGGAGCTTTCTTTGTTCACAGCATGGCACCTGACACATTGTATGTTATTTTTATTCAAAATAAATAGCAGGGATTAGCTCCCCTCTGCCCTTCCACTCCATCTGCTGCCGATACCCATCCTAGTAAGACAGAGCTTCCAGACAGTCTCAGCTTTATTAGAGAAAAGGGTTACAGACTTGTTCCAAAGAAATAGTCAGATTTTGATGGAAGCATCCCCAGACAGAGAAAGCACTGTCTGACCAGTCACCAGTTATCAGAATTCTGTCATCTGCCAACCATAATCTACAATTAAAAATTGAAATATTTTTATGTATTACCAAACACAGAGAAAATAGTGTCCTAAAGAGAGCTGGAGAGCAGAAGGAGGCATGGTTGTGCCTTATTTGTTCGGCATTGGTGAGTCATATCATCTGAATTTCTATGCATTTTAGGAGTTTTGTTTCAAAGGTCTATTGTGTGGCTTCTGGCAACAAATTAAATACCAGTGATGTTTGGCTCTTAATTTAGAATTAATTTAAAAACATCACTCATAATGTAAGACCCAATTGAAAGCCTATGGAGGTCACTGGAAGGATTCCCAGGGATTTCACTGGGCTCTGGATGAGGGTCTCAACCCACAAATATCTGTTTATTTTTCTTCATTGTAATTATGCTTGGAATACAAGCATTAATTTTTCAGAATAATTTTGCAATTTCAGACTTTTCATTTCTTCAAGCTAGAATTGAGTTGGGGATGATGAAATGTTGTAATGAAAATAATCCGGCTTGGAGGACAAGGTGGGGTGGGTTTGTGCTTTTTTGTTGTGGTTTGTCTGGCTTGGACTTGCTGTACTACAAGCCATCAACTCTGCAGATCTTTGAGCTGCCAGAGGATGGACTTAGTGATTCAGTAGGCACATTCCCTTCTCTCTAACTTATCTGATTTTTTGAGTCCCACGTATAAATGGGAATACAAAAAACGCAGAGTTTTAGTCAGAGTTCTGTTTGCAAAATGAAACATGTATTTTGTTTTCTGAGGAGCTGGCAGTGAACAGCCCCTTCCTCTGAAGTTTGCATGAAAGTTCAAGTTCATAAATCCAAGTTTTCAAAGAAACATTTTCCTCTAGGCCCTGGGATTCTCCTGATTGCAGTCTTTGAGAAGATCATAACTTTGCTGTCTCTTCAGCATAATGATTCGCTCACTCTGTCTCCAGAAACAGTTGCCACCTGCTGAGCCTTCTCTTGCTATGTCTTGTTAATGGCAGTAGATGAGGTTACTCTGTCTCCAATCAAAAGGAGGATTTCTTGGCAAGGGCAGAAAAAAGCCTCAGAAGCTCCCTTAAGAGGGAGTTGTGCCTCTTGTCAGCATCTTAGCACAGGAGGGAGAAAATCTTCCTTTTCTACTGTAGTAGTTCCATATTAAGTCCCAGGACGAGTATTTGCACCTATGACTTCATGGAATAGTTGAGAGAAGTATAACATACTGTAGCATGGAGTTGACTATGGACCAAAATCTTTGGGGATCAATAGTCAATTGCCTCTTCCTAACGTGGGAAGGGAAGAAGGAATTAATAAGAGAAAGTGAGTGAGAAGAAGGAAACGTGTGGGGATCTGTCAGATTCCCTCAGAAAGCCATTGTGATACAACAAAAATAAGCATCACTCCTAGAAGACAACACAAGGGAATAAGAAACTAGATCTGAAGGAAACAGGGAACAGCTGTGAGGGGTTATGAGAGTGTGGCTAGACATCTGGTCTGCAAGTGCAGGATTCGTGGATTTTCCCACTCTGAAAAAATTTAATACACACAACTGTTAAGTCTGATCTGAGTGGTATGGATATGAAGAGGTTTTGTGGTTCCTGGAGAAATGATGCCCCTTTGGTAGACCATTTGGAGGTCTACTCCTCCTTCATGGTGCCTTGGTTCTGTATTTCCAAAAAGAGCTCATGGCTCGGCTTCTTCCATGTGCTGCTACTCACTGAATAAACTGTTCACATACTAGAGTTAGAATGTGTTTTTACAGTGAATTATCTGGAGGTTACCCAGGTCTCTTTGCTGGCTTAAATAGAACTGAGCTCTTGCTTAATTTGGCCCTCAGATTTAGCAGACAGTGAGAGTTAGGTTCAATGACATGGTTACGATCCAAGTTATGATCCATGAGATTGGACTAGGAGGGAAAAAATTAAACCCGACAATTCCTTAGGAAAGCGCACATGTTGATAAAGCAGTTAATAGAAAACCTGACTGATGCCTGCTTTGATTTAAAACCATTCTAACTTAAGCATTTTCTTACTGAAAGCTTAATCCTTCATCTGTTAAGGCCAATGAAAACAAATTGCTCCATTAGCAGTCTGATTAGGTCTCCAGTATTTGTACAGTGTCTCTTCGGCAGCCAGTTTACTTTTGGCATTAGTAAGGGACCAAGTTGGAAGTGATGGTTCTTATTTTGACCTGTCAGCTCAGGATGCAGTTTTTGTGAAACTTGTAGGAAACTTTATTTGAGGCCTGTACTCCTGAGATTTCAAGGTGGGCATTGAGCCTAAAAGTCGTTGAGTTGAGTAAAGGGATGGCAGATGGACAGATATCACAATATTACAAGTTTCATCCTCTTTAGGAATGGTCAAGTGAAAATTCTCAAGTTCTGATTATAAGAAAAGCTTCAGCTTTGGGTGCTCTTTGGGTGCCACACTAGGCATTTGGAAATGGAAAGGTTTTCTGTGGTCACTAGCTTATCAGTGAAACTGGATCGCCACTAATTTTTGAAAGTGAGCATCTCTCTCAGTGTTAAGGCTTAGATAATATGAAAAAAATACAGTGATTATGCAAAAATTCTTTTCCTTGAATGGCAGACCAGCTTTTCATGCCATGTGCTGTGGCATAAGCAGATGGATCAAGTTAGCAGGATAGCAGTCGCTGGTAAAGAATATGAGTCTTGAGAGGAATAGTGGAAAAAGACACATGGAAAAAGCAAGCAATGGAGGGAAATTAAGCTGAATTAGTGACTATGCAAGAAAGGATGTATTAAGCAATTATGGTTTTTTTATGTGTATCTGGTGAATGAAGCTGTTATGCTCGTTTCTGAACAGCAAATAGAATAAACAGTACTTCTGCCTAAGGGTATTTTTCATTGACAGAAGACAGCAATACTGAGTCTTGCTAAAATTACTCAAATGGTGTGCTTACAGGGCACTTGGATGGACAAGAATAAAATGATGGGGCAAGAAACATAAGAGTTATGGATTTTAGAAATGGTATCTACCTTTGATGACATTTTGCCTGCTGTCACCATTACTAATTCTAAGGAAGACCTGCCACAGAAAGAACCTGCAGACAACTGAGGGAGGAGACTAACAAGCATTATGAGAGGCAGAGCCCTGCTCCTGTGAATGGAGCCAAACAGGCACTGTCAGATCCACAGAGAGCACAGCTCTGAAGATGGTGATTATGCAGAAACTCTCCACAGCATGGTGTGTGACAGAGCTGCCCCTAAGGACCAGTGGAGGGTATGGCAGAGGGGGAGGGAGAGGAAAGTTAAGGGTTAATTTATCTTCAATTCATTCAGCAGAGAAAATATTGCTGGAGAAGTACTTCAGCTGGATCCCAAATATCAATAAATATCAGAGTGATGCTTCTAATGGTTTTTGTAGTAGTTCATCAACAATTCTGTTATCACCACATGAGATCTCTTCCTTCAAACTTGCCAATCTTACTTGTGTATTTTTAATGCTTGTTGGCACAATTCTTCATAAGGCTGTGGGAGCTGATGTAGATTTACCGAATGGATAAGCCCTTTGGGACTCCCACAACAATATGTGTGCTATTCCAATCTATTTTGATCTAAAATGGATTTGTATGTCTATAAAATGGGCTAGCAAATTGCTGTGCTAATTAAGCTAGATTGAGCAATGCACAGGAACTAATATTACTACATCTGAATATAAAGGCCTGATTCTGAGAATCCTCATCATCTGTGGGCTCCTCAGCTTCAGCCTCTAAAAATATTACCTTGCAAAGCTGCTCTCTTGCCAAAAAGACATTACATCAGTCAGCGCTGAGATTGCATTTAATATGTGCTAGGCATTCAACTCGCAGCTTGAAATGCTCTTCTCCTTGATGCTTCCATATGGTGAGGTTCATGCCAGTGCAGTGAGGCTGGACAGAATATACTAATTTCTTTAGGCTCATGCTGACAACTGAAAAAGTGACTTCAAGTCTTGTGTTAGTGTATTCCACCAGAAGGAATGAATCCAGCTAGTTACAGTACCCTGCACTGGCTTTTTGGCAGTCATACTTCTTTAAATCGAAGCTTTCTGAGTCACCAGTTTTCAGTGTTTTTAAAAGAAAAAAAAAAAAAAATTAAAAAAATTCTGGATTTTCATCCCTTCGGGTTCTAACAGTTACTACCACTATTGCTATTCAAAGCAATAATAATGCTGAGTATAAAACTTGTAACATTTTAAGAACTTTTTCACACAAAGAGGCATCTATATACAACCTTTACTGCCTTAGGCCAGTTATTTTTGTCTGTCATTGTCCGTACAGTTTATCAGTCCATTGCAACAAGAAGTGATCAGTAAGGCTTAGAGCTTTGTTCAGCTGCTCGGACTCAGTGTTTTGTGTGTTTTTCTGGTGCTATGTTTTTTTTAGTTGAAGTTCTTTGTCAACAGAGTGGATGCTGTGACTAATTTGGCTAATTCTGGAAGAAAGGATTACGCCTGGATTCTGCATTCGTGTTTTGAGTCTCAGGAAAAAAGTTACAATGAATGAGTAGTCTGGGTTATGCATACAGTTGGGTGGGATGATACCTTCTGGCCTTCAAATCAATGGGATCTGTTTATTGCCATATGATTCAGGCTTAACTACTGAGCCAGCCTGTAACATCTTGTAGATGATTTTGTATGCAGAGCACCTCATACATTGCTTATGAATGTCTGTCTTAGATAAATGGGAAAGTTCCTAGTAAGGCTTTCACACAGAGGCATAGAGATGTTCCTGGGACACTGCAGTATTGCCAAGTTTTTTGAATTCAGACAATTCTTTTGATAGCTGCAATTTTCTTCAAAGTCTCATATTGTTTTAAAGAAGATTCAAATGTATTATTTTGAAAAAAGAAAGGAAATCCTCATTGCAGAGTAACTCTTGAAAAAGTGACTGCCATTGCTAAGCACGCATGCACAGACACACACAAGCCTCAACCTAACAACTAACAACCCAGAAAACAAAGAGAAGAGAATTAGTTTTAAAACCTTAAGTTATTGAAGGTTCTTTTGTGCTCAGGGAAAGAAATGCCATAACTCACAAGTCTTATAGTTGCTCAGTCCAGATGCAAATACAGCCATGACCTGACTCCATCCGTGCTGGGACAAGCTGTGGTTGTGCTCCAGCCCTCCCTGTGCCTTGCCTTTCAGAGGAGCTAGCAAGTACTTCTCTAGCAAGCAGGGGACCAGGACTTAGAAGTGTGCTGTGGTCCAAGCACAGCTTCTAGCTCCCGTATTAGATATTCTAAAAAAATCACCCAAATTAAAAAAAAAAATTCTTGCTGTTCACAACTGACATATTGATTAACTAAACAAACACAAACCAAGAGATTCTGAGCAACAAGTAGTGCCCTTAAGTGCCTGTAGCCCAGGCGATGTGCTGGGTCGGTGCCTGAATGTGACACAATCCTGCTGCCTGATTTGGATGGTGACACGACCCCACTGTCTATTTTGGATGACCTGATTTAATTGTGCTAGTTGAGAGAAATGCAGAAAAGGAAGCACGCCTGAGAAAGAGTGACAGACCCATTCAGCTGTTACAATGCCCTCTCTCCTGGCAATCACAGCTGTTATTAATTGTAGAGATAAGAACATACTTTTCCCCTAACCTTACATTGTCGTTCAACTGAATTTGCTGCCTTGAGGGAAGTGTGTTTCTGTACAGAATTTGGTAAACAATATAGGGATGGTCTCAAGAAGATGAGGCTTTCTACCAGGGTAACTACAAGGCCACGCTGCCCAGGAAAGGTGGGAAAGCAACTAGGAAGTGCTCCCTCCTGCACAAGCACCGCTCCTGGACTGAAGTGAGAGGCAGCAGCTGCCAAGAGAACTTTATTCCCTCGCTGAGCGCAGGGCAGGCAATGCCCTGGTACATGAGGAGGGCTGGCATGAGGAGAGGAAACAAGCTGGAATTTTTCAGAGAAGCAGCAAGAGGAAATCATGACACTGCAAGTGGGAATCCATTGTTGGCACAGGCTGTGAGCTGCCCAGCCAGCACAGCTCTTCTCCCAGGGCCGACGACGGCTGTGTGTATCATCCCAAAAAGCGCGGCTCTGCGCGATGTGCCGGGTGAGACAGCCGCTCAGATGCCAGTGCGTCACTCCTCCTCTTATCTGAGAACATTAGCCTATTTCCATTACTATATTTATCCTTTATTGTGTGCAAATGCAGTAGGATTTTAGTAACAGCGGAGTCACTTTAAATGCTGTTGGAAAGGCCAGAGAACACGATGTCTTATTTTCACCAGTCTAACGCTATTTGTTTTACAAGTGAACCATATTGCTTATACAGAACCAGAGCAAGTTTTTTATAAAGGCATTTTTTAAAGGATTGAATAGTTGCAATTGTTGGAGAAAGGTGCTTAGATACTGGATTAGGAATTTGCAGGATCAAAGTGGCAGTTAAGATGCCAGGGAACTCATCCAAATCACAACATAGCTGATATTCTTTAGGGAATACTGAGCTGTTTTGTATACGGCACTCTTGGCTCCAAGTAACTTAAAACCTGAAGAACTGAAATGATTACAAATATCAGGCTACATCTTTCAAGGTGTTGAGTGCCCACAACTCACGTTGGGCTGAATACTCTTTTACACTGTGGCCCTTTATGCTGGGATGCCAATGTCAAAGGCAGACAGTGGCAGTAAATGCCATTGGAGGCCCCTTTACAGTATTGGACCGTAGCAAAGTTGCTCAGGTGCAATTGGGCATTCGGCCCATTTTCCTGGCCATACTCAGCACCTCTCAGGATCAGGCTGGCAGGGGAGTGGCTCTGGCAGGAAAGCTCAGTTATTTGTGATCTCAATTACACAGAAAATGTAGGGGATGGATTTGTGGGTTGTTTTTTGTTGTTTTCTTTTTTTTTTTTTTTGGCCTGTGAGAAGGCATGGAGATTTCTGCTGGGCTAGTCTCTTTGAGACCTAGGCTGCAAATACAGGGCATGAAATTCTCTCCATCCTCATTTTAGTGCCACTGCTCAGGCTGAGTTCAATGAGGTGAGTGACTCACCTACATCTATGCTGCACTGGAAGGTGCATCTAGCTGACTCTTAGATTCCTAGGTGAGGAACAGCAGGGGCTTCTTTCTCCAGACTCAGCAACTGATAAGGGAACTGAATTTTCCCTTCAAGTTGCAGAGCTGGAAATGGAAAAGATGCCAGAGAACCAAAATACATTTTTTTCATATTGTTTACTTGGAATACTTAAATTTCTATTTTAAAACATTATTTTTAATTTCTTATCTGTGGTTAAAAGTTTAAAGAGGGCAGAACGTGTGAAAATTAAAAGCCATGAGTAAACTTTTTTCCAATATTTTCTTTGAGAAAACTGATTTTTGTTTTAATGGTACCAAAAAATTGTCATTCTAGTTCTGATTCTGCCACCAAAGCAAGATAATATAGTTTGGACTTTTTTTTCCATTATATTTAACAATAATAATATTGCTTTCACCACAATGGGGTAGGTGGGGCTTCTGAGGAGACTATAATAGCTTTTGTCTTTAATTAGACCAATTACATGTTTGGGAAATAGGCAAAGATAGAAAAACTATTATTTTTTAATTTTTAAAAAGACATGTAATCATGGTCTCAGTTTTAAAACTTCTAGAAATCTTTTCTCAAATAAATCAGTGGAAGTTCTTATTGCTTTTGTGTTACTTAAGATGTTGGGGTTTGAGAATTTTTGAGGAGTTTTTTTACCTGAATAATGATGAACTTGATGTTCTAGAAGTTGACAACTGATTTTGGAGAGAATTATAAAGAATTTAATGCATCTGTAGGAGTAAAGAAATGATTGAAATATAGTTATTGTATGCGCAATAACAAGTTTGGTTAGTAGTGGAAGGATTAGAAAACAGGTTTTCTTTGATTGTAGTATATTGGGTTGTCATAAAACCCATGGGACAAAAGTGAGTTTGAGTCTAATTTCCATGGACAAGAGATGAGGAAGGATATTGCTTCATTTGTGGACTGCTGTTTTCTATCCTTTATCTCTCCTGTCCCTCATTTCTTTTCCTCTTCACCCACATTTTCTGCTTCAAGACAGATTTCAGTCCAGTGTGACAGAGTTGCAGAGATCTCAAAGCCTCATAAGTATAGATGAGGAAACCTTTGAACTGAATTACTCCTAATAGTTTTCATTGCAATGGGTAATTTCTAATGGTCAAAGGTAGCAGCCTTCATGTTTCCATTAAAGTATTCTGCAGAACAGAATGGAGGGCAGTAGAAGGTTAGATTTATAACTATTTGTGGTGGTAAGTGAAGTCTTGGGTAAAGAGACAATACCCAATGAAATGCAAATCAGAAAACCAGCTGTCACTTGCTCTGCTGCTCATGGACTTGCTTATTGGAAGATGCAAACAGATGGTACAGGTGGAGAGCTGCACAGAGACCCTACCTCTCCCTCTCCTGGTAGCACCAACAATCACTTTAGCAAATAAAAAACTCCATGTATCTTACTTACAGACCGTGTTTTCTCTCTTATCCTAGCATCTGATTTGGTGGTACAGAGAGCATCACTTTTATTATCACTTGTGTGAAACACAACTGCCTAGGAGCCCGCAAGTCCAAAGTGTCAGTTTAAGTTGAGGTGTAAGGAATGCCTCGGCCAGCTGGAATGCAAGAGTCTAGCCCCCAAAACCAAGTAAGAGTGTAATAGCCCTTCTGACTTCAGCAAATGTGTCCTGGGATTGTTAGCAACTGTGACTGGCAAGGCCCTGAGCCCATTTGTTGTCTGTGAAGTGACGTCTGTGACACAGTGCTGCTGCTGGAGTGCTGGTAGGGCTCTGACTCACTGCCACGCCACCTCTTGTCCTCCAGACCTGAGCATTACCAGCATGTAAAGGTTGACCCATTCACGGAGCCATGTGGTGTGGCAGCGGGCCATGCGGGTAACCTTGACTTCAGTGCCCTTTCCAGAGACTGATTGTGGTTTTCTTATTATCTAACGAGCTTGTCATTTCCTGTACTAGTTGTAACAGAGCTGAATATTTTCTAGGTTACCTAACCAAACTTCTGCAAAATCATACTGCCTATGCCTGCGATGGGGAACATTTGAGTCTGCACTGTCCACGGCATTCAACAATAAGTGTCCAGTCAGCATTTTACGGGCAAGACTACCACA
This sequence comes from Chaetura pelagica, assembly GCF_000747805.2. Classification (NCBI taxonomy): domain Eukaryota; kingdom Metazoa; phylum Chordata; class Aves; order Apodiformes; family Apodidae; genus Chaetura; species Chaetura pelagica. The sequence continues at coordinate 1,467,003 of NW_009954507.1, read as the reverse complement.
TGTGTGGTACTGGGGAGCAGGAAACCAGAATGAGAAAACCCATAAACTGCGTGGCACCCACCTCTTTGCAGGTATCACATGTTGTAAAGGTTCTTAATGCACACAACGTTTTTGAAGGTTTCTGGGCAGTGAGCTGTGCTGTGTGAAAATAGCAAGTGTTCACAGTGTTGAATGAAATGACATCATGGCTATGTCAGTTTACCATGAAAAGTATTACCCCTGAAGAAATTCATCTGGCCAGCAGGGTATTACCATAGGATTGTAAAATCTTTGTTGATTGCCTTCTGTTTTGATAAGCCTTGCTTTGGAAACCCCATTCTCAAAGTTCATTAAAATAATCCATTCCCTTCTAATGAAGGGCAGGTCAGGACTCAGCAAACCACTCTTAATCCATCACACAGGCTCTCCTTGTCATCAGGAGAGGATGTATACATTTGACAGAGCTGTGTTACAAACCCCCAGAGTCAGGTGGCATTCTCATTGGTGTTTGGCTAGTTGCATGCCTATCTTCACTCAGTGAAAAGGCAGCATGACAGCTAAACAACAGCTCCTAAACACTTCTGCAGATATCTGCATTTCCATTAATACATTATTTTTATCAGTAATATCCTGTGGTTTGTTTGCTGGACACACTTAAGTATAGCTTAAAATTATTTATACTTCATAAATTATTACTTTCTGCTGTGGAGAGTTTTGTAACAAGGCTTAGAAGGTTTGACCTATACTGTGTTTCATCACAGTGAAAATGCCCACTGTTAGGCCAAACTCAGTAAATCACTGCAAAAATTACTAGTTAGTGGAATCTCAACATGTTCTGTTGGTGAAACTGATGTAAATGCTCTAGAGAAGCTTTAATGAAGCCTGCAACATTTGTGCTTGCAGCTGACACGTTGCTTCTTTACAACAGGGAACGTCATTTGCCACCACCAGTGAGTTGAAGAGTTGTACCGAGTGGTTTGGCAGCAATATCCTCTCTCCAGAAACAGTATTAGCGCAGTTTTGTGAGTACGACTTGCTGTACTGCAACTTCTAAAGACATTCCAGACATGACCTATGGGCCATGTGAAAGTACAGCTCTCCACCAGAAACAGCAGGCCAGATGCATCCTTGATGTCATTTTGCTGAGTACAGTGAAGTGACACCAATGATTATTTTGGGCTTGTGAGTGTCTTTGTGAGGTCTACATGGGCTTTATTTCCCCTTGAAGACAATAAACGCAGCATAGAATAACTTGTATAAGCTATCATCATCATTCAAGCACTGTTACTGATCAAAGGCATGAAGGCACTTTGACGAGGTCATGAGTGTGAGAGATAGGAATGCTCTGCATCTTGGGGAGTTCTGGTTGTGTCACGGAGAAGAGGCACATCCTGTAAACTCATGTCTTAGGCAAGAGCAGCAGTGATCTCATTCCTCCTCCTCTTCTTTTTGGAACTGCATCTGCAGTCTGCATAACCAGGTCTGATGCCACCCTGCAGTTGGGAGGAAGCAGAATAGACATTTTTTACAGTGACCTCCAATTAAAAGGATCACTGTAAAGTTAGATCTGTCTGGAGATGTTAACAGCCCGATTCTATCTCATTACGAGTATCACTGTTTACTTTTATGGTTGCATGTTTTCACACAGCAACATGATAAAAAATGCAACTGCTGTTTGCATTAAGTAGGAGAAAGTAGGAACAGATGCATAGGAGATGATTCAGCTCAGGTGCAAACAGAAGGTCACTCAGTAGGGTACAGCTATCTCCACTTGCTAAAGATGTAGCTCTATTTCACTGGCCTGTTCCAGGACCATTCCAATTAAGGAAGCATTATTTGTTTGACTTGCAACCCTGTAAAAGAATGGACTGATAAAATTAAGTCTGCTGTACTTTTCCTTCCCTTTTAAACTCTTCAGAGTGCACTTAACGCTCAAAAAGAGTTGGACATGAGTCCTCTTCGCCTACCAATGGGAACAGAAAGGCAACAGTGTTACAGAATCTCTGCAGTGCTGCCAATATGTATAATTTCTGCTTGGGAGGGATGGCTTCCAGGGATGACAGGAGGGATTCAGCTACTGCCAACTCAGCCTGGAAACGAGGGTGCAGCTTGTGCTATCACAGTGGTAAATTTGTGACTTGGCCTCTTGATATGACTGAGACCCCCTCTGATGAGAAACATGGCAAAAATTCCCGTGGATTTTACAGAAGTACCTAAAGCCATCAGAGAATGGTATCTAACTGTTATTCCTCTTAAGAGTGGGGTATCCAAAGACAACGGCCTGCTTTATCACAGCCTGCTGTGATTTTAAACATCAAGAACCTGGGCACAACAACACCACAAAATAGTATATAGAAACTGGGCTTTGAAAGTGGGTAGGAATATGTACATTGCTGCATTTAAACTGTTTTTTTTTAGGTGCTTTGGCTTGTGGCTGTGTTAAAAACTGGACTCAGACCCATCTTGGGCAGTGTCTTCTATAGCTACAGCTCTGAAACCACTGATGAGGTGGGAACAGCAATGTGAGCACTAGGAGCACCAAGTCCTTTTCCTGAACTTGGAGAGGGTCCATGTAACCCTTTGCATATAACATTTCTGACTTCTTTTGTTATCCTCTTGTTTCCACTCCCAGTGAAACAGCACAATAAGAACCATGATATATTGCTGGACCAAAAAAATCTAGGGTAGATTTGATGTTACAAGAACATAAAACAAACAAACAAGCAAACAAACAAAAGACAGGCAGGCTGGAATTAATTCAAGTGACAAGTCAAGTAAATATCTGATAATGTGTGTAACTGCAAGAAAGAAGTAAGTGCCCCTTAAGCAGGAGGTCCTATATATGGCTTAAAGCTCGGGTTGTGTTTAAGTGTCACTAAGCACACATAGTCCTTAGTCAGAATTCTTTCAAGTGAAGGTATTACAGAGCATGAGCTGGTAAATTTCAGTGGATTGAGATGAAATGGTTAAAAAGACATCCTTCTGTGTTACCTGGATGCTGCAGTCCCATAATGCTATCAGGAGTGTGTGAGCGCCTCAAGCACATCAGAGAAGAGGCAGGGGGCTGGTTGTGTTCCCACTTGCTCTTGGCTCTGCAGAGTCCCAAGTGCCACTGGGGCTGTGGTGGCACATGGGGAGATCTGGCTGACAGGCTGGGGGCAGAGGGAATAGTGACAAACAAGAGCAAATTGGTAACATCCTAGGTTGCCGTGGGCATCGTGATGGTGAAAGTGTTCCCATAAGCTTGGCCATGACTCAAAGTCCAGTAGAGATGTGGCTTAAATCCAATGATACAGATGTTTCTTATATTTTATAGCAAACAAGTTGCGTAGGAATGATTTATCTCCTGTATATAACAAAGTATAACCAAGTGTTCTCATTGCTGTATAGTTTCATACCTTGTTTTCAAGTCTCTCCTTTTTTGCCCATTGTTCTAGAAAGTGCTGGATGAATGCCAAAACCTGAGATCCTGCCAACTCCTTGTCAATAGTCGGGTTTTTGGACCTGATCTGTGTCCAGAGACCACTAAATTCCTCCTTGTCTCCTATAAATGCAAACCTAGTAAGTAATCTACATCAGGCAAATGCGTTTTTGTGTCTATTTTGTTGTTTGTTTTGGTTAAAATGCTGCTGCACAAGGCTTTGCATAAATCCATGTGAAGTTTTGAGACTCTTTTTTTGCTTTACCTTTGCTCTCTATTATGTTTACACCTTCAGTGTGCTTGCTGCCAATTTAATGACCAGTGCAGTAAGGCAGAGTCAGATGTCAGACATCAGAATAGAAAGGAAAAATGTTTTGGAAATTATTTTTAAAGAGATGGCACTGATAATGTCCTATTAGAAAGACAGAGCTGAACAGCAGAAACAGATGCTTGGGCTAAGAATCCAAATGATGAAGTTGATAGCATAATAAGAAATCTGCAGAAACACTTAAGGAGGTAGGGCCAAATCTTTCCAAGATCCTCTGTTACTACCTCCCATTTATAGAATAATGGCTGGAGGACACACATGTGGCTGCCTATTACAGAATTTCACTGCAGAATCACCCATATTCTATGCAGGTAATAGACATTGATATGTAAAGGGACAAATCCTGCCTCAAAGAGAATGGACTTTGTAAACATGAGAAAAGTGTAAGGAAGATTAAGACAATCATCCTGAGGTTTCGTTTACTGGTCTTTTTAATTGTTTGTTTTTGTTTTTTTTTTTTTTCTTGTAGCTATTGTATATGAGAACAAGCCCCAGTAGCCCCAGGGGCTCAGCTTTTTTTGGCAGCTAATCCCCGGTGTGGCTGAAATTGGTCCCAAAGAAAATAGTTGAGTGATGATTTATGGGTAGGTTCACCAGCCAACTCAGAAATACCATCCCGCAACTAAAGGAGAAAGCATAAAGGAAATTTTCTTTAGTCAGAGCATTAAGCTAGACATCATGGGTGAAACGGGAACAGGGATGGCAAGCAAACTCAAGGGCCAATTTATGGTATTGAAGTCAGAGCAGAGATTGGGGAATGGAGTAGGCAGGTGTTAACTTTGGCAAAGCACTGGCGCAGGCACTCACAGGGATACTTACTGGGACAAACAGCAGGGGAAAAAGGTCTGAAATGTAACATTTTTATAATCTGTTTTACTGTTTTATAGTTTGAAGATTTTTTTTACATATTAAAATTACTACATTATTAATAGTAAATGGATTTGAATATCATAGCTGTGCCTGTGCCATTAAAAACCTCTTTTTACTAATCAAAAGTGAATTGAGATGTTGTTCATTACCTCTGTAAGCTGCTTAATAGTTTTCCCCACTGAAACTGAGCTATTTTATACAATATTCTCTGTGGTCTAAATTTTACCAAAGCTGGTCAGAAGTGTATTTAACAGCAAGAGCTGCCTTCACACTTGAAATATAGTCTTTCAGTGCAAGTTACATGATTGGAAATGTATATTTGTAGGTAAGATACTGATATTGTTAGGCTTGGCTGTGGAAACCATCCTTATGCAAGAAATACCTTGTGTATTACTTTAAGTGTATTTTACAGTCTCCTTACCTTCAAGTATGCACATAAGCAATTGCCTGAACCCCTTAGTTTTTCATCTATTTAGAAATATCATTGCTGTGTCTCTGCAGAGAACCCTGTTTTATTCTTACCCTTGTATTACACCACTTGCAGATCTTGTTCTGTTGCCTGTATTTCCATAGCCTCTCCCACAACCTTGGAGCACAGCTGTACAGAGACAGAGCCCAGCTTTAGGCAGTCAGGCCCTGGGCTGGAGCCTCCATTCTGCTGGCATGATCCTCGTGGTGTTTGGTATGACAGGTGCTGCTGTGGAAGTAGCAATCTGCAGCACATCAAGTATTTTTTAAAATCACTCTTTTTAGACTCACACTCCTGACTGCTAATGGAAGAAACAGAAGAAACTGGGCTATTACGAAGAACATTAACCCATTTTTATTTATTTTAAAATCTATTCTATTCTAAATGAAACAATAATGTTTTCTTTATTGAACAGATAGAAGGTTTTCTCTCTCCAGTTCCCCTAGCACCAACACCCACACTCCACTCACAGGGATACCACACAGTAACAATAAGGTTTCCCTTTTCTTCTACTCAGCTCAGGAATCTCCTTTTCCTGTTTTCACATTTTTGAAAGACAAAACCAAAACAAACAGAAAAAAAATGGAGAATAAACTCTTCTCCCCAGCCTTATCTGCATTAAAAAGGTTTGCCACCATACCTAGAGCAGGAAGATTTGAGCTGTAAAATGCTGCAAGCAAAGAAGCTGCTTAAACCATCAAATGACCTTCTTGGCCAGATGGCAGATTTTAACCAGTTCTCTAAGAGGGATAAACCATGCTGTCTGGAAGATGATCTCACTGGCTTCTCCACCTCTGTGCTGAGAGCACTGCCAGGGTGCCTGTGCCAACTGAGAAAAGGAGGGCATGTATTTTTCTCAGGCTTCTGATTCACATGGCTTTGCCAGCAAAAGTTTCAAATGAGCCCTTGCTGGATAGTCACGCCCAGGGAAACCCACTGACCTTGGTGGGGCCACACAAACATAGCTGAGAGTGCTGTCTGGCTCAGGATACGTAGCCCATCCCCACGCTTTTGTGTCCCCCCATTCTTGGGTACTCGCTCGGTGCTGTGTGTGGTGGCACTGGGTGATGCCAGCCACCCCCATGATTGATGAGTGGTCAGAGGCTCTCAGCACTCAGGCAGGCATCTGAAGTAGGCGTGGCATGCAACATTGTCCCAGGGAGAGACAAAAGGAAGGGATGAGGCTTCTCCTACAGAGCAGTGCTGGAAAGCAAGCCAAGAAATCAGGCGGGAAGGGGGGAGGCTGTTCCACTGGGAGAGGAGATTGGCAAAAGTTAACTTTTTAGTTCCTTTCAAAGAGGAGCTGAAGGCTTTAAATAGTCATATGGGAGCAATTAAGTTGGAGGAAACACTCTGCTTTGCTGTTGGCTTTGTCTCTGGCTGTAGTAGTGCCACATGCCACTTGCAACAGAAGTTGCAGAAAAGCTGCTTTCTGTCATGCTGGTGTTTGCTATTAACAGTCAAGCCAAGTAAATTGCCTCATGCTACCTTATTGTTATTTGCTTCTATTTCAGCTGAATACAAAACCAAATCAGCATGTGAAAACCAGGAACTGAAACTCCACTGTCAGGAGTCCAAGTTCCTTATCATCTACTCTGCCACTTACGGCAGATGGGCACGTGAGGAGAACATCTGCTCAACAGAAGTGGAGCGAGTCCCCCCTTTCGGTATGTTCTTACTGTGGTGATAGACCTTCTCCAAGCAGGTGCACAGAGAAGGTGGGGAACAGATGGGGAGAAAACTTCAGGTGCAAGAACAATGGCATTTTGAAAGTACCAGTGATTGAAAGAAAAGAGATTATTTCTGATGCTCTAACAAATTGCCCAATATGAGTGAGAAATGTAGAGTAAGAAATGCAGCAAAGTCATAAACTTTAATCTAGTTCAAAACTCTGATTTTGTCGGCTGTCTTGATGTATACTAAATGTCATCTGTTTGCCTCTCTTCTTTCTCCAACTTCTGCCAATGATTAGGTAACCTAGTGTCACAACACCTTGTCTTACTGCTACCTTCTTCTCTGGTCTCTGTTTCTGCCAGCTCTTCCTTGTATTAAATGCAGACTGTAAGGCAGGGACATAGGTTAAGGTACTTTGCTTTAAGTGCTGTTGTATGACTAGACTCCAAGACTGTGGTGGTATACTAGAAAATTAAATGTGCTGGTGATCTCTCTGACACCAAGTCCAGCAGGAGGGAATGTCCTGTGTATGTAGTACTTAACTCTTGCCCTCCAAAGCAGGATGCCTGCATGCAGACTGATTCTTGGGGCAGCTCCTTGGCCTCTGCTAGCTCCTCAGCTGGGATGGGGAGCCACTGAGAGGGTGCTACTGGCGTGGGCCAGATGAGTGCAAGGACCATACCTGTCAGGGTGCAGCACTGGCACTGTTTTGCAGTGCCAGAAGTATGTCCTCTCACTTCTCATCTACTAGTGCAGGTGCATCCTGATTTATATGAATATATTATATTCATGTCACTATATTAGTAATTAATACACAATGCCTTCATGTTCGTATAATATTAATATTACTTTGGTCAGACTGTGAACACTTTCAAGCACAGACTTTTAAACAGGTAAAAGAAGCATCGTAAGTACTTGTGTGGTCTACACTGATAACCAGTCATTGACTTCACTGTATAGTCTCAGCTGTTGTACTAATTATGATTTATGACTCATGACTCACTTTTATTGCAAAATATTTAAATTTACAGTAGCATATGAGTGTGAGGGTGCTTGATGCTTGCATTAATTATATGATCAGTGGTTGACATTGAAGGAAGGTATGAAGATAAATTTTTATGCTATGGAGAATGCCAGCACAAGATACATGTGCTGTTCACGTTCCTTAATGCCACACAGGAAAGGACTTCCACGACTGATGCCAACCCTGTGCAAAGACTGAACTTGACTCCTGAGAAACATGTTACTAGTAAAATCTAGAGAAAGTGTCTCTGAACATTAAGAAGAGATCAATAATTTGTCTCAAAAGCCATTTGTCTGCAAGCCAATGTTTCTATTTAGTTGCATAGATACTATTAAAAATTTATTGGCTGAAAATTGTAATCTGTTCTTAGACGAGAATCTATTCAAAACTACCAGGTCTGTGTTTCACACTGGCTAATTTGTGTGGTTCTTCACACAGACTTAGCTCTGCCTACTTGGAGGAAACATTTTTAGCAGGCTTCTGACAGACCCATACATCCTTCATGATGGAGACATTAGTGTTGGCACATCATTCACCTCTGAAAATCACTTCCTTGCCTCTAGTGTCAGCACTTACAGTTCACAGATCAGATAACTTCAAACCCTTCTTACTGGATGAAGTTTCCCAATAGAAAGAAATAAAGAATTTGCAACAGCAACAAACTCTCTGGTGTGGCCCCCTGCATATGAGCCCCTCTTGAGCAACACCCTGGCTGTGGCTGGTTTTGTGTTCTATAAAGCAACCTAAAACTGTGGTAATAGGAAAGAGCATAAAACCTGAGACAACATAAGGTGGATCTGTAGAAGGTAGATCCTTGCACAGATTTCTCATTACTTAATTAAAGTGCTTGGCCTCTTCCTGCGTGGCACCAGTAACCCTCTGCAGTGAGTATAAATTTCAAAAGCACCTGTGTGTCTTGGGAGCACACCCTCAGTTACCTCAAAAGAATTAGCACTAAGGAGCCAAATCCACTTGACTCCAGATCAATCAATCTTGAGCTTAAGTCTTGCTTTGTAGTTATTTATGAATATACAGATGTGAGTGGGTGCATTATTAGACTTTTTAAGTGTCTGTGTACCTTTCTGTCAGAGGTAGAAATGGTAATTTCTGTGTCAAGGTGATTTTAACAATTTGAGACAATTCAGAAAACGTGCTTCAGCTGCTCTTGGTTTCTGAATCAGAGCCTACATACATGTAGATGTTTGCACCAAAAGCTGAGTCTGCTCCACCTCCCATCCAATTCCTGTTTATACCCACATTTGTGCATCTCAGCCTAAAGGCAGTGCTTGGGCATTTCCATTTCTTTCACTGCATCACAGGGAAACTGTGAGGTCATTTTTTTTGGTACTGTGCAGAAGAGATCTGTAAGTCCTAATGACAAGTATAGGATGTCTCTTGACCTCAAGAGTTTGGCATCTATCCTTGATAAGGGCCTGCTAGCAGTACTAGGTATTGAATAAATTAAGAACTGTGCTAGATTTTTATGACCTTATGTTACATGTAATATATCTGAAAATAAATTAATGACAGACAGCAGATTTGGACTGAGGCAGAGGTATTCTGAGCTATCACTTTTCTGGGAACAGTCTATCAGATTAACTGACAGATGTTTGGAGCTTTGCTTCAAAAGGAACACAGGAAAACACAACATTTCTTTAGCTGAAAGGCCAAAAGCATGTAAGAAATAGAGTATATAAATCCATCTCTGGTATTGGTGATATCTGTGTGGCTTTGGAGCACTTGTAGGATCCTGAGCCTCAGCTCAACATTTAGCATGACTGCATCCTATTGGAACTAGTTTTCTGAGCCAGTTTGGGTGCTATTTTCAATATAGAGGAGGAGGAAGGGCAATGGCACCATGGTGTTGTCTCTGTTGGATAAAGCCTTTACAGTAGAGTTGTCCTCTGGTCTGGTTGAGTCTTGCTGACCCCAGGCAATGAAACAGCTTTAGCATGAAACAAAGCCCACAGAGGGTTATGGGAAACAGACATTCAAGTCCCTGTTCTGATAAAGAGCAGATTTGAATCTGCGTAAAGATTTGAACAACTGAGTACTAGAAATTGTTTCATGTGTGCCTTGTCTGATAAGACAGCACCACGACTGATACCTAGTTATATGTGTAACTGGCACAAAATGTCAATTTCAAAATGTCTCTTGCTTTTCTTAAAAAATGACCAGAAACAAAATACTGTACTTAGAGCAACTCATCTTCTTTGATGCAGTTTGGGAGAGGATTTGCCAAAGGATGTGAAGATTCCATGTAAGATCACTATAAAACATTTTTCTTGGTTTTTGTCACTTTCACCATTGAACTTGAAATATGGTATTTTTTCATGTCTCTGGTCCTGCTTCCTGACTTGCCACCAGAGCCATTCATTCTGATGAGTGGTTGCCATCAAAGAATAGAGCATAAAATCTTGTTTCCAGACTTTTTAGGATATTTTGCCTTCAGGAAAACAACTTCTGCAAAGTATGCTCTTAGCATAAGTAGCAGAGTTTATTGAAGCACAAGGAATTATATCCATTATAAAATGATTGCAGGGAAATAACAAAATCCAAACTGTGTCCTCCTTCTGCAGCTGTTCCAATGGCTGGCATTGTTAAGACTGTACAGAATTTACAGAAAGTAGCTTCCCTGTTTTACTAAAACATCACAAGAAAACTAAAACTTTTTTGGGTGCAGTTTTGTAGCAGATAGTTCTGCTTAGAGGAATCTATTGTGCTCAGCACCACAGCAGGAAACTGTGGCAGTTTGTTCCTGTGTGAGTTGTTGTCTTTTCTGAAATATTATCTCATTTATATTTGTACTAACATGTGCATGAGGAAAGATAAAATTTACTGGCCAAAATAAGTTAAAAAGTTGTGCCAAGGCAGATTACCATAAAGAGTACACGAAAGATTTGGATCAACAAACATTTCTCAAATCATAAATTACTCTTGTTAATACATGAAAGTACTTGAAAGAAGGCTTGGTAGTGGGTCCCCTCTAGCTGCAACTTGCAAGCCAGAACACTAAACCATCCTTCCCAGAAATTTCACGTGGTTGTGTGCTGGTCAGATGTGCCCTTCCTCGAGCAGTAATGACCAGCAGAGCCCTGAATTGCAGATCTTCAGATCTTCCTTGCTGCAAGGCAGGGTCCTTTCCAGCACAGACCTCTCTTTTCCCTGTTCTCACTTTTGGGAGACTGAGAGGGGAGGTGGAGGATTCAGACATTCATCACAGCTGGCACTGTGGCATGACATAGCCTGGGGTTGGGTTTTGTCCTAATCCCCTCTTCCTAGTGAAATGGCATTCAGTTAAGAAGAAGGCGTGTTAGCAAAGCAAGAGAGGGAGATTTCCAAAATCCTGTAGCTTCTTCCCAGCCCAACAAGGTATCACGATTTTGTTGTATAACAGTATTTTATGATACTGTGATTCCTCTTCTATTTTCTTTCTTTCTATTTTCCTCCTTTTTTTTTTTTTTCTTCTCCTTTCTGAATCAGTGTTGTGGTTAATTCAAAGGGCCTACATCTCTTATTCACTAATAGTGATTGAGAAGCTTTTGATTTCTTTCTCTTACTAGGAGATGTATACTCCTCCTAGGGTGAGCCCATCCCTTATGTAAGTCTCTTGAGAGCAGATGTAAATGAAGTAAAAGAACAAAAATGGCTATAGGCAGATCTGGAAATTCGTATACATTGAAGTTAGCAAAAAATTAGGAAATGCTGGATTTTGAAGCACAGACACTTCAGGAGCACTTAGTTGATTAGCATAAACACTGAACCCAGTCCTCTGCTGGGGGAAGAAGCAAGAGCTTGTAGCTCAGAGCTGCTGCAGAGAAGGCAACTAAGTCCTTTCTAGGCTGCAGGTACCACTGACTCAATGCCTGGGTATGCCCTTCCATTCCTGACCATCATCTGTCTAGCATATATTTTCTAGCTAACTGTGGGGCTGATTTCAAGCACCAACCCTGTTGATAGTCATGCAAGTGGCAGGCTCCTGAATGGAAGAAATCTGGGCTGCAGAGCAGTTGCTTTTGTAACACAGCATGGGACCTCTTACAGACACACCAGGAAAGAGCAAATGTGCTCCAGCTGTGAAGACGGAGGGTTGATGTGAGCAGGGTAGATGCAGGGGCACTGTTCTATAGCAGGACGAGGGCTCAGGGACATGGGGTGGGTTCACATCTCCCTTTACAACTTCTGCCTTGCCACTTTGGGTGTGGGAGACAAGACTCAACTGAAATTTAAATTGATAAAATTGTTCAATTTTACTTCCACCACAAAAATCATCCAGTCAATTCTGTGTACAGACAACAGATATGAGAAGTTTCTTGTCCTTGTCAGCCTGAGGAAATGGAAAAGCTTAGTAGCTGTTTTGGGCCCCAAAAGGTGCCATTAGCAGCCAATCCACCACTTGGCCCCAAAAAGATCTTGTCAAGACAAAGCTCCCCAAAGCAGGACAAGAAGCAGTTGTTTGAAGGGAAGAAGAGAGCAGCCACCATTTTTAGAGTCCAGTTAACTTCTGAGATCAACAAGGAAGGTCACAATTTGCTAAGCAGCTATTTGAAATTGCTTGGAGCAAGCTCAGATGCACATCACCTCACCGAGTAATGTTTTCTTTACTAGCAATTTTGAGGTTTTCTTGGGTATAGGTATTTCTAGCTTAAATTTCTGACCTGTTTGGAAAAGCACACGTTGCGCTCAAGTCTAAAATAAACCAGGGAACTCCTACCTGTGTGTGTGCAGACCCAACTGGCACAAAACAAAGCAACCAGCAAAGAGAGTCTGGTTCCTGCTCCACCAGTGAGCCTGGAGCTCCACTTGTCTCCTGTCCTTGGTGTCTGTGCTGGCAGAAGGATCCCCCACTCTGCATGTGCAACAGGGAAGGAAAGACCAGGGGAGGGGGTTTGTGCGAAACACTTACAGACTGAATTCTGAACTCAGAGCTACTTGTAAATAAAACCGAGCAGTGGGCTAATCTCATGCAGGCTGCAGGGGCCTCACAACAGACACTGTGGTGAGAGGGAAAGA
>NW_009954507.1:1439911-1453667 GCF_000747805.2 Chaetura pelagica | reverse complement strand
GGAAAGAGAGGGTGCAGCTTTTTAGAAAGCCTTGGTGCTGTATTCACTTGTAAGGAATGGTCTGTGCTGGCACTAAGTAGTACTTTTAGCTTATCATTCTGCCTTGTTTACTGACAATACTTGGACGTGGAATATAAAGCTATTTTATGCTAGAATCTGAGGTTCAAATGGCCCTTTTCTGATGCATAGGCAGGACTCTGTGTGCCATGCTCTTGCATAAATTACCATAGTATTATGGTAGCTTTCTTTAGGAGTATGCAGCCATAGCTTGCTCCAAACTTCCCAGTTTCCCCTTGTCTGTTCTTATCCCCGGAGCTGATACTTGGGCTCCACAAAGCACAAGCCATCCTGATTTGGTAGTGTGAAATCTTTGCTTTCAATTGACTTTAAAAGCAAGCTCCTTATTCTTTTGCAGGTGGGCAGAGCCCAGAAAGCATGAAACAGTGTAAGCCAGCAGCTTGGGATGAAAACAAGAAGCAGCCAGGCTCCAGTACTGGAGTGACAAGTTGTGGAAGGGCTTTTTTTTTTGAGTGGCCTGGCCTTTCACCAGCATGTTACATTTTATGTCATACAGGTCTACCATCCTTTACATACCATGTCTTGAGGCTCATCCTGTGCATAGTGATGAGGGAGAAGGTGGCAATTAATTAGTAACGTTTGGTGAGGGTGGGACAGAATTCTGTTGCCAGAGCTTGGCACAACTTGCTCAGTCCATCTCCGGCTGCTCCATCACCTGCAGGTCTTGTGTGGCAGGAGGGAAAGAAAGGGAGGGAAGGCTCCTTCTGCCTGAACTGAGGGAAGCTTTAAGAAACCAGAAGACAAATTGCTTCTCATTAAAGCCTGCGTGATTTATGGCATGTCATTTGCATGCCAAAACTTTCCTAAACAAAGCTAATTAGGGAGCTGAAAGAGCCTTTCCTCCAGAAACAAGCCTTTCTGCTCTAACCGTTAAATCGCTACAGTCAGATGTGATCGTTTATTACCACATTAAGAACCTCTTCTTGACACCCGTATCTCCATGCCATCCATAGAAGTGTCTGTTTCAAAAGATCCACCAACAGTCTTGTTATGTAGCAGGCGACTATGGGAGAAAAGTGTGGAGAATGGAGTGTTTTTCCCAGCCACACATCGCTGTCTGTTCCGCCACTACTGGTGGATGCCACCAGCCTTCTACAGTGCCAGGAAAGAGCCTTTCAAGAGGCAGTTTGTTTTAAATGTATGGTGCCAATCTAGCAAGGCCTGTAAACATGTGTGGCTCAAACATTACTTAGTCAAAAAGAAGACACATTGCGCATTTGTGTTCATCTTCTGACTGGTGATTTCTTCAGGACCATTCAGTGGGGCCATTCACTCATTTACTCAGCGTGCAGGACTGACTGAGTCCTCTGCTCATCCAGACACTGCAATAAGGTGTTTGACCCGAAGGAGGATAAGTTATGGCTAGTATGAGTTTGGTGTTGCTGCAGCTGGATTGCTGTCAGACCGAAGCAAGTCTGGCTGAAACTAGCTTGACTGTTTCTTCAGCACACATGGAGTCCTCTGGCTTCAGTGCAGACATGCTTCTATAATGCCTGTTTGTGGGAGATTGCACAGGTGAAGCTGCAGACATTTAATAAGTGGCCTTTGGTACTGGGTACACAGAATTCCTCCAAGCTGAACTCATCGTTCAGCTGGCATCGCAGCTGCCAGGAGAGCTAGTGGGGAGATAGAAGGGACTCACACAAACCAGAGAGAAAAAGATTGAGTATTTCTTGACTGAATCACTAAAAGCCACCATTTTCTTAGATGACAGGAAGCTGTTAAATAGGGGGGTTTTGTTACGGATCTTTCCAGTCAACTTCTATTGCTGTCCTGAAAAAGCAAGCCAGCCTTGGTTTGCATTTGCTCACCTGTGACAGCAGGCAAGCCTTGGGAAGTTCTCCAGAAACTGGCCTGCCAAGAGCCTGCAGGCATATGACGACTAGCTTGTCAGGTAGAGGAGCCAAAGCCAACATGAATCTAAATGATAAGGACCTATTAACTCCCACAGAAACATGAGCAAACACCTACCAAAGGCAAAATGAAACATGTACTCGCTGTATCACTGAATTTATAGAAAACCATGAGCCCAACAGCCTCCTGTTTTTTAAGACACTGTGAGTAGCTCTGAGGGCAGGATATTTTGTAGAAAACATAATTCAGTTTGCCAGATTGCTGTTGTGCTCCCAATCCGTTCATTTATGAGTCACCTGATAGTTCCTCCTGATATTCTTCAGTTGTTTTAGTACTTGCCAAACTAAGCTGCTTGTTGGCTGCCTAAAACATCCACCCAAATATAGCTTTGCTCATCTAAAATTGCCAGAGAGGGAAACCAGAACATCTGAGTTCCTTGATCAGCACTGCCCAATATTTTATGTCAGCCTTCTATGCCTGCCCAGCAGCTTCCCAGGACACACAGGGATTAGGATTTTAGATCTCTGAAAAGACAAAGGAGTAGTTGCTTTCCCAAGAATCTGTGTCTAGAGGTAACCTGTCAGTCCTCTGTCAAGCGTATCAGCCCAGTATCTCCCAATGGCTCTGCTCAAGTATATGACTTATTTAGTGCTGGTATCAGGGGATTATCTCTAAAAATAATAAATCGGACCCATTTTCACATATTAAATGTCAATCTTCTGTGTCAAGAGCTTCAGTCTCAAACCTCTTCTTTCTTTTCAAATAAGACTGATGTAGGAAATCTTTGGTGATTCTTTTGCAAGCAGTTTCTTTCTCCTTCCTCTGAAGAGACACAAATGAGCTTCAGCAATTGGAAGGTGACAAGATACTGCCCTTGACTGAGTTTTATTATAGGAAGGACTGTTTTAATGCCCAGAGAAATATATTTTCAGACCTCTAGAGTGTTCCTGCATCAGGAGGCTAGAGTGAGAAATATCTGTCACCCACAGAAAGTCCAAAATGCATGAGGCAACACTGGAAGCACACAGCTTCAGAACAGTATTACTTCAGACTCCAGACTTGTCATTTCTGTGTGCTTTCTGTTTAGAAACCAAAACTAAGGGGTGTTTTTACTTTGTGGGGAGTTTAATCACATCTAGAGACATTCTTTTTTTAAAGGAGATTTTTTTTTTAAGGTTTGTCTGACGCACACACTTCCCCACTCAAATTATTTCAGCTGCAGTGGAAAATCCTACTAACCAAGTGCTATTATTTTATAAATTGTGGTAGAAGGCATTAAGTTCTGCATACAGAAATCCCAATTCCAAGTGTAGGTGCTCACACAGCAGGTTTTCATGCACGGTGCGTGCTTCTTGCTTGGCCCACAGGGAAGAGGTTCAGCAGTCTGATCTCTCTTCATCTGCACAAAGTCAGGGGTAGTTTAGGCTGCTTTGAAAATTATGTGTGTTACCTCATGTAATTAGGGCATGAAGGCAGTGCAGTGTAGATGCAGTTGAGGTTGCTTTAGGCATGCAAACTTGGCTTGTGGTAGCAGTCTTACTAGAACAGCCTGGAATTTGGCATGGGAGGAAGAAGCCAAATGTTACTCTGGTTAAATATTGAGCCCATTTTGACCTCTTCGCTACAGCAGAACAGCTCCTACTAAGCAACAGGCACAATAAATCAAAAGCTACCTTTGATACACCAAACTTCACTGTAGCCCTAGCTGCTGCAACGCACAAAAATTGATCTTACCTGACTTGAACTGAAATTAGTCATCCAGTCAAATTATCTCAATAACCCAGAGACCAAGAGAAAGACCTGCAAACAGCATTGCACTTCCCTGTATTTACACATTCATCTTGAGATGGAATAGGTGGAGAGCTGCTCGGATGTGCTTATTTTTTCCAAGTCATCAGGAAGGGAAGATAGAGGTCTTATTGGGCACCTCATTTGAAGCTTGGCATGAATCTTCCTGCAACCTTAGCATGCACCTGGAAGTCAGCATGAGGTAGTTGGCTTGCTGCAAGTTCACTTTCTCGTTGCAAGTGACTTCCTTGCATTGACAAATCTTAATATTAAATTCTGAAACTTTCTGCTTGGGCAGACATATGCCTGAAATCAATAGCAGATTTGTATCTCTAGTCATGAATGTAGCAACTAGGATTTCTGGTAACACCAGTGTTGTGTATTTATTGTATGCATTTTTCTTTCAGACTGTTTGTCTTACACGGCGCTAGAAGTTCTATCAAAAAGGTGTTATGGGAAGCAGAGATGCAAAGTAATTGTCACTAGCCGGGATTTTGGAAGTCCATGCCTACCTGGAGTGACAAAATACCTTAATGTCAGCTATGCATGTGGTAAGAGCAAATGCAGCATCATTTTCAAGCCTTCATTCTGCTTGCAAAGCAAAACAATGCCAAGTGGTATACACACATGTATGGAGACAAAAATACACATGCCCACAGAGGCTTCATGAATTTCCCCTTCATTTTAAGTTTGTAACATAGCCATGTAGGAGCAACCAAAATGTGTGAAGAGTCCCGTGGGCAGAGCTGCATCTAATGTAAACTCTGGCATTAAGGTTTTATTTCCTATACAAATGCCATTCACAATAAAATACAAAGTATGTGTTTTAATATATTGAGAAATGCTGTCAAAATAAGAGTGTGTTCTACAGAAATTATCTGCAACAGAGCTAGGAAAGATTACCTGGCATTACCTGCCATCAGTGCAGGTAAAGCAGTCCAGCATAAATGAAGCACTGTGTGCAAGCCCAGTCCTGAAATCTGATTCACATGAGCACACCTACAGCCTTCAGCCTTGCAGAGAGATTTCCTTTCTCATGGGCAAAGTCTCACCAAAATAAAGGTTTGAGGTTATACATCCCTTGAAGGACTGAAGCCTGCTCCAGCTCATTTCTCAGGCAAGAGGGAACAGTTTTCCATATTCTTTACTGTAGACAAATATATTTCCCTCAGGAGGAGAAAGCAGAATTCCCCACAACTCTTTTTTTCTCAAAAGCAAAGGTTGTGGGACAGCAATAAAGGTGAGAGAAAAAGTGGTTTCAGATCTTTACTTTACTGCCTTCATTTGGTATTGCACATTTTTAGGAATGGCTGCTCATTTCTTAAGCTTCCAACAGATTTCCTCCACTTTTTGCTGCTGGTTAGCTGTGTGAGGGTCAGGGGGGATTGTCTCTGGCTTGC
Organism: Chaetura pelagica; assembly: GCF_000747805.2. Taxonomy (NCBI): domain Eukaryota; kingdom Metazoa; phylum Chordata; class Aves; order Apodiformes; family Apodidae; genus Chaetura; species Chaetura pelagica. The sequence goes on along the minus strand of NW_009954507.1, from coordinate 1,448,547 downwards.
CTCTGCTTCAGCCAAAGGATGTGAAAAACCTTTTTCACCAAGTTACCACTCTGCTTACGGTGCACTGCTCAGAAAGCTGCCAGCCCTGCTTCTTTCTGGCTCTTTCAGGTCTGTGGGGAGTCACAGCAGTTGCTCCACGGGGACATATCATAGAGTCCTTTTGCTGCATCTCTAGTGAGTGGTGGTCAAAGGGCACAGGTTATCTGAGATGTGCTTTTGAGAGCACCAGTGTAGGATTGATTACCAGATCACCCTGCACCTGAAGATCAGAGGAAAACGAGCCCCTTCTGCTTCCCTGCTGACATGAGAAAATTTCTTTTTCAGTCTCCCCGTGTGTTAGGGGTCAGGTGAGAGGCATTGCAGAAATTCAGCTTTATAGTGTTGAAGAGGGCTGGAGATCTGCCTTTTGCACTGATGCTTCGTATTGTGCTGTTGCCTTCATGCTGTAGTAACTTTATGAATGAGTTAGTGGAATTCTCTTTAAGTAGAGTAAGGACAATTATATCAGATTGCTCTTTTTTTGCACATCTGTGTACTAGAAAACCAATGTGTATTCGCTTGCAGGGAGGTTACATGTTCTGTTACTTAGTGGAGTGGTTTTGTGAAAACATGTGGGTAATAAATAGCATTCTTGTGTGTTGCTGGCACAATTTGAAAGCTTTTTCTTCTGCCAAATCCAACTGAGGTGTGCAATCTGAAGCATTAGCCAATGATTTGCACATCTAATTATTTTACAGATCATCTAGTGAACATGGAAAGAGTTTGGGCATATTCCAGAATGACATTTTACATTCTTTCCCCTCACTAGAAGATCTCTGCTAACCTGATGCTTCCCAAACTAAGGCAAATAGCCCTTCTCCTGAAGTGACAGGAGCACAACAGAGAAGACCATGTTCTCTGAGGGCTGTGCCAGACTTGAAAGTATTTCCATTGTGGTCAGGGATGTGAAAAAAAAGCACAATCCCCATCTCAGCAGTCAGCAATTGTTTAGGACGAGTGTGTCTGGCTACCTTTTTATTTTTGCAGTTTATTCCTGATAGTAAAAACTTAGCAGGAGCCAGGAGGTGCTGGCTTCTTGTGGTCTCAGTGCCCCCTGTGACCTGTTCAGCATCACCTCATGTCTGCAGGAGGTGACTTCTTCTGGCTCTTGTTGAGGCTGCACTTGTGGAGCCTCTCTCAGGAAACACAGATCCCGATGTCCCGTGCTGTACCTGCACTCCCTGGATGCCATTCCAAATCCCCTGAGAGAGCCTTTGGCAGCTTGCAGGAGGTGACTAACTCCAACCCTAATTGACAAAAGTAGTGCTGGCACAAGATGCAGTGTAGATGTGATTATCTTGATAAAAATTCCTCATGTTAGCACCAGTCGTTCTGTTCAGCGACCTGATGCAGCCTATCCTAGTTAAAGTCTTTGTGTCTGAAATGAAGCCACAACAAAAAACTAAGCTGTCAGGAGCTGGTTTTGTCTGTGCCATCTTGAATTACAGATCTTCCTACAATACATATTTGGATGGTGTATGAAATAGCCATTCAAACCTGATGGGAAGACATGGGGAAAGGATTCGGTCCTGCAGCAAGCAAAGCCCTGGGACGTTTCCCCTGGGAGGGGAACAGGAGGAGCATCAGCACAGAAGGAGCTTCTGCTTGGGCACCAGGCCATACCACAGGAGCTTCTGGTCATACAAAGGCACAGGGGACAGTGCGACCTCCCAGAATGTTGGTCATAACACGTGCACATTGTTCATAACAGCCAGGCTTGCAAATTCAGAGGGCAGTCTGAAAACTAACCAACCTGCTCACTGTCTGCCTCATGCACCAGAAAAAAACACTCTGCCACTGGAAAACAGCTCAGAATTACGATGAGGTACAAGCCAAAATAGAAATGAGCTCATTCTCCCCTATCTCTGTTGGCCTTCTATTGCAAACAGGAGCTAAGAGTCCCGAAAAAATTCCTTCAGCAGTATGACTTTGAGCCCACACACAAAGAAAAGTTCTGCTCAGAAAGTACTGCTATTTTTAGTTGTTTTTCAAATGAAAACTATCCTAAGCCCCAAACTCCAGTCTCCTCTGCTCCATTTAACTTTCCTTAAAACTATTTGCTGGCAAATGTTTCTATGTGGAATAGAGGTGAGCTTCATACCTGAAATTTCTTCCCTTTTTTCCCTCCCTTCACATCAGTCTGAAAATCAATCAATCTGCCTTCACATAGTGCAGCGAACAGGTGCCAAGATCTAGGTATCTGAAGGGCCCATTCATCTAACAGAGAGTATGTGAGCTCTCAATGTCTGCATGATGCACCTGCTTTTAGCTCTTTTGAGACTAGCATGAAAAACTGTCTAGGGAAAAAAATATTGAAATGAGAAGGATGCAGCCCTCTTCTAGGCAGCTCATCTCTTCCCATCCTGGGCACCTTCCCCTTCAGCAACCTCTCAGAGGCTTTGCAGAGGGTGTCACACAAGATTATTAACATTTATCAGAGAATTCATCCTCATTGGAAAACAGTATCTAGATGCAATTTAGCATCTGACTGTAGCCTAGTCTTGAATTTGTAGGCCAGTTTTGTTTCCTGTCTGCTGCTTGGCACACTCCTTGTGGGGTGGGAAACGGGGGCAGAAAACAAGGGGGCAGAAAACAAGAGGGCAGGTCCTCATGCTGTGTGCAGCTTCACTGATGTTCCTGGAGCTCCATGTGGGCTGGTATGTGAACCCAGTCAGGGGTCCAGAGATGCTCTTACTAGTACGTAGCAAGAAATGGCTGTGTTATCTGTCCCTTTTGTTGTTTCAGTGATGTTTAGGTGAAAATTATTTGCTCTCTTACCAGTGCATCACATCCCTCAGACTTGCTCTGCCTGCAGCACTTGCCCTTTTCTCCCTTCCCTGCCCACCCCAACTTCCTTTATGTCTTCTTCCCAGTTACTTTATTTCCCTCCCCACCTCCTTTTCCTCCTGCCCAGAGCTATCCCTGTGAGCATCCTGCTCTTTAGAGCTATCCCATGCCACAGCATCCCAGTGCCCTGCCTACTAGTATTCCAGATCTGTGAGGTGTGGTGGAGGGAAGAGGACAAGTCACTGAGCACAGCCCTTCTCCTGGGGCTCCTGTGTATGCAGGGTCCTGCATTTGCCAGCTGTTGGGGTTAGAGTGTTCCTAGGGTGATGAAAGTCAAGGCAATGCAGTGGCAGCACCCCTGGATGGGCTGGTATGGTGGGATTAGGCAGCACACCTCTGCTGGGGCTGCATCATGCACCAGCTCTGCAAATTCTCCTGTCCTCTGCATGTGAGGGAGCATCTCTTGGCCACCAAGGAAGCTCAGGCTGGCTGCAGCACCAGGGTCAGGCTTGCACACAAGCAGGGCTGGCACTTGCCTGCCCTGACTCTGGACACAGCCACCCACTCTGATCTCTGAGCAGTGGAGCCACCTGCTCTGATCCCTTCAAAACCACCATAAGAAACCACATTAGTAAATCTGGGGCTAGCAGTGGGATTGGTCATTAATGGGGATCCGATTTCTAAAACTAACAGTACACAATTTATCTGTTGTCTTTTCAGTTCCTAAGTTTATCCTCACAGCTGTCAACCCCCTCGTCACAGATAGCAAGGCTTCCGTTAAACAGAACGATGGTACGTACCATTAAAGAAGTGTGGTTTGCTGCTCTCCTTTGACTGAAACAGGGCATATTCGAGCTGCAGAGCTTGGTCTGAGGGAACTGGAACAAGGTCATGGAAACCCTGCTTGAACAGTGGAGGCAGCATGATGGGCCGGGAGCAGGGCAGGATTCATGCAAGGATGGTTCCGCTGTCACAGCACGGCTGTGAAGGAAACAGCCTTACCAGACCTACTCATACAGCTGGGGAGGGACTTTTTACAAGGGCTTGTAGCAAGAGGAGAAGGGGAAATGGGTTAAAACTGGTAGAGGGGAGATTTAGGTTAGATGATATGAGCAAATTCTTTGGTGTGAAGCTAGCGAGACACTGGCCCAGGTTGCCCAGGGAAGCTGTGGCTGCCCCATCCCTGGCAGTGTTCAAGGCCAGGTTGGATGGGGCTCTGAGCAACCTGGTCTAGTGGGAGGTGTCCCTGCCCATGCAGGGGGGTTGGAACTAGAACCAACTCAAATCATTCTATGATTCTGTGATAACCAATGTGCTGTCTTCTAACTTTGACTGAACCATGGGAAGAGTAAAAGTGAAAATGCAGTTGTTTCAGGGTGAAGGGATTTTTAACAGTTATGCCAACATCTGCTCTTCTTAAAGGCAAATCAAATTAACAATGTGGCTAATGTATATTCACTGTCATCAGTAACAGGAGTGTACTGCAGTGATTAGACTGAGAAGCCCATTTGAGAGTTGTGAAGCTTAGTGGAATTAAATTATTTCAGAAAGCTTAATGGGAATAGGCAAGGGGTTACACTTGGCACTAGATTATTTTAAATAATTGTGCTGTTTTCTAGATATTTAATACTTTTAATGCTTTGTTATTTATGCTTTATTTCAGTTTTATCAAACACTGTTTGCTCTAATATACAGCACAGTACTGGCCTGCCTGTGTTTTAGACAGGCTTGGTTGTTCAGAAGTTATTGGGTGAGCATCAGTTCAGTAGCTTCATCATCTGTGATATGACTGAATTTGCTTTCTTTCCTCATGTCCCAGGTGTCAAACCTGATCCAAAGGAATCAAGACTTCCAAAGAAAGATGACATTTTCGTTAGTGACTCCTTGGCTACATTTGCATACATCAGAGGTAGGAAAATGAAGCTGAGAATGTTTGGTTCATCAGATTGTGACATTTCAGGAAAAGGGAGGACCGCCTCAGAAAGTCACAACTGGTAATCCCATGTTTATAGTAACAGTATTATTACAATATAATCACCATCTTGTGGTTGGGACAATCGCAGCATAATTGATATTTATAGAATATTTTCCATCTTGAAGGATCCAAACTCTTTCAGAGACTGAAGCCAAGATATTTTTTTTAAATGAATATTTTCAATGGGGAGTGTTGGTTGTTTGGTATTTTTGAAAACCTGGTCCTGATCTGGGAGCAGCACTGGAGACATCCATTTTTGGAAATGTTGGTTTGCATACATTGGATCATCAAGGAACAGTAAAAAAACCCCAAACAAACACCAACCCAAACCCAGCCATTTCTGGTAGGGGACGTGGCGGGTTTTGTGACTTAGCAACACTAAGGCAAATAAATTCATCATCACCAGCTCTGTAACACCCTAGGAGAAGTCCTGAATTTTGGAAGCAAGCAAAGGCTGCTGTTGAGAAGCAGTTCTGGAGCCAAGAGTGCTGCTCTTCTGGAGAATGGCAAGAACCATGCAGCTGTCAAGCATCATTCCACGGCCTGTGCAAGGGCCTCCCCAGCCAGCATGAAGGGCAGCCACAGGCTGCCAGCACAGCAAGGTGGACTGTGCCTGCCACAGCACCCAGCTGCCCCCAGAAGCTCTCTCCACACCCCCAGACCCCACCACCCTTGTGTCTGTCCAGTAACCCTGAGCAGCCAGGGCTGGGCTTGGTTTTACAGTCCCTTGAGAAAGGCTGTTTTCATGTCTGTCTCTCTTGTTACTATACTGAGAAGTGATCTCAGATTCTGTCAAGGAAGAAAAATGCTCCCTACCCTGCCTGGCCTGGATGCTGCCATGGTTTTGTGGAGCCATAGCTGCTCTTCCCATGCCCCCTCTTCAGGAGAGTAAGGCCTGTTTTGGCAGGGTGGCTGGAAAAAAACAACAAGGGTATGCTTCAAGGGTAGCTGGTTGAGAATGCTAGCAAGCTGCTAATAAAAGGATGGGATAATGTTGTTACTTCATAATGTTATTAAGAAGCAGGGATTTTTTTGCACAGTAATTTGAAGAGGCAGAGATGGCAAGTGTGCAGACTGCATGTGCAGGGGGGGTTGGAACGGGTCAAAAAAACCTCTCTTCAGCCCCCTGCCCCCCAGGCACACCCCACCACCGTGGCTACATCCTGTGGGCTGCTTCAGATATGGCAGCTGCTTGTTTTTGCAGCTTGGCTTTGGCAGAGTTGGTCAAGTGTTTAAGCAGTGGCTTTCTGATTTCAGATCACCTTGAAAGAGCTGCTCTTCTGTTTATGTCCAGCGTTTGTGTGGGATTAGTCTTCATGCTGTGTGCTTTGGTGTTCCGCGTGCCCTGCTCCAGGGACTTGCAGAAATTGCACAGAGAGAAGGATCACTTGGTGCCACAAAGTGATGAAGCATACAAGAGCAGTGAAAATGAGGAGGAGGAGGATTCCTCTGATTCGGATGCCCAGGATGAGGTATCAGGACTTTACAGACCTTCTTACTCAGGTTACAGTTCCACAGAGGCAGCAGAACTGGCTGAAAGGATAGAGCGCAGGGAGCAGATCATACAAGAAATTTGGATGAACAGTGGTTTGGATATGACACCTCCTAGAAATATGAATACATTTTATATTAATGAACAATAAATGGCTTATTTTGGATGATGCCCTAGCCCTTTTTTTTAAAAAAAGAAATGTACCTTCTGTGAAGGAACATTTGTATCAGTGCATATAATTATTTGTAAAGTAAGAAAAAAATATATTCAATAAAAGAGTTTCAAACCCTTGACTGTCCATAAATCATTCTGTGAAAAACACTTTAACAAGCTTTCATAGTTTTAAGTTATGTTGTGGATTAATTTTCACTGTAATATGGGATTGATTGCCATATGTATGTTAAGGAATATTAAAAAAAGGACAAAAACATTTAAGGAGCATATAATGGAAAAACACCTATAGTAGGACATGATGCTTTGTAACCACTTAGTGTGTTGTGGCTCATAAATTACAAAAGAAAGTTCTCTACTGAAGAGAAAGCAAAATGAAACCCAGCTTTTCTGCTGTTTCCTTCACGTAACCTTTCCCTAATAAATCCCATTTCTGCAGTAACAGTGATACAAATTACAAGGGAGCTAAATTCTGCTCACTTAAATCCAGCTGATGCAATTACTTAAGAGAATGACAGTAAAGAAGGGTCCCTTCCCTGGGCTTGAAGATCTGGAAACTCAGCTGGAAAGTGGTATTTCTATGAAATTTCACGTGTATTTCACAGTTTGAGAATTTGTTTCCTTGGTAGCAGCCCTCTTGGTGTTAACATAATGGCACATGAAGCCAGGCAGACTTCAGCATGCAGAGATTTCACAATCCCTCTCAGAGTCTAGAGCTTCTCTTGTAAAGCACATAGCCAGCAGATAAGGCTTGCCCTGGGGAGCAAAGCACTGCTGAAGAATCAACATCAAGGCAAAAATCAACCTGCATGCAAGACATTCAGTGTCCTGTTGTTAAGGAAAAGTTCACCATTTGACCATCAGAAGGTGTCTGCCAGAGATGTCATTCTGCTGCTACCCTTGCTGGCAAACTTGTGAAGCACAAGCTCAAAAACAGCTGCTTTCATAAAAGACTCTTGAAGCTGGTATGTACTACGAAAACTTGCTACCCAGGTGAAACACTGTACTAATTTTTCTGATATTAAATCATGGTTTAGAGTCAGCACTTGACTGAAGGTTAAATTCTCAAGCTTTTTAAAATAAATTTATTATCTTCACTTGAAAATTGTTTAGACTAGTCAGGTTTGGTTTCAGTCAGACAGAAAATTAAATCAGAAATGTATCTAAGTTGAAAACACAACCTTCCTGTCTTTAAATAAAATGTCTCCGATATTTTAACTGCAGTCCATAGGGAATGTAATGAACAAAAGGAGGAAAAATGTCACTTCCTATTGCTAATACTTCATGAGTTCATTGTGCTTTCCCACTCAGACGTTGTGTGTCTAAGTAGACTGAAGTGGTATGAAACCCTCAGAAAGAAAAAAAGGTGACATGACTTGTCTTTTCCTTCTGATACAAAGTTGGATTAAGCATGGGAAAACTTTAAAGGGAGGAAGAGGGCTTGCTCAGATGACTAAGGCACAATCCCGTGCTCAACTGGAAAAATCTCAGCAGTGATTAGCATCCTATCAGCGGAAGGAAGAGAGGCTGAAGAGAGGGACGGAGAGCTGAGGTCACCCATGGCACTGGGAAACTGCATGAAAGGCACAGCACAGCCCAGGAGCCTGGCTGCACGCCCACTAGGACTCAGCTTCCCCTTTTCCAGTCTAAAGTCACCACAGCCTGTGCCACTGCACGTTATTGATCAATAGCTTTTGGTCCAGAAACACTCTATACCTTTGTCCTCAGAGTGGAAGAAGGCAGGTTGTCACGATCCGTGACCTATTATATCTCCTTATTGGAGTGTATTAACTTATCAGGATTTGCTGAGAGATCCACACGTGGGTATCGCCTCACACAGAGACTACAGGAACTTATGTCCTGACTTTTTTGAGTGAATAACTCGCTCAGTGCTTACTAAATTTCTAACAACAGCAAGGTTTATTGTGGGGAAAACAAAGCAATTTGGGGCAGGAGGTTCAAAAGGAGTGATTACAACACATTAAACATATATGGGTACACCTTAGTTACACATCTTATCCACGTGAGGGAAGCAGAGGGGAGGGATTTGCCCGAATGGCTGGATTATATTTTCCCCTATAAGCTGGGGTAGCCGGAATTGTCTCACCACGGCAGTGCAGGTTCGATGAGCTGGTAGCAAAGAGGCTGCGGGCACTCCAAGCGCAGGTCGCC
>NW_009954507.1:1435127-1435397 GCF_000747805.2 Chaetura pelagica | reverse complement strand
GGAGCGGGCTGGCAGGCAGCAGGGCAGCAGAGCGGGCTGGCAGGCAGCTCCCAGCAGCGGGGACGGGCGGCAGCACGCAGCAGGAACAATGGCGGCGGCAGGCTGTGTGTGTAGACGACCGCCTCGCACACACGAGGAGAGAGCGAGCGAGAGAGAGAGAGGGGCGTGTCGCGCTGCCTCTCTCATGGGGTTCTTCGGCGCCAGTTTTGCATTTCCGGGCTTTTCAGCCAATCAGGCGGGACCTAGTCCTGCCCCTGCTTCTGGCCACGG
>NW_009954507.1:1434414-1435095 GCF_000747805.2 Chaetura pelagica | reverse complement strand
ACTCAAAGGACATTTCATGTTCGTGTAAGGAAATACCTGGTCCTTCACACAGGTTTTGGGTTTTCTGCTGCCCCTCTGTGGGACAGCTCTGGTCAGGAGCCAACTCCTTCCTACTGACTCATGGTGGGGCAAGTGCTGCCTGTTTCCTTGTCAGAGAGAAAGGGGAAGGTTGGACATCCCAGCAATTCCCCCTGCTGACAGACCACACTAGTAACAAAATGGATCCTGTTCCTCTTATTGACCCTCCGAAGAGGCTGCCATTCCATTGCAGAGAGTGGGCTGGGCTCCAACACAGGGCAAGCAGGGCTGAGGGCAGAGGTTCCCAGGGGCCATCCTTTCCCCATCCAGGGACCATCCCTTCCCCAGGCAGGGCCCTGCCCTGCCCTGCCTGTCTCCACAAAATGCTGAGCCCCAGTGAAACTCCTTCCTGAAGAGCCTGGGGCACACGAGTTAGCTGATCTATTATTTCTGGAAGATAGCTGCATGACAGTTAATGTTTATACTCACTGAAATGTGTTTTCTTTCCTCATTCTTCATCTGTAAGCATCCACAGGGTTTCAGTCCTGAAGCATCATAGCAAACCTCGGCAGTTTAGCCTTCCTGCCAGGCTTGCACTTAGCTCAAGCCTGAGTAAAATTAGCATGTCTTCGGGGTGACCACAGAATCACAGAGTGGCAGCAG
>NW_009954507.1:1424865-1434375 GCF_000747805.2 Chaetura pelagica | reverse complement strand
GAAGAAGGGAAAACCAGAGCAGGCTGCTTAGGACCATGCCCAGATGACTTTTGAATATCTCTAAGGGCTGGAGACTTCACAACCTGCCCTGGTGACCTGTGCCAGTGCTCTGTCACCCTCACAGACAAAAGTGTTTCCTGATGTTCTTGTGTTTCAGTTTGCACCCACTGCCTCTGGTCCTGTCACTGGGCACCAGAGGTCCTTTCCCTGTTTTATTGTTTGCTTCATCCATGCACATCTTCCATCTGATAACCCTGCTTCAGGGGTGTTCATTCCTGGTGGTGAAGCAGCTGCAGTGGCAGCAGATACCAGTCTGTAACTTAGGGCTTAGTCTCTTCCTTGGAGCAAAACTACAAAACACTTTTTCCAACTCCCAGTACTCTCATCTACTTTTACAATCCTGGAGAAAAAAAAAAAAGAAAAAGAAAAAAAAAAAATTTGTATTAAGGAGTAGCAATTTATTTTTGTTACCTTTGCATATTTGCCTGTAAATGACTTAATAGACCTGATTCCCTCCTGGTTTTCTTCCCTGCCTGCTGCCACAGGCTGCAGGCAGACAGCAAAAGGTTTCTGCAGGGCCAGGGAAAAGCCTGCTTCCCAAGATGGAGCATTTCACAACCTATAGGAAGGTGTTTTGAGGGGGAAAAAAAAGTGCTTAACATTGCATGCCTGTTTCAATGTGATGGCAAAGCCTTGTTGAGAGCCCCAGCACAAGGAGTAACTCAGCTGGGCAGCAGCTTTTGCTCCAGACTGGGAGGCTGAGCTTCACTCAGGAGCTGTTCCCTTGACTGAACTGTTTATAGTCTTGAATCTGGGCCTGCTGAAGAAGGGCCAACCAGAGCAGGCTGCTTAGGACCATGCCCAGATGACTTTTGAATATCTCTAAGGGCTGGAGACTTCACAACTTGCCCTGGTGACCTGTGCCAGTGCTCTGTCACCCTCACAGACAAAAGTGTTTCCTGATGTTCTTGTGTTTCAGTTTGCACCCACTGCCTCTGGTCCTGTCACTGGGCACCAGAGGTCCTTTCCCTGTTTTATTGTTTGCTTCATCCATGCACATCTTCCATCTGATAACCCTGCTTCAGGGGTGTTCATTCCTGGTGGTGAAGCAGCTGCAGTGGCAGCAGATACCAGTCTGTAACTTAGGGCTTAGTCTCTTCCTTGGAGCAAAACTACAAAACACTTTTTCCAACTCCCAGTACTCTCATCTACTTTTACAATCCTGGAGAAAAAAAAAAAAAAAAAAAAGAAAAAAAAATTTTGTATTAAGGAGTAGCAATTTATTTTTGTTACCTTTGCATATTTGCCTGTAAATGACTTAATAGACCTGATTCCCTCCTGGTTTTCTTCCCTGCCTGCTGCCACAGGCTGCAGGCAGACAGCAAAAGGTTTCTGCAGGGCCAGGGAAAAGCCTGCTTCCCAAGATGGAGCATTTCACAACCTATAGGAAGGTGTTTTGAGGGGGAAAAAAAAGTGCTTAACATTGCATGCCTGTTTCAATGTGATGGCAAAGCCTTGTTGAGAGCCCCAGCACAAGGAGTAACTCAGCTGGGCAGCAGCTTTTGCTCCAGACTGGGAGGCTGAGCTTCACTCAGGAGCTGTTCCCTTGACTGAACTGTTTATAGTCTTGAATCTGGGCTGGTATTTTATCCTTTTTGCATAAACTTTCCAAGTCTAATTGGGGAAAGCTATCAATTAGTGGTCCACCTCATTCCCAAATGTTCACTGTTCACAGTGGTCTGAAAGTCAGAGTGAAAACAAACAAGGAAAAATCCAAGAAACAGACACCAAACACTTTTGATCTTTCAGCAATGACACCCTTTGCAGAAAGAGCATCTAGCAGAGAAACTAGAAAACTAATGGGGAAACATACCTGATGGAAGCCCACACAAATCATTATTTTATGGGAAAACCCAGTGTATATCCATTACAGAGAAACAGTGGGTAGAGAGAGACAGGTCCATTTCCATGGCAGGTCTGCTTTACTGGAATGGGAGCTTCTTTCCATTGAAAGAAGCAGTTGGACTTGGCTGGTTACTAGCAGGATGTGCAGAATGAAAAAAAAACAATAACCAAGAGGCAGAAATGCTGTATCCAATATCTACTTCACCTCCAGGCTAAGGGCAGAGAGAAAGGTGCTATAGGGCAACGCTTCAAGGAGGGCATTCAGGGCTAGCAGCAGGATGAAGTTTCACCAGTAAAATCCTTGCAAGCAGCCTAAGAAGAAGATACTAAGTAGGAGAGCTTGCAAGTTGTTTGGCCATAACTATTAGGTTCATGCTACACGCACAGCTGGGGGAATGTCATGTGCATTTGTAAATGACATGAATCAGCAGTAACATCCAGGCTTGCTAGAAGTGCAGTGCTAGTGTGGCTGTTTTAACTCCCCACTCCTGCCTTGAAAATAACCCAGAGTTTGCCTTCAGGAATCCCTGGGTGAGGTTGCAGGAAGCAGTAAATAAACCCGTCGAAACTCACACCTTTTATTGGCAGCCACTCAGGTGTGGCCTCACTCTTGTGTGGCACTGGTGCAGGGGAGGGAGGTGAGAGCAGGGCTGGGGGCAAGCTGAGGTGAGGGCAGAGTCTGGAGTAACCTGGAGAAACAAAGGCTGGGAAAGCAAGAACTTATGTCGGTGAGCAAGGAGGACTGAGTTTTGGAGTGAGGCCTGCAAAGCTCTACCGAGGTGGCAGTGCTTTTGTCCTCAGAGGAGATACAGGCAACACAAAGACCCTGCCAAGGAGCATGTTCACAGCAGAGCCCTAAGTCAGCAGGGCCTGTGCCCAAAATACCCCATCTGCTGCTCACCCCATCCTCACCCCACAGTTTCAGTGCTGCTGAGGATACTCCTTGCCTTGCTGCCAAGTGTCACTTTCGGAAAGGTGAAGAGAAAGTGGGGCTCCTGACAGTCCCAGGGCACATCCACACCAACAGACTCTGAAGTAGCTGGGTCACCCTTGATTCAGGCAGCCAAGGGCTTCAGGGGTCTCCTGCAGTAAACTGATTTCTTCTCATGTTCTCATTTCTGGAAAAAAAAAACAACCCAGCTGCAACATGTAGTTGGCCAAGTACTATAGTAAAAAACTCCTTTTCCAAAACTGTAGAAAATGGCAGGACTTGTGGCTTCTTGTAGAGACAATAGATTAATCCCAGCTTGATGTTACCAGCAGCTCTAGTGACATCTGGTTACAGCCTGGGCAGGCATCAAACACTGGGAATGTGCCATCAAACACACAGGGCACCTGAGAAATTCATCTGGGAAGGGTGGGGGCTTGAATCATTAGCATCATGATCATCCATTAGCAATCCCTGTTGTGAAGTAATTATGGCTGCAGAGGGTTGCTGGTGTGCCTGGGAGCAGGGTAAGCACAGACCCAGCCCTATACAACTCTTCAGGCTCTTTTTAAAGACCATTGTGTTTTTAAGACCATACATTTCTAAACCTGAAGCCATGATGGTAATAGCCAGTCACGTCAGCTGAAGTGCACATCTTCTTCATGCAGTAGTCAGTTAGCCAGGAGGTAAAAATCCTTAGGAAACTTTGGTAGGTCCAGTCACAACAGAGCTGCCTGTTGTTTTTCTTTTGAAAAATCAGGACTCTGAGTAACATGATCCAGTTTTGAAGCTGGATCTAGTTCAGAACTGGGCCCTGATCTGAGGGCCTGGTAGGACCAGCAGCCTTTAAGAGGTCCTCCCAACCTAAATTATTTTATGAGCCTGTGCCAAGCTCTAACCACAACTGGAAGCCAACCTTTGGAGCTGCAACAACCCTGTTCTCCTGCCTTTTGGTTGTGCTGCAATTTCAGCACCCTACTGATCCATCAGCAGCAAAAATTGAAAACGGGGTTTCCAGAAATATCCCTCGTAAAGAAAGAGATGAAATGTCCTTTTCTGAATAAGGCCGGGAGGCATTGCTGAGGGAGTGAGACACAGGAAGGAAAAGAGCTGTAGACTCATGACTAATCACTGTTCTGAGGACAATTATGGATTGAATCCTTCAAGTCCAGGAGCTGTGGGTGAGGGACGAAGCAGAGGTGGTGTGAAATATCCACCACTTACACAGCAGTGCCCCCAGACCCTTTCACAGTGACAGGAGTGGCATCTGTGTGCTGATTGTCAGGGCAAAATAATCCCCACACAACAATTTTTATCTACAAAATTTTCAGTACTGGTCTCAATTACTCAGCCTTTGCTGAGAGCTGCTCTCACAACCACAACTCCTGGAATAAAGCAATAATTGCATTTTCTTTTTCCTTGAGGAAGTGCCAATTTCCCACTTTTGCTAAAAACTTCCTCATTCTCAACACGAGCCTCTGTAGCTGCTGTTCAGCCCATACTCACCGGAGCATGGGATGGGGACACGCACAGTCCTTGACACAGGCAGGTGGGTGGGTTTGGGTGAAGCACAGTCCTGCCCCCAGCATGAGTATGGCCAGGAAGGGACAGCGATGGGTGCCCCGGGCCACCACTGCCCTGTTACCCAGCACCCTGAGCTGCTGGGTGAGGATGGGAACAGCCAGAGGAAAGGCAGGAGCTCATCTGTTTGGTGACTCCCAACTCACGCATCAACAACATCCAGGCAGGTGGATGGAATTCATTGCATCTTCCTCCAAGACGAGCATGCCAGAGTGCATGGGCTCAGGAGGTCATCAGCAGCTTGGGAATTCTGTCTGGTGGCACGGAGACCTTGCTGCCCATGGTGGAAGGTGTCCTCTGCTTTCTGGATCTATCACACCCACCTGTTGCAGGCTCCCACCGTTGTCAATGCTGAGCAGGGACAAGAGCTGCACCTTGGTGGGACATGAGCACTTCCAAAAGCTACAGCTCCATCTCCCTGCATCCACTGGGGCCCCACCTTGGGCACCCACCCCATCCACGCACCCTTCCCCTTCTAACACTTGCAAAATACACAACTGAGAGCAAGGGTTTGCAGGGTGGAGGAGAGGGGAATGGAGAGGGAAAACAACCAGGAAATGTCACCAGCTATTTTAAGATGCAGGCTCACCCTGCTCTAAGACCTTCCAGTACAACACCCAAATTCCAGCTCCCCAGTGACTTTTGCCCCTGACGTTCATGTGGTAAAACAAAACAGGAAAACAAGTTTGTGGAGTCGGGAGAGCCCACCAGTGGGCATGGGGCAGGCCCAGAGGAGAGCTGGCATTCCAGGGCAGAGCAGAGCCTGCAGAGCAGCATCTCCCCCACACCCTGGGCACTGCAGCCAACCTTCTGAGAGGGTAAGTGGCAACAGAGCCATGTCCACACAGCACTAAGTGTCCATGCCTTGCCTCCTCTCACGCTCCTTTTCAAGGAAACCTCAATAACACCTTAAGGACTACAATGGCAGGAGCAACCCTCATAACACACAATATAAATTTCCATTAATCAAGATGGTGATATGGCCACAAAATAAACATCTTAGTAACGTTCCACTGTGCGTGTCCTTTGGAAGAGAACGGATTTTCCCCTCTAGAAGGGCATGTCTGCTATCAAACTTCCAGAAATAAACAGTTTAGAAGAAAGATAAAACACTTTGGCACGTTTGCAAACCTTCATGTTGTGTTTCCAACCTCATCATTCTTAAATACTTCACAGTAGATATAAAAATATCTATATGCTTTGCTTTGTTCACATACTCTTTCATCTTTCTCCAGTAAGTTCATTCAGTTTCAGCCACAACAGATGAATCCAGCAGATCCACAGATGCTCTGTTGTGAGAACTCAGAAGAGCCTTGATGCTATGGAATGTTTTCTCAGCTAAAGAGGAAAATGGCCAGGCACAGCAGAGAACAGCAGTCAAAGGTATGTAAAATGGAGTTTCTTCTGTGCAAATTCCTTCCTATGCCTGACTCTTTCTCGCTTTTAAGAAGAAAATGACAATATTATAAGCACCATGACCAAATGTCCTGTTCAAATGCCCCCCTCGGAGTCCTCCACATAATGGCAATTTCAAAGTTTCTCTTTCACTGAAACAGTAACTCTCAACAAGTCTTGGAAACACAACAAAGCTTCTTGGGCTCCTCTGACACGTATGCCAGCTGCTGAGAGCACTCTGCTGGGGGGCAGGCACCAGCACTGTGTGACACTCCTGTCACAGAAAACAAGTTACTTGCAGTAGTGGATGTGCAGCAGGGATTAAGGAGCAGGAGGAGGAGGGCAGGTACTTCACTGCTTATGTTCTTTTCCTTTTGCCTCCTCTGTTATCGAATATTTTCCTGGTACCAAGGACATTAAATCAAATGGCCAAAAGCCAGAGATGACTTCAGTTATTTACAGGACTGGGAGCTCACAGAACAAACTCCTCAGAATACTACTAATCTAAGATGAAAGGTTTATTTGTAAGAGGGATTCAGTTGGATATTTTCAAGCATTCATTATAACTGATCCAAAACATCTGGGAAGCTTCCTGCCAAGGCCACTAATCTCAATGCAGTCGTGACTAAACTAAAGTAACTAAAGAAAAGCTACTTTGAAACGACAAGGAGCAGGCAAATAAGTACTGGGGTGCATAAATGCCTGTAACTCAACACCACAAGGTAATGTCACATTGCAACACCTGATCCTGGAGGGATCATCACCTCAGGTAGCTTATGGGAAGTTCATCTTTCAGGAATGTCACTCCCAGGTTGACAGGACAGAAAACAAATGGTACAGCTAGCTGTCCTCAGCCAGCTTCTTAAACAGAAGAGGTGAGACTTTGAGGAGAGGGAACTGCTGTCAGAAGCAGCAGAAGAATCAAAGCGATCCCTGAAGAATTTAGAATCTGGCAGTTCCCAAACTAACTCCCCCTTGGATACAAAATGTGCCAGGCTGCCACAGAATTTGCTTTAGACACTAATAAATAGGGCTACATCTTTTTTTCCTGGCTGCCAAAAGGACATAAATATGTTAGAACATTGCTGGAAAAGGGGGAAATAAATGTTCAACAACACTAAGTCATTTACCTATAAATAGTAATTTGATTTTTTTGAAGGATATAAATATATATATAATTGCTTAGAGAAATTTGTTACTTTCCTGAAGCTGTTTTGAAATTTAGGCCCCAAGACAGCATTTGTACACATCCCTGTGAAACCAATTAAGGAGAACATCACAAGAAAGAGAGGGGAGAGGAGTGAGAGGTTTTTTTATCTGTAAAAGCAACCTTAAAAGCCACAGAAACACCTCTGGCAACCTGGACCTCTTACAAGTAGGACTGCTCATGAGCTGGAGCTAGGTAACTAACAGCCTTTATAAAAAATAAATTCATGTTACGATTTTTATGATGATTTCACTAAGTGCTGCCAATTCCAATTACAGACTGAGAAGATTCATCATATCTGTGTAGGTTGCAGTGATGCCAGTGATATTCAGAAATAAAGTATTTCCAAATTTTCTTCACTCCACCCTTTGATGACAGCAAGGGAACGTATTAGGGAAAAAGCCTTCACCCATGGGAATGGCTGGATCTCCAAAGAGCTGTACAAGACATTGATTTCCATCTGACTAAGTAGCAGCACAAAGTGTTCTGTTATAACATGCCCTGTTTTCTTGCCACATAGAAATAATTCCAAGTAGTTTTAAAATATAAAGATATTTGAAGCTTTGCAACTTAGAAAAACTCAACCTACTGATTTTTTTCTTTAAAAAAACCTCAAACATTTTACTGTAAAGTTGATATTCAAGAAAAACTATGAAGCTTCCCTAGAAGTAAGAGAATCAGTGATGGAAGTAAAAACAGCACTAATGGTTAATGGCATTAATTGTCTTTCTGTATTCCACCTTCCAGCTGCAAGTTCAACAAACACTTCAGTTTAACTTGATCAGTATCTCTTCAACCATACTAATACTTTAAAGAAAATGATGGGTTTTTAACTGCAATGGAAAAAAATAGCTAGCAAAACATTTTATTTTTTGTTATTTTACAATGACTCAAACAAGCAGAGATTTAAGCCAGCACTGCTAAGATTTGTGAACCTGGAGAGCCACAGCCAGGTATTTTTAGCAGATAGTCAATGACCACAGAGTTTACTTCCATCTTGTTGCACTGGCAGGTTTGGCAAGGCAGGAAGCTTCTGGTTGATAGTATCTCAGACGTTTGTATTTTCAAGTGTCTCTGCCACTAAGCCCTCCTGGCATGAGGATTAGGACATGAATAAGGAAAAAAAACTATCAATGAAAAATGTCAAATACGGGTGTAAGTTCAGACAGCAAACACAACCCATCTGACTTCCAGAGTTCCGGAGCAGCCCTAGCCCAACAGAGCCATAACACAGCACTTGTCAAAAATATTTCACATTCACATTTGGAATAAACTACGTGCTGATGAGCAACTGCCTGTTCTCAAGACCAGTGGAACTGGTGAACATGATCTACTTTGGCTCACGTAGAAAGGAAGCAGACACATGTAGGAGCAACTTGGCACCCTGCAGTATACTGCAACCTACAAACACAATGTCCTTAGCTGGCCTGCCTTCCAGTGCTGCAGAACTGAAAAGGGGCTTCCTCAGCTCCCTGCTGCCCTGGGGACAACTGCTTTGGGGGGGTGAATGAAGACACCATTTTAGTTGCAGGCTGTGAGTGCCCACAGTGGTTCACCTGTTCCACAACACTCTGTTGCTCCTCACACAGAATTTTCATGCACCCAGGCTTTCCACTGCTCAGTGACCTGACAAGGATGCACATCCACTTCCACAGAAAAGCATCTCCTTTAAGGACACACAAGTCTAAGCATGTAAAACTTTAGCAACTTGCTTCTAAACATTAATTATCTCTTTAGATAAATCTAAAGTTTTTATCATCCATACTGCATCCCAAATCAGAATCCTCCCTTCAAAAACAGACATCTGCTTGGTAAGTCTTGAACCAGCATTGGCTGATGATACATTTTGGAAATGGCAACAGGATCCAAAACATCAAGCATAGAGTGGAAACACTGATAAATTTCCTGATTTCTCCTTATAAAATGCTGCTTTGTTAGAAACTAAACACTTTCTGTCTAATCATAACAGCAGAAATACTTCCACGCTAAGATCTTGCCCTATTAAACTTGGTTTTATTGCATCCAATCTACTTTTGTGACCAGATATCTGTCAATCTCTGTATCAAAGCATCAGGGCTAACAGCTTGTTCAACCGAATGAGATTGGTTTCCAATGGCAAAGAAAACTAAACCAAAGGAATTAAAATGAAGCATTCTAGAATGATTTTTCAGTTATTTGTGTTTATCATAGAATGGTTTGAGTTGGAAGGGACCTTAAAGATCATCCAGTTCCAACCCCCCGATATGGTCAGGAGGTCAACTCATTTAAAAATTATAGTTTGCAATTAGCTATGTTGAAATGCAAACAAGCACATAAAAGTAACTTTCACTGGATTAGCCTTGGAAAACTGACTTCTTATAAAACAAATTACCTTCTACAGACTGTACAATATAAAAGAAACACAAGAAATTATAAAGACCACTCAAAACAATACCAAACATTCTAGTGCATATTTACTGGGCATATTATCTATAAAATAGTTTAACATTTCAAT
>NW_009954507.1:1415587-1424815 GCF_000747805.2 Chaetura pelagica | reverse complement strand
AATGCAGAGACAAGTGCTGCTACAGTTACGTAGAAATGCAAATTTTTGTTGAAAAACTGAAACAGGCACCTGCTACAGAAGTGACAATTTCAGTGAAAATCTACCACACACAACACTACTCCTCACTGTAAACAAGTGCACCAACCAAACAGCTTCAACAGGCAAAACGGTGTTTGCAGAGCTTCATCTTGGCCCCCACTTGATGTCTTTTACACCATGAAACTGCCTTTTCAAAGCCTGGCTGTCTGCCCACTCAGCATTTAGAAATGAGTCGTCATCATCCTCTTCCAGTTTCTGTAAGCAGAGCAGACAGGTTAAGGCAGCAGTGACAAGAGCAACACACGGTTAGTGTCTACAACAGCAAAGCTCACATACAGTAAAAAAGACACTGTTACCTTAAGTTCCTCCTGCTTTCTGTGGTAATACAGCATCATCTGTTTTTGCTCTTCATGACTAATCAGAGGTTCACGCCCTGGGGCTCCTTGTCCTTTCTGAACAGGAAAGAATAAATTTTATTTATGATGGCACTTGCGATATGAAAGAGAAGCTGCTATGCAAAGATAGCAAAGTCTTTCTTCAGACAACAGGATTTTTCAAATGTAATAAGGTCCCTCAGAACAGGAAAATAAATGCTGAGAAACTTTTGCTGCCTTCAAGGAAGAATTACCTTTTCATCTCAGTATCTGAATCATGCTGTCATTTTTATGGACATCAGTGGAAGCTACGAACAGGATTGAGTCTATTTTACTTAAACTTCTGCTCTAAAAAACATAATAAATCTCTCTGTTTTAGATGTCTCAGATGGACCCATCCATCTTTAGTCTCCCTGCTAATACAGACTTACTTGGCATATGACTGAGTAAAGCAGGGGAAAAAGGCAGTTAGGAAACACTACAAATAAAAGAAATTTTATTTGATACTACAAATAAAAGAAATTTATTTTTCCAGGCAACTGTCGTCATGGAAGAGATGATTCGCACAGCAGAAAACAGCTGATGACAGCTATAGTCAACAACAGCAAACAGAACAGTTTGAATGGGGATGGTGAACCCTCTCTGGAACAAAAAGGGTCTGAGGTGGTTTCATTCAGCTTTGCAACCCAAAAATGCAGGTATCCTTTGTCAGATAGAAAACAAACATGCTACTTTGCTTTCTGTGAGGAAGTGCATCAACTAATTAAACAGGAAGACCTTCCTGGGAGCCTGCACTTCGATAGCTGTTGAGTTGTCACACAACTTTTCAGTCGTCCTGATAGGAAAGACAAAGCTATTCTAGTCTTCTACACAACAAACACATAGATCGTTTGCCTTACCTTTGAGTAATTCTATTACAGACACCTGCAGATAATAAGATCTGCCATTACCATTAATGCTTTGTGTGGTAGAGAAGCTCTCACTGACATGGAAGTGAAATGCAGCTCCAGGATAATTCTTAGCTACAGGTAGAATACTCTGAGGCATCTCACATTCAAAAAAAGCACCCCTTGAATGTGATCTTATATACAGAGAGAGAGATAGACACACACACAACCAGGGCAAGCACCTTCTGACAAAGCCCTGAAAATAAACACCCTTGAGTATGGCATTCTCACTAGAGATGAGCACAACTGTGCAGCTAGTACAAAATAATTTAATCAAAAAACTAATGAACAGTCCTAGTAGTTCAGTGCTCATTCTGGTATTGCAAAAACATGATCATTGTGTCAGACATTTAATGACTAGCTTTTGCTGAAGCATCAGGTCTCTAAACTGAGGAGCAGCAGGAGATCTTTGCCTCATTTTAGCTCATCACTCCAGATGATGACTCAGACCTGTGTTCACAATTAAGACAGAAGGCCTCATCTCCTTCACATCTGATGACTGGAAAGTCTCATTTCCTTAAAAAAAGTTCAGCTGGGAACCTGCAGCTGACAGCACAACTGGGTGGGGTACAGGTCTGGCAGCTTGTTTTCCCTTCTAGCACTCAGAGACTTCTCACTGAACACTTTGAGAAAGCATAAGTTCAGGGTCTTCTACTACCTGTATCCTCTCAAAAAGGAGGCATGTTCACATTTCTAAGGCAACTGAGACAGTCTGAGGACCCACCAGCAAGAAACCAGGGACATTACAGGGTGGAAACTATCAAGTTACAGACAATGTCTTTAGACATAGAAGAGACTGAAATGGGGGTCAGAGGTATCCACACCACATAGGCACAGAAATAATCCACAAGTGCAATCAGAAAAAGTGGGTGGACTGAAAGACAGGGTCTGTTTAGTGCTCTGCACTGAGATGGAACCGAGAGCCAGCTGAGGTTTTATAAACTTTTCAGTTTATATTTCATCTATTTTTAAATACCTCTTTGCTGTACTTTAGAAAAGTGCAATGGAGCAAGTACTAGCAACTACACCACTTAACTGTCAGGCAAAAGAATTATGAAAGAAAAACTCAGAATATATTAAATGAAAACCTTAAAATAGATGTACAGTTTTAAGACTCTCAAGCCAGAATCCTCAAGCCATTAGTAACTTGTAAAGAAATACAGCAATACTTACTTACTCCCAGCAACACTTACTTTCTGTATCTTGACAATGATGGTTGTTTTCTCATTTTTGCCTACGTAGTCAGAGAGCAACTTTGTTTCTTTCAACTCCTTTCCTGCCCACCATAATTGTGCTTCTGATTCTTTTATAACTTCAAGTCCAGCCTGTGACAAATAACAAACAAGGCGAAGTGTTGGGAGGTGTTGTTTTTGCTTTTTTTCCAACACCAGAAAAATTCCCTGGGGAAATCTATCTGGAATTCTTACCAGAAAGATCAATGTAATTCACCTGATTTTACACTACTGCCGCATTTTTTCTCCTCATATTAATCTATAGCATTTTAATACATGTTACATTCAATCTTGATTCAACATAAACAGACTTTGGGCAACAAATTATCAATACTGGCATTAGAAAGAAATATCAAACAATTTAAAACGGGTCCAAGACTTAACCTAAACTCACCTTTGCATGTAATATTTGAAATAAACTTAATTCATCTTATTTCTAGTTAAAGTGTTGGTGTGCTTTTGGATTGGATAAACTATCCAATTGGATAAACTATCAGATAAAAATATTAAACTAAATTTGTCATGCAAATGAAAACAGCCTTTATTGATAAAATAGAGAACAACATAGCACATGTTTAACCCAGGCACTACATATCAACCAAACACCTTACTGCATACATGAGTTCCAGACAAGTCTTCTTTATCTTCAAACTCCATCCTAACTGGATCGTGTGGAGGCAATCCCATTGGATACACAACCATCACAGCCCCTCGGAGCTGATCCAATGCATCTTTCACCATCTCCATATTAACACACACATTGGCCTGAACTTGTTTCTGAAACACAGGCAGGGATCATTGGTAATTTAAAAAAAGATACGCAGAAAGACTTAGCTTTGTAGTCAGTTCATAGGTTCAACAGCAAGATTTTTGAACAAAGCTAACTGGCTGCACAGAGATATTAGGAATGCAGAGTTTCTCAGCTGAATATTGATTTTTGAATACATGACTACACTTTTTCCCCCCTCCATCTCTCTTGCTTACACTGGGGAGGGAAGTGGGGGGGAAGAGAGATCTTAACTAAATCGCACAGGACGCATTTAGTAACAAGTGTCTGTGGCATATAGGCATTCAAACAAGCACACATCTGCCCACAGAAACAGGATGGGGAGTCTTTTGTTCCAAGTACTTGTGCTTCATGAACGAGATTCAAAACAGTAGAATTCAAGTGAGAGCTAGAGAAGGGGACTAAAAGTTGATGAGAAAAGCAGAGTGTGTTTGAGCAGAAGAGTAAAGCTTGGCATATTGCACAGCATATGCAGAGACCTGTGAGATCAAATACTTGAGATCATTCCAAACCCTACTGCAACAGACAGAGGAAAAACAAGGCACATCTGGAAGAGAAGAAAAAGGTTTTGCTTATGGATTTAACTGTTCCAATATTTTAAACAAGGTTTATAAGAGAGTAAGAGAACGTCGCCTCCTTGTGGGCATTCTAATAGTAGTTAACCGGCAAGTAAACTGGTTTCTCAACCTCAGATGATCAAGCTTTTCATTTTTCAAAAAAACGTACATGTGCATATTTATTCATTTTCATCATTATAAAGTGATGAACCTAAGAAAACTCTTCACAAATTATCCTTAACTTCATTCACCAGCAAATGGCAGTGATTTCTGGAGTGAGTCAGCATGAACTGCAGCAATTTTGCAAGTTTTAATTGTAAATTACAACATGGAATTTGGTTGGAAGTTTCACCCAAGAAGACCAGCAAAGTGGAGACCATTTCTGCATATATTTTCGACCACAGGGATAAAACTACATATTATTAATTTGCTCCCTGTTTAAAAAGAGTTGTTGAGATGCAGAAACGGAAGGGAAAAAAAAACAAGCCCATCTGGAAAAAATAGTTATAGGCCAGAAGCTTTAATCTGAAACATCTCACAGTCTGTGTAGATTTTGTTATGACTCAGAACAGTTTGGCTGAAATCCTGCCTCAATCCAGGAAAGGTTTGCTGCAACTTGGTGCACTGGAAGCACTGCCAGGCAACAGGGCAGCTCCTCTGCTTGCCTCTATGAGGCCTTTGGAAACACTGAGCTGCTCATCTAAATCACTGATACATGACACTGTTATCAGCAGCAAAACAGTCAAGAAGGCCAACTTAAGTGCACAGGCAACACTAAAAATTCAGTAACTTTATCTATTTGCTTAACCGGTTTAAAGCTGTTGTAAAGTTCCACACATACCAGTTCCCAGAATTGTAGGAGTGGGGAGATGAAAATTACTTGCAGATGTTTACAAAAAAAAAAAAGCAATCTGATAATAACTACTACTTAATTTGTGTTTCAAAGTCATATGAAAGCTGAGACACAACACAGAGCATCTAGAGATTTGGTAAAGTGAAGCTGAACAGTTCAGACCACAGTCCCATGAGTGCATATTCTTGTGCTTATCTTTAAACACACCAACTCATCAGGACTGAGCATGAGTCCAGATGCTTGTAAAACGCATCTACCGAGATTAGACCACATTTTTCAATTAATTATACATAAAACTCAAAATACTGTATTAAGGAGGAAAAGGTATTTTATTCCAGGAACTTCACAGAATGCAGTTAATTTTTCACCAGAAAACATGACAAGCATTTGCCTAAGGAATGCATCAACAGCAAATTAAGAGCGTGTGGATAAAATTAAGTGCTATGTAATCATTCAGTGTAGTCCTGGTTGCCAGCATTCACTTGGAGTTTAATATCTCATTCCTTAACTTCTTGAACCAGCTTGCCAAAAGCCATTAAGAAAATCATTAACAGAAATGTCAGTTTTTATTAGACTATTCACATCATTTCAGGATATTACTCAAAAATTGTTAGCCCTTGCAATGAAAAAGAGCCTATTTTTTCCAAAGCTGCCCAATTACACAGCACCTACTAGGAAAGTCCCACATTCCACTTCAGGAAACTTACCCTAGAGATTAATGCCTTGGCTTCCTCTATTGTCTTCTTTATAACTTGCTGCATTTTTTCATTTGGAGCTAAAAATAAGAGACAGATATTTAATAGTCTACACTTACTACAAAGACACCAAGCAAATGACCTGCCCGAGTTATTCTCTACTGTAAGCAAATTAAACATTGTTAAATCACAAAGAGAGACACTACTAAGTTGCAGCTTATTTACCATTTTGATAGTTCATTGCCATATTTCTTACTAACTTAAGAAACAAAACAGGACTTCTCCTGGGAGAGCCAAACTTACTTTCCTTTCCACAGCATTTGACCAGTATTTGGAACTTCATCTGGGACAAAACTACTGAGTAGAAAGCAACAGCCATAATTTCATAATCACCACAACCAAAACCAAGACCCTTTCCCATGCCATACTTAGGACTACTGTGGGCTGTGCTGGCAGATGTGCATAAAAGGGGACAAGATCTTGTTTTTCCAATTAAAATTTCAGACTAACAGCAAATGCAGTTTTGCAAATACAACATATATTTCATATTATAGCTACCCATTTTAATTATTATAAAAAGCCTCCCCCCAAAAACAAAAATCCAGTTAAATCACACTCACTCACAGCTGAACATTTAAATGCATCATTTGATGGCACTTAGTTTGGCACACATTTGCATGTCACTCAATAGTACAACTTTGTTAATACTACAAAGCTATTCTCCCACTAACAAATAAATGTGAGACTACCACTACAAGTGGTACTGTCCTTACAGTAAAGTTGCTTGCAAATTTTTACTGCAAGGCCTGAGACTGCTTGTAACCACAGCAAACAAGACAGGCTTTGTCCATATGCCTATGTACAAGACACTCAGCTAGTTCTGCAAACACAGTTAGGAGGGAAAACATTTAGCTGTAACATAAGCTCTTAATCAAGTTCAGCAAGGGCTTAAATTTGATTGGGCAACGTGTTGTGTTAGAATTACTGTCTCCAAAATAAAACATGGTGTAAGCAAGCTGTTTGTGTATGACAAGACTAACTTATTCAAAGATTCCTCCTTAACTGAGCTGCCTTGCAACCAACATCTAAAGGGCTGCTGATCTGACAGACAAGGGCTGTCCTGGTGTCAGGACTACAGGGACAGACAGCAAGATGGTAATTATGGTCTCATCTGTGCCATCAGTTCTCCTGCTATTGTAACGTGGAGCTCAATACACATAGCAAAGTGCAAAGGCAAAACAACTTGGCAGGAGTTGCAGAAAGAAAAAGTGATGGGAATTAGTTCAGTAAGTCTGAGTCACAGTGAATGAGGAAAATGGAGACATTTTAGAAAAACAACCTGTGAATGTATCTTGGAGCCTCTGGAGAAAAATAATACACAAGTATACATTTTCTTAGAAGGAGAATAAATTAAAGTGAAACAGTCAAGCCTGCTTCTGATAATTGTTTACGTATCTTTGGAGTTTACTTCCAAGTACCACAGCTGCAAAGTCAAATAGCATATGCGCTGAATGGATATACTACTATTCAGGCTTTTAAATCACCATTACAACAGGTTCTAATTCAAGACAGAGGACTTCTGTATATAAGTGATAGTTCAGCTGATTTATTGTGAAAAAAGGTTCTTGAAATAGCTACTACTTAAAAAACTACGACTGCTGTTAATATAATTTATTTACAGAACTATTTTTATAATTATTAAATAAACATGAGCCAGCTAACATGCTGGCCTGAAAGAGGCATACTAAGTATCTAGTTCTTGGGTTTTTTTCTTCTTCCAGGACAAAGAGGTGAAAGTGAAAGGTCCAGAATGATGGCCTCCATGTTCCTCATTATATTACAGATTAACTAGGCCTGCAGGGAAAGAAACAAACATTTACGCTTGATTTACCATGTCCATTTCTTCGCCCCATTACATCCTTCTTGAAGACACTTCCACCACTTGGTACACACTTTTCTGCCCACTCATCCTTTAACTTCAGCTCTTCAATCTGCTCATCTGTCAGTCCTTGCATATTGTAAGGCAAGAAAGTGCCATGCTCTGCGAGCTCCTCCATCTCTTCAAAGTGTTTAGAAAATGAAAAAAGTCTGTGTTACTGACAAGATCCCATTTACAAAAGCCTTTCACATTATACACATGCAGGCAAATCTTACTCCTGCCTTCAGTTTTTAAAGACCTAAGTATATGGAATAAATAATAAGGTATGCATACACATACCAATATATAGATATATATACTGTAATTACTTTACAATTAATAAATTTCACACATATATGAAACAATGTAACAAATGTCACAGGCATGCAAACCCAGATGATGTTTGATGGTTTATTTTTGTTATTTCCTTAGTCAGCTTTAGCTGACTGCAGTCCTTTCTTCTAAGTGCCTTTGGAAAAGCAACTTTTTTTCCAAATGGAAAAACATTTTGCAATTAATTTATTTGCAGTTGAGAAAATATGTAACAGGACTACCTATAGCTTTGTCCACACTACATCCAACCTGAAGGGTCAGATTCACAGCTACTATGAAACAAGTCTCTCTAGTAATTTATGTCTAACCAAGAAGTTATGGTCCAGGATAATTCTAGCTGAGACAACAGAGAGGTTTAAGTACTGGTTACCAATGCACAGTCTCCTACAGTGAGAACAGGCAGTATGTGGATGCAGTTTCCTAACCCTATTATATAGCTGACAGTATCTGATCCACAGCCTGCAAACGATACTGCTTTCCCCCAGAACAACTCACCCAGCCATCAGCCACCCTACTTCATAACAACCCACCCTTGAAGGCCCTCCAGCATCTTTAGCATCACCATATTAATTAAAGCATATCCACCTCACAACAGATGCAGTACCCAAGTCCCAGGGAACAGCAATTCTGTTCCCACAACTGGGAATACAGGCACACACATAAAAACATGAAGGCTAAGACTAAATTAGCAAGTACTGTGAAATAACAGCAGTAGATCCGTTGAAGGAGTGTGTGCTGAAAATATGGTAACCACAGGGTCTGGGGCTTTGGAATTGTTTAATTTCAGATTAGCCTCAGTGTGGCTGCACACACTACATATATTTGAGCCTGAGCACATCAGGTAGAGGTGAGCTGCACCGTCCAGGTGAGTCGCATCTGAAGACACTCTGGGTTCACAGACTCCCCAGCCCATCCACAAGGCAAAACCAAAGTGTGGTCAGCAGGGACAAACAGTAAGTCTGTTTCAAAGGCCGACTCCCGGACTGAGCTAAACCACTCATTTAGACACACCCAGTGTCTCTTCATCACACGGCAAGTGCCTGACACCACACAGGCACGAGGCAATGTGAGAAATCCATCCACGTGCAGAGTACACGGCTGGTCACAAAGAATTTCTGCAGCCACTATGGGACGGGACATGCTGCAGCTCAATCACGCAACAGGTGAATTTTCAGCCACGTGGTTTGGCAACTTTGGGGATGGGGGTTCCTTGAAATTTAGAGGAGGATGGCTCGTCTGCTGCTAAGCCAGGATTGGGCTATTGGGTATTCCTTAACCTCTGCCAGCGCAGAACCCCTGCAGGGCCGCAGGCAAGGTCACAGGATCACAGAATCCTAGGGGTTGGGAGGGACCTCGAAAGATCATCCAGTCCAACCCCCCTGCCAGGCAGGGTCACCCAGAGCACATCACACAGGAACGTGTCCAGGTGGGTTTGAACGTCCGCAGTGAAGGAGAATCCACAGCCTCTCTGGGCAGCCTGTTCCTAGGGCCTC
>NW_009954507.1:1407071-1414583 GCF_000747805.2 Chaetura pelagica | reverse complement strand
AAAAAAAAAAAAACCAACCAACAAATTATTTTGCTAAGGTAGGAATATACCAACACACCGGTCACACAGATGTTGACAGCAACAGTTCAAAACAGGGTCACTCACAGGGCGAAGCACAAGGAGCACAGGGCGGCTGCTGCTGGGGGTGTGCAAGGGCTGCTGCACGGCGGGGGCTGGGGAAAAGCACAATATCAAACTCAGCCACTGTCACTCCTATCTAACTGCAGCTGATGGGTAACCAGACACTGCTGAAAGGAAGAGTGGGTTGGTTTAGAAATAACTTCTTGATAGCGTTTGGGTATTTAAGGAAAAGTACTGTCACGGTGTATATATATAGGATGCTAGGATGTTGTGTTTCAGGATGCCTAGCTTTGCAGAACCAGTGCAGTTAGTTTGCTAGTAAGCTGGTGCATGTAGGCATGGATTTGCAGTCCTCCAAGAGGTGACAACACTGTGACATACTCAGCTCAGGATGAAATATGCAGCTGCCTGTGCCAGTCACTGCACGTTGTAAGGAGAGCTGCAGGGTCTTACAGCACGCCTAAGTGGAGCTAAGGAACTCAGTTATTTTAAATTATCTCAAGATAAACAAAAATACTGTAGTTTATGTAGCCTCGTGTGAGCTTTAGAAAATCATAAAAGCACAAAGAGCTGAGTTTTTATAGCAAAAGACATCAAACCGTGACTTAGCCTTCAGTTAGCCTCAAAGCCCCACCCCACAGGGGATGGTCACTGTCTGTGGGTGAGGAAGACTCAGTCACTTACTTTTACATGCAAAAATGACAGAATTATATTGTTCAGCTCAGATAATTAGCGTTCTCCTGTTTTCTTTGAAAGTTTGATTTTACAAATAAAGCAATTAGTTTATTAGATGGGGAGGCTGCTGAGCAGACAGACCAGTCACGTAAGGTGACTTTCTCCTTCTCTCCTGTTGAAACGTGTCTGCTGACTCCCTCACTCAAGCCTTTCCATAGGACAAGAAATCCCTGGAGAAGAGAAAGCTCCAGGGAGACCTTATAGCAGCCTTCCAGTAGTTGAAAAGGAAAGCTGGGGAGGGGCTTTTCATAAAAAAGATAGCAATAGGACAAGGGGTAATGGTTTTAAACTGGGAGAGGGGAGATTTAGGTCAGATATTAGGAAGAAATTCTTCACTCTATGGGTGGTGCGGGAGGTTTTTAAGGCCAGGTTGGACAAGGTTTTGTGCAACCTGGTCTAGTGGTAGGGTTCCCTGCTCATGGCAGGGAGTTGGAACTTGATGATCTTTAAGGTCCCTTCCAACCTTAATGATTATATAATTCTAATATGCAAAAGAGGAGAGTGGGACAAGCAAACTCCCCTGTTGTCTGCAACTGGCAAAGGCTGCTTTGTATCTCAAAAACCAAGGGGAATTTTTTTTTCCAGAGGTTGAAGGAGAACTTGGATCAGTTATTTCCAATTTCTGGGAAAAAAAAAAGTATCTTTAAAAGAGTAATGCATTAGTGGATGGTATGGAACAATTATTCTGAAGTAATGCTAGTGATTATACGTCACAATAAGATTTAATAGCTGAAATGTACTGACACAGAAAATTAAAGTCAAATATTGAATATATTAATACACACAAAGCTGTGTTTGCATTTTGAAATGAAACTGGTTTTGCTGTGCCTTAATTTCAAATATAAGCCTTACAATATCCATAGCCTCTGTTATAAATTAAACAATTTCTAAACAATACTTGTCAACATTCAAATCTCAATAAACTTTGGCAGCTCTTTGGTAAATACTTATAAGTATCAATTAATAAAACAGTAAAAAGGGAGTGAGAAGCCTACCAGCAGGGAGCCTCTTTTTTTGAAATTCCACAAAGGGGAACAGAAATGAGAGAGCTCCCTAAGCAAAAACTATTTCCAAGATTGGTATATTTTAATGAGATCAGTAGCTCATCCTTCTTTTGTCTGTCTATTCAAATACTATTACATTGGGATTTTAATACGTTTCGGACAATATTTTGTGCTCTGCCATATATACATATTCAAAATTTATACACAAACAATAGTGGCTGTTTACGAGTATAGTTAAGTTTCAGTGCATTTGACAATTAATTATTGCACACAGAATAATCTCAAATGCCCAATTATTCTACTGGATAAATGTAGCAACAAATATAACCTCTTATATTTTTTAACACCTATCTTTCTGTAAAATCTTGTGTTGGTGACACCTTAGGTGCCAAAGAAGTGAAAGGATCTGCGGGGGGTGTGTTGCTGGTTATTCTTGATGGTATAGGAGGTGCAGGTGCTCTTCTTGCTGGCATTGTATAGAAGCAATCAGTAGAACCTTTGTTCCAGTCATTATCAAAGTTCAAGTCTGAACCAAGAAAAGTATTTTGTTCAGTGCCCAGCAAACCTGGAGATCCAGCTGAGTTCCTGGAACTAATTTGCTTAAATTCTGGAACACTTTTAGATGGCTTTAGCTTCACACTGAAATTCTCATCATCATCATCATCAAATGTTACCCATCCTTTTGGCTGTACATTTTTTATCATGAGGGAATTACTTCGCAAGCAAAAAGTGTTTTCAGATGCATCAGCAGAAAATACAGACTTGCTTGTATTGCAGCTGGGGTGATTTACAGAAGGGAAAGGATTGCAAGCAGCACGTCCTTCTAGGAGGTGTGAAGTTATTTCAGACTCTTGTGTTTCCGCTCTAAATGGGTTTCCAGCATTAGGAGTTCTTTCAGTGAATGGATTGGTGCAGTTCAGTCCAGTAAGAAATGGATTTGGTGAGCTGCGCTTGTGTTCCTGGGATGTGTGGGTTGGAATAGGAGGCATTGCTGGCATGCAATTTACAGGATTCAGAATATCAGCATTTCTTTGTGTTGCTGAAGGCAACTGTATCAGCTCCTTTTGGTTTGAAGTCGGAACGGGCGATGTTCGAACAGACGTCTGCATCTTGGACACAAGCAGCTTAAATGACAAATCTTCAAAAGGGTCACTGTTTAACTGTGTTGCAAGTTTAGTGCCGTATGTTCCATTTGTTTTAATCTGGAAAGAAAACAAGGTGCTTAGTGATCATGTGGCTGTCTGTTTTAAGATTATTACTAACTCCCCATTTCTCACTCTTCTGTGAGAAGAAAAGAAGCTCTTGAGCTTAAACTGAAACTTCAAAACCATTTGGTTGTTTCTTGCACAAGGCACTTGTAGTAGAATGAATGCTTCTTTTCTGGAAAACAATAACCCTTAGCCCCTCATCTGAAGAAAAACCTACTAAGTTGTTAAACACAAATTTCCCCCATTGTTTGTTGATGCAACTTGAATCTACTTCATGCAGGTCAGAATCCTAGCCAAAAGCACTAGTGGACATGGTAGCAGAAAATCTTTTGAGAAACTTGGGAAATGATGCTGTATTCTAAACAGGTGATAACCCAGCACAGATAGGAAACAAAAAGCTCTAGATTTTCTTGTGCAGGAGTTTATAACACTGATGTTACAAGCAGTATTTAAGCATCACAATGAAGGGAAAAATTAGTATTATTAATATATGCACTTCAGACATTTCTATGTAGACATATGCATCTATGGGAATCTCCAGTGCTTCTTGACATGTGAAGCTACAATCCTCAGTTTGTAGTATTTTGAAATGGCAAGTTATCATTGTTTAGAATAATACCAAATGGAGAAGACAGTGTTTTATCTGCAGAAGTTCCTCATCTTTTAAAAACAAGATATTCCTATTTTTATCAACTTCTTCAAACAACAATGCAACCTCTAAACCTTACAGCAACTGTCCAAAAAGGTAGAATATCTACAGTTTGTTCAAGTCATCACACTGACAGAACACAGTTTGGAGCTTCCCCTTAATAAACTAAAGCAAATAATTAAGCTGAAGTTAAAATAACTTCTGAGAATTCAAATTTCAAAACCAAATTTGTCATTTTAACATGTCACCTTAAAATGCCCCACTAGTTTAGATATCTAGCATGTAAATTCTGTTAATGTTTTGTTGAACTAGGGTGCTAGTTAAAGCTGTCAACTAAAACATGATATAGTTATTGTTTAATTGTAGTTTTTAAACATCTTGGTCTCACTGCATTTATTGAGAATAGTTTGAAGCATGTCTTGGGATACTTCCTAAGCAGTTATGAAAAATTAGCCTATATGCTTTAGAGACTCTCAGGAATAAGAAGAATATTGTAAATTCTTCCCAATGTATCCATCATGGCAGTTTCTTTCAAAACAACAATAACAACAAAGCAGCTGTAGTTGGAACTGGTTGGTAGAAGAAAAAAGGAGCATGCTGGCAACAATGTATTTGCTCTGGTGATTTTTTTTTGAAATAACAATATCCATTACATGCATCTCTGGTATTACTACATAAGAGAGTTTCTAAAATAGATGAGGCCTAACGTTCAATATTGGTCTATTTATATGTATTCAATAAGTGTCTGGGAAAATAGTATTAAAACAAATGCATTAAGGGACTGAGAGGGGAAAAGTAAAACACTTAACTGTAGAAAAAAAGTAAATGAAATGCAGCTTGGCACCAGCTGGTTAAGTCCTGTGTTCATTAGCCAAGTAATCAAAGAGTACAAGATCCCTAAGAAACTGAATCCTGATTGCTCTTTGTTGTAAGCAAAAATTTGGTCTGAGTAATTCTGGAACCAAATGCTTCTATACTGTAACAAACAGTATAATTTATTTGTTCTCTGTTCTCTGAGAAATATGAAGTATGTGGTTTATTTTGAAAAATATTTGGGAGTGAAATTGCACCGCAATTTACTTGGATTCATCCAACACCTACTCATTTTTTCCCAACAGAGCAAGACCAGGAGATTCAGCAGTGCCTAAGCAACATCCATGAGGTTCCAATTGTTTCATAAAAGATGACAAAGCAAAACATTTGCTATGGTGCTAATAAATACAGTTAACAGTATCAATTGTAATTGCATTATGAAAGGAAAAAGCAAACTATGGTATGACAGTCAATTCATTAATGTGGACAGGTAGTTTTTAACGTGAATGAGACTGCAGATGTATGAAAACAAGATTCATACATCTTTTATGCTAGAATAAATGGAGACCACATACAAGATTGGTAAATAGTCAGATACCTGTTACCCTGATGGTTGCTCCTGCTTGTGAAAGAGAAAGACATCAAAGGAAAGAAAATTAGGAAGAAAAATCCAAGTAACAAAGCAACCTCATTTAAAAAATACTCTAAGTTTTCACAAAGCTATTTTTTGAGATATGAATACAAACAAAAAAATTACACACTATACTAAATTTTAAATTTCTGTTGCATTCTATGATAAGACTTACAAGCTCTACTATTAAGAGTTAAAAAAAACCAAGCTCAGGTAAATTCTAATATTATTTCCATGCTGACATTCATTGTGCAGTTCTTTGTGCTATTTTTTGAAGACTGATTATAAGAATTTGACTATTGATGGTCTAATTCTAATAATCTAAGAACACGAAAATCACTACAGCCCTCATTCTGGGAACTGTGCTGGAATAATCACTCATTTTTGGAATAGTTTTTCAAGCTGAAAATTAAAATAAACATTTGATCAAAACCCAAAACCTCCTTAATTTGCAATAAATACTTTTCTTTTTTAATGTATTGCTTGGTAATCTATAGAGTCTTGAATATTCACACTGTATACAAGCAAATTAACAGGCAGAGAGACAGGATCAGCAGAAAGCAAGATAGAATACTGAATTTTTTTCAATTAGAATTCAAAATCTCCTCACTGAGAACTGAATTTGGCTGCTTCATTGTGGTACAAATTAGGTATTAACTAACTGCTTAGTGAAAGTGGGCTTCGGGTGTAGAGATGAGGTAAAATCTAAAATACTGATGAAAAATTACGTAGTCATCAATATCCACAGCTGACTTTCTATTTAAAAAAACCCAACAAACAAACACCAGAAAACAAACCCATACATCTACTCTTTGTAAGAAGTGGGCACAAATCATCAGCTTCCATAAATTTGTGCTTTTATTCAAGTAGTGTATTATCTGGCCTAGCACCCGGTACTGTAAACAGCACTGGTCTTCAGCCTTATGTATATATAAATGACACTGAAAACTTACTTCTGCATTTTTTAAACAGTAGTAAGAAACCATGGCTTTTCCTAGAAAAAGGGGTTTTTTGAAAACAGCACACTAAACGGTCCCACAGAACAGAGTATTTGTATTACTGTACTAAAGTTTCAGATTATTTTTGTATATTTCTGTATTTTAATTGACACTGGTGAATGGGGAGAAATGTATTTCTATTAGGGATCTAACAGTATTGTCTTCCTGCAATGAAGTATCATCAAGATAAAGCACCACATCATGCGATCTATAAAGCTTACTTTATAATCAAAACTGTGTTAGTTACTATGCAGTTTAAATCATGCATGTGTCATTCTAAAATTAAATTTCATATACAATTTTTCCATACAAAGTTGTCAAATGAAAACATGATTTTAAGAACGAACTGACTCTACGTTTTAAGTGTGTCATACAAAATCTGAAGTTAAACGTTTAGTATTTGAGATGTTAGTCACTCACAATACATAAGTAATTAAGTATTATCCTACTAGAACCTGATAATCTTTGAATCCAATCTTTTGACCTTTTTGTTTGTTTGCTTGCTTGTTCTAGGAGTTTCTCACAAATCTACAGCATTCAGCACAAGTGGTGTTTATTTACATAATGAAAAAATGTATACACAAGGTCTTTTTACATACTTGCTGCTGTGAAGGAGCAGATTCAGAAGGCAAACTGTGAGATGATCGGCTACGAGGAGGCGGCTGAGGGGGTTCCAGACTTTGTGGGGCACTTGTCTGAGATGGATGTGATGACACAGGTATCAGAGGCTCCTGCATCTTGAGCACGGGCGGTGGCTGAGTGGTAGGCTGAGCAGGTCCAGCAGCCTGAGGCTTTAGTGGTTCAGGGAGCGATGGTGAGCCTGCAAAAAAAATATATTTACAGTGTTTTGCATTGTAAAGAATTGTAATAGAAATCTTAAGAATGGTATGAATGGGAACATGTGGCTGTGGAAGCAGAGAGATGTGCAGACAAAGGGGCTGTCAGAACAACAGTGTTCATGGCAACTAGATTAGAAGTCATCAAAAGCTCAGCCTATCTCCATTAAAAATTTTTGCTGTAGATATGAAAAAGAGAATCAGAAACCATGTAGTTCTTAAATGTACTTCAGTTATACTTAGAATAATTTTTTAAGTCACCATTATAAAATGTATATTTTGAAATTGTGCTGCTTTTGCCTGGGGTAGAGTTATATTTCTTCATAGTAGCTAGTATGGAGCTGTGTTTTGGATTTGTGCTGGAAACAGTGTTGATAGCACAAGGAGGTTTTCATTATTGCTGTGCAGCCCTAGAGAGTGAAGGTCTTTTCTTCTCCTCATACCACCCCAGCAGAGAGTGGGCTGGGGGTGCAGAAGAAGGTGGGAGGGAACACAGCTAGGACAGCTGACCAAAGGGATATTCCATACTGTATGCTTAGAATATAAAGGTAGGGAAA
>NW_009954507.1:1398661-1407054 GCF_000747805.2 Chaetura pelagica | reverse complement strand
TCAGAGTTAGGACATTGGTCTTCCCCAGTAACCATTAGGCATGATGGAGGTCTGCTTTCCGGGAGATGGCTGCTGATGGGAATAAAAATAAAAGCATAAAAATCCCAAGTCTTGCTTTGCTTGTTCACAGCTTTTGCTTTACCTATTAAACTGTCTTATCTCAACCCATGAGTTTTCACCAAGACTCTTCCACTTCTCTGCCTCACCCCACCAGGGGGAAGTGAGCAAGCAGCTGTGTGGGGCTTAATTGCCAGCTGAGGTTAAACCACAACAGGTATTAATAAATCTTTACGTTTAGGAAGTGGCTTTGAGAATCAAACATAAACATTATTCCAAACATTATGATTTAAGTGCAGAGAATGGTCCAGTGACCAACACACATGATAGGACACACCAATGTGCTTAGACCAAACCACATCAATCTAATCTAAGTTCCTCTTGGTAGCATAAAATCTATGGGTCTAGTTCGCATCTGAGTACTGCCTATTAACTGATAGGGGTTTACAATACTTGTGGATGATAAACAGAAACTGCCCATTGCTACTACATTCAAGAATCTTCCTTTCTATTGAAAAACATCTGTTGATAAAAACTAAAACACCAAAAACATTCAAACCAGAGACATTACCTGCCTCTTGACTGAATAGTGACATTTGTATTTAACTTCTAAAATAAAATTACCTCTTGGTGGTTCAGCCGGTTTGGTCTGAGTTTCAGGTGCTGTTCTTCCCACAGAGGGACGGACATGGCTTTGTGGTGCACTAATAACTCCAGCTCGAGGTGGAATAGTCTGACATAACAATTGGTAAAAAGAAAGTATTTTAGTTCTACTTTGGATCTGTAGTCATTACTGCTAAATTATTCAGGATAATGAGGACTCTGTTTTTTTATGCACATATAAAAGCAAAGAATATATTCTCATAACATTATGAGGGCTGGATTCAAATAAAAGGATTTTTGTAACAGTCTTCAATTTTCTATAAATATCTACCCATGCAACAATGTTAGAAACTTATTCTTTTGTTAGTATTCATAACTAAGGTGTTTTTTTTCCTAAGTCTGTGAGTTGTTGTAAGCAACATAAATACCACCAACTACTTTATTTGGAGATCTAGTAAGGAAATATTGATAATCCACCACCAATGCAGAATGTAGACACCATCTACCTTTTAGACTATACTTATAGCCTGCCATTTTGCAAACAACAGCTACAATCCATTTTATATAGTGGAAGTCCAAGTTATGCATAAAAGACCATGGTTAGTTCTTTCCTCTGAAACTTATGTTTGCTAACTGTAAGGCACTTGCACCTGTTCCTCAGCAGACAGTATTAACAAAACACACATTCTGCCTCATCTGAAGGCTGGCAACTTCCCAAGGTTGCCAGAATAGAAATATATGTGCTGGGAATGGAATTGCTCTTATAAAATAAAATTTAAACATCTGTATCAGTATTTAAGAGAAATAGGAAACTATTCCAGATTACAGCTGAAGCCAAGTGAATTACAAACACCACAACTGACAGCTGAATGTAATACATTAGAATAAAAATGCAAAATTTCAGGGGGAAAAAAATCATCAGGTAAGATGGTTTGTAAGATTGGTTTCCTCTAAGTTCTGTGTACTTGGTATATTCTGACAAAATCTTGGTAATAGTGGATGTTCTAGAGATGGTTTTCAGAGCCAGTCCTATCACACAACTTTCTACACAGATGTGATTTAAAAACAAGCAAAGAAACGTCAGCACTACAAAAGAAGTATCATCCTTGATCTTACTTTTACTAGATGGATATACTCTACCTCGAAGGCTTGGTATAACATCTGGTTCATTATGCTTACCTGAGTCCATGAAACAACTTTTTAAATGCTTTAAACCACCTAACCTCTGAAATACCTGCCTTCCCTTTAATTGCCAATATATGTTTTGTCATTTATTTGAATATTATGAAAGCAGGAAGAAGGATGGTTGGATTAAATGCCAAAATATTTTTTTTTTTTAAATAATAATTAAAAAAAGATAAATTAAAAAGGAAGAGAAAGGGAACAGGGAGGCAGCCCAGCACATTCCTCTGGGCCTCTCATCGGGAAGCGGCGCCCGCCGTGGCCACTCTCCTTGGTGCTGAAATTCTGGGAATGATTCGCTGCCCAAAAACAACCGGAGGAAAGAAAATGAAGTAACGTCAGTTAGGAAATCCAAACAAGTGCTGAGCTAGGGCTTGAAAAGCCAAGCAGATCTTAGGAGATGGGTTTTTTTATCCCTTCTATTACATTTTCCGTTTGGTTTGTTGTGTTTGTTCTTTTTTGTTTTGGTTTGCTGAGGAGTTTTAAAGACAAAATCTTGGAGGTCTGCAGAAGAGGAGCTGCACTCAGCTTCTCTTTGTCCCAGTGTGCTGGCAACTGCAGTGCCTTGCTCCCTTCTGGAAACGGGCAAGCAGTTCTGGCTGTAAGTCCAGCCTGGCTGTTGAGAAGCACAGCACAAGAGAATAACAGTACTTGTTATATATACCCCACCTTGTTCATATGAACAACATTTCTTGCACTTATGCCAACTTCAAGACACCAGTGGAGTCTTTTCTTTATGTGCCATTTAAAAAAAAACAGTTGCCATTTAGAAATGGCAAATCATGTATTGGCTGCAGATTACACACACACAAAAAAAAAAAAAGAAAAAAAAGAAAGAAAAAGTGAGGCATATGGTGAGAAATTAATACATTATTTCCTGTGTATACCAGGTTTTCTTTATCCAAGTTTTAGAAGGAGGCATTTTACACTTTTGGGAAAATAAAAAATAATATTTAAAAAAAGGTGTAAAGATCGAGAACTGTTCATTCTGTGAATCAATTTATTTGAGAAAAATGAATCAGCAAAAAGTTATTTCAAAAGTACCTTTCAACTGTAGTTTTCAGTGCTTTCAAAAATGTACAAGAGTAAAACAGAAATGGCAATACCAGTAAGGTACAACTCATTTAAGCTCTACAAGAAATCTAATATCTCTGCACAGCTGGCAGCCTTCTTTTGTTTCCTGCTCATTTCAAAGGAAAAAAAAAAAAAAAAAAAAGACTACAACCTTTTATAAAACAAATTGATATGGATTTAACTCATTTTTATGGTTAGCTGCATCTTTATTTTAATGCTTTCCTCACACTCCCATTCGCAACAACTATTCTATCAATTCACCTCAAAGAAAGCTGTGGCATTAAAGAAGAGGTACCATATTTGTAGACAGATCAAAAATCTCATCAGTATCTATCTCACTGACATTTATGGAAGCAGAATGCTGTTTAGCCTTACTAACGACTTATAACTGTGCTCTCCACCCTGTCAGTGTCATTGTAAACATCCCAGTGAGAGGAGTGAAATGCCTTAAAGAAAACAAGTTATATAATTACCACAAAACTATAAAACAGACCCCAATTTTGCTGCTTTTTAGTCTATAAAATGTCCAGGTATAAAGAGGTATGATCTAATTCAAAAATCCTGAAACTGCCATAACAGAGGGAACAAAGTAAGTTCAAATACCACAGTAGATGTAGATGTAGATGTAGAAACAAAAGTCCTTCATTCTACTGCAAATACTATTTCTGAGATACACTGCAAAGTCTAAAGAATTATCAACAAACAACACAATTTCTTAGTAATTCTTTAAGAAGATCTATAGTTAGTAAAACACTTTCTCCTTCCCTAATGCAAGGCTCTCACTTGCTGTTGTTAAGAGAAATAACACAGATGTCTTCCTTCTCTTGATTTCTTGCTTAGAATCATAAGGTTTGGAAGGGACCTCTGAAGATCATCCAGTCCAAGCCCCTGCTGCAGAAGGAACACCTAGGGCAGATTACACAGGAATACATCCAGACACATCTTGAAAGTCTCCAGAGAAGGAGACTCCACAACCTCTCTGGGCAGCCTGTTCCAGTGCTCCATCATCCTAACAGTAAAGAAGTTTTTCCTCAAGTTGAAGTGGAATTCTATCACAGGGAACCACTGGAAAGAGACTAGCCCATTCTTGACATCCACCCTTCAGATATTTATAGACATTAATAAGGTCCGCTCTCAGTCTTCTTTTCTCAAGACTAACCAGCCCCAGGTCTCTCAGCCTTCCTCATAAGGCAGGTGTTCCAGTCCCTTAATCATCCTCATAGCCCCCTGTTGGACTCTTTCCAGCATATCCCTGCTCCTCTTGAACTTGGGAGCCCAGAACTGGACACAATACTCCAGATGTGGTCTCACATGTTGGTAGAGTAGAGGGGGAGGAGAACCTCCCTTGACCTGCTAGACACACTGTTCTTAATGCATCCCACTATACTATTGGCTCTCTTGGCCACAAGGGCACATTGCTGTCCTATGGATAACTTGTTGTCCACCAGAATCCCAAAGTCCTTCCTTGGATGGGGCTGCTTCCTAACAGGTCAACCCCGAATCTGTATTGGTGTCTGGTGTTTTTTCTCCCCAGGTGCAGGACTCTACACTTACTCTTGTTGAACCTTGTTAGGTTCCTCTTTGCCCAGCTCTCCAGTCTGTCTAGATCTTGCTGCATGGCAGCACAGACTTCATTTGTATCAGCCAGTCCTGCCAGCTTCGTATCATCAGCAAACTTGCTGAGGATACACTCTGGCCCCACATGCAGGACGCTGATGATGATGTTGAACAGGACTGGAGCCAGCACTGATCCCTGGGGAACTCCATTAATTACAGGTTTCCAGCTGGACTCTGCACGACTGAACACTACCCTCTGGGCTCTATGGTTCAGCCAGTTCTTGTTCCATCTCACTGTCCACTTTTCTAACTCACACTTCCTGATCTTATCCACAAGGATATTATGGGAGACAGTGTCAAAAGCCTTGATAAAGTTGAGGAAGACAACATCCACCGTTCTTCCTGCATCTATCCATTCTGTCACACCATCAGAGAAGGCTATCAGATTAGTCAAACATGATTCCTCCTTGGTGAATCCATGCTGACTCCTCCTGATAACCCATGTGCTTAGAGATGACCTCCAGAATAAGCTGGTAGTGAAGCATTCAAGTGCCCATAAATCCTTCCTTCATTTCAGTTCCACAAATAAAGAATGAAATGCAGAACTAACGTTTGTTGAATGATTTGTTGAAATAGTTCAATGTTGCATCTTTACATGAAGACCTCTATCAAATTAATTTTTTAAGCAAGGTACAAAATTCCATTACACATCAAGTTATCAGGAATGTTATACATCAGCTGCCTGAAAGCAATTAACTACCATCAGGATATACATCTCAACACAGAAGAGGATAGTTTATTGCACCATTCCAGCAAACAGTCAAGAGGAACTTATGATACAAAGAATAAATTTGTACTTTACCGTTATATAAAGGTGGACATAAAATGTTTTACTGTTTGAGAGCCTATGAAGTGACTGCAGAGAGTGCAAAACAAGTCATGTCCAGTATGTATATTCTGGAGTATTTTTAGTCAACAGACAAGAATTGCTGAGGAAAATAACTCATATAAGCTGCAAAACAACTAGTCAGTTTTGCAGTTTTCCTATGTCTGTTGCAACTTACAAAAACCCACTGTCAGTGTAATAAACTGTAGAAACTTAGGAGGAAAATGATGTTAAGACAGAGTACTTACCGGTCTGGTTGTGCCATATCCAGCAGTTCCTGCACTTGAAATTCCAGTTGAAGGTGGAGGCTGATTACGAACTGGAACAGATATTAGAAATCACTGACTTAGAACATATTTCAAAATCAGCTTCTCTCTGTATTATAAACAGTACAAAGCATGTATCTGTATTACCTAGGTTATCTTTTCTTTGTGTTCCAGGGCTTTTTTGTGCTTTGAAGCATGGAAAAAAAAATCAGATTATCTCTATTAGAGAAGCTACAAATGGGTATTATATGGCAATGGTACATTATCACTAATGGAAATGGGAGCAGAAAGACATTAGTGATTTGTTGGAAAGTTGTTACATACTAAAGCCTATCCATCAGCTAAGCTGTTACTCTCTTATCCCATGGCACATGTGAAGTAATTTGACCCTTCTAATTATAAATGAAGTCAAATCACCTCCTAGTTGTTGCAAGTTAAGGATGCTCAGTTGCACAGTTACCCTGTGTTTTCAATTGTGCTAGAAGTTGTTTTCTTTTGTAGTATGTTCTGCCAATATTTTAACAGCAGTCTTTAAAACAGGAAGAACTTATGTAACATGCTGATTCAAAAAAATCATGCGATCAGAAAAATGCATCTGTCACTAGACAGGGTTCAGCAATCTACAGGGTCTACCCCAAATTTTCTGAACCTACTCCTTTTGCTTATGGGATAAATATATTACAGCACCAACCTCAACATTTACATGCTGATGCTAATGACAGCCTCATATGCAACATTCAAGTTGTGAAGTGCAAGACACGAAAAAATTACCTTTACCTCAGACAAGTGCACAATTTCTAACAGGCAAAGAGGTTTAGGATTCTGGCTTGTGTTTCTGTTGCCTGTTTCCCAGGAAGGTAAAATCACCATGTCAGTTACAGTAACTGGAAGGAATACTCCGTGGTACATTAGACACTTAGTTTATCAAATCTGCTTCCAGTTGTCAGACAACTCTGCTTTCTTAGAACTGGTTAGAATGGGTTTCTGGGTACAGTTCTCAATAATGCAACACATTCCGCAAGCAACCTGGTGCCAGTTTACCCTGAGCAGAAGGTTGGACTAGAGGTCCCTTCCAACCTGAACTATTCCACGCTGAGTGATTTTGCCAATTTAGAAAAATGAACCAGCAAGATAGCCAAAATGAATTGTAGTATACATGAGGGCATCCTAACTGTGATTATATTAGGACTTTCATTGCCATACCTGTATTTGCTACAAAGGAACAAATCCCTGAGGGGATAGGAAGAAACTCAAAAATATGATTCTTCTGGCATGGCTAAAACAGGACCCATTCAGCACTAGACACACATATGCCAACTACAGTAATGCAAGTGAAATGCTTCTCATAAATGTATGTCACATATATTTAGCTATCAGAATCAAAACACCTACACTGTGCTCTTTGGAAAAAGATAAACTATTAAGTTACAGGCTAAATTATTTTAATGGAATTTATCTCCTAGAAATATATGAGCATAGGTAGTTCTTGATGAAAAAGTAGGCTTCCTAGATTCCTGATTTAGTTACAGGTATGGTATTTACTCTAGCAATCAGTCAGCTACAGTTTCCTCTGAGAGTCAGTTTTGAAAGCTTTCTTCTTGATTAATGCAGTCTAAGTTTTCACTTGATTTTTCATTTCTATAACAATTCACACTTCCACTGAAAAACAGGATGCAATGGCTGTTGGAAAACTATGTCAAATAAAAGAAGAAAGATCATACAAAATAAATACCTTCATGAAAATACCTTTAGTATCACAAGGGCAATAATACTACACAGGTATTAAATTAGAAATCCATTTCTAGAATACAAAAATTGTTATGTTACCTTCTACTTCTCTCCTAGCTACCCCAGGACTGGGAGGAGCTCCAAGACCTTTTCAGAGAAAGAAGAGAAGCTGTATATTGCATAAGTAAAGCAGTAGATTGAGAAAGTAAAACCAGAAAGAACACTGCCACAAGACAGCTTTACAAAATTTTAAAATGCCCTAGGTAGATTGTGGTTACTTGCAGGAGATAACTGTAGCAGCATGGGGAAACCAGATTGATACAAATAATAGACCAGCAAGTATGGCCACATTTAGAAACATGCTTTTATTTCAATTTTCCATGACAGTTGAATGCAAATTTCATTTCTTCGGTATTCACTCTCCACAAACTTTTGTCAATTCAGAACGATATTAAATGTCAGTCTTGAAACTCTTCTAAAGCAGAGCACATACCTATACTCAAACACCTGAAAATAAACAGGTACATCAGTTATACCCTGCAACATTAAGTCTGCTTCCTGTAATTTAGGAGAACACTATGCAGTATGTTTCTGCCAAGACTACATTTGAATCAGCAATTTTATGAAAGAAATAATTTTCCCATTGTATATAATGTATCCTAGGGAATTGTA
The DNA here is from genome assembly GCF_000747805.2 of Chaetura pelagica. Lineage (NCBI taxonomy): Eukaryota > Metazoa > Chordata > Aves > Apodiformes > Apodidae > Chaetura > Chaetura pelagica. The sequence continues at coordinate 1,399,029 of NW_009954507.1, read as the reverse complement.
TCATTAAGTTATCTCCACGCAGCACTCTGTACCTGGGAAAGCTCTATAAGCTGGTGCACAGTAGATGTTACTGATGTTTTGCAATCATGCATAACCATGCCAAATTACTTTATTTCTGCATTTTGATCAAGCATATACTGGGTCCATAAAACTGCATGGTAAAAACATGGCAGGACATAGGTAGCACTAGACAGTATGCAAGGAGAAATCCTTAAGTCATGCACATAGGAAAAAGTAACAGTAATATCTGGTAACTCTGGAGTGGCTCAAGTAGAGAGGAAGAAAAGGGAGCCAGTGTTCAAGAAGCCTACCTTAAAAGCAACTTTTGCCTTAGCGATGACACAGCCTCATGCTTTCTCATCATGTGC
>NW_009954507.1:1384845-1398596 GCF_000747805.2 Chaetura pelagica | reverse complement strand
ATATGGGTGGAGGCGTCACTCATGAGTAGGAAGAGTGAAGGTTGTAGATGAGGCTGCTATGTGATTATCTCTCCAGAGATGTAAGATCTCTGGTTTTCCTGAACATCTGGTTCAAAGGTGTTAAATACTAGCATATGTTATATATTCTGTGTGAGTTCCTGGCTCTGCCAATTAACATTTGATTTCCAGCACAAAAGTTTCTGACAGTGAACTCTGCAAGAGAAGCAGCACTGATGAGGGATAAACAGAGACTGTTAGGAGGGGGCATAGGAGGAGAGCATGGCCTGAGAACATTTGATTGCTTTCAGGTACTAGCTCTGCCCCTCTCCCAGGCAACCCAGAACTCTGGGGGAGAAAGTGGTAACCCATAGGCTATGAGGAGCCTACCTGCTAACTGAAGGAAAACAAAAGGAAGGTGGAGAGCAGCCCAACTGTGTACAGGACACTCCTCTGAACCCTCTGTGGTTACAGAGATATAAAGCCTTTGAATAGCTATTTTCAGGATGCTCTTGTCAAGGAAGTCTTGTTTTATGTGAGATGATTAATAAAGTCAGCTGCTTTCTGGAGAAGAAAGGCAGAGGACCTTTGTCCTATGTTGGTGCACCATACAGAGGAAGAAGACTTCTGTGCATGAGGGTTTTGAAAGGTTGTGCAAATTAAAAAATATTCATTATATGGGAGAGGAGGGGCATACAGGTCAAATACCCCCAAATTCACTTACTAATAATATTCTTCAACAGTGATGAAGCAAAACTATGGTGCTGTAATAATGCTATCACAATTGGCATTATAGGAAGGCTTTAAAGACAGTGAAAAAAGTACTTCTGAACCTGAAAAACATTTTTGGGTATTGTTTTAAACTGTTACTGTAGTCTGTATATAGCTTGAAATCTCCACTGCAATTTGAAACAGTATTTTGCAAGTAAAGATATCGCAGACTTACTTTAAATAGCATTTTAAGGAACAACCTATAACATATGCCCTGACATCTTTTAGACAGAACTGCATGTTATGCAAAGACTACATTCACACATTAGCTTAATGGAAAATAAAGCAACCCCAACTTCTCCTAAAGTGAAATGTGCATATATGTACACATACGTGCATGTGTGTATATGTGCATATATATATATATATATGAAATCTAGGCCGCTTTTGATGCCTACATTTGAACTATTTTAGCATTAAGGCTTCTTGCTTCCTCCATTACTGAATATTCTTTCTTCAGCAAGAAAGGGAAAGTGTCCTTCCTCATATTTAAACAAAACCAAAATCAAGCTTTTTCAAAACAACTGCCATATGTTAATGCACCCAAATAACCTGAACTCTGCTCTGGGGAAAAACAAACAAACATAAAAAAAGCTACAAGGGCAAAATACAGATGTTGAATTGTTCTTGCAAGGCTAAGTTTAATTTGTGAATGGTAATATCAGTGTACACTATTAAGTACTTGCTGCTTGGGTGTATATATTTTCATAGCTTAATATACTTGCATTTTGTTTAGTGTCAATATTACTACTGTATTTTCTAGGTTTATTTTATTTATTTGGAAGATATTCACAGTGAAAACATAATGCATTTTACCCAAATTATTGCATATCATGAAAACACTGTGCATTCTCTCAATTGTAACCCCATTTTAGCAGTTTAGACCAATTATGAAAGACAACTATAAGCTTTTCCTGCATTAATCACAAAGTTTGACTAATGTTATATTAAGAGAAAAAGAAAGTTATTGTGACTTCAAGAAATAGACAGCAGCCCCTATAATTTTTAATGTTCTGTAAGAAATCACTTTGTAATGTAAAAAAACCTTGGTAAACAGAATGTAACATTTCTATTTTTAACTATAAACAGCTTATAAAAAGCTTCAGCTTATAAAGCTTCATGAGCTTATAAAATCTTCCGTGGAAATCTTTTGTAGCAGCAGACAAAAAGTCTACACTTTGTAAACCCCTGCAATGAGCACATAGCCTTGTCTCCTTGCATTCTGAGTTGCAATATGATGTCAAATATGACCAAACTCTAAAAAAACAACTTGGATGCCCAGATCCTACTCCCATCTTCAAAGCATACTGATCCATTAGAAGAAAAGTTAAGGGCATTCAGCAAAAATCTTAGAACACATGAGCAAAAAAAGAGTAACATTTAAAATGCACAGCACTTTAAAGACATGATCAGTCATTTTGCATGTGCTACATAAACCTGAAAATGAAGTTGGATACACTTATTCAGTACACAGGGATATTTTCAGAGTGCTTTAGGAATAGTAATTCTCAGTAAGAGAAACAGATGCCATTTCCCCAAGCACAGTAACACCCTATGATGTGTTTACTGCTTCCAGTCCTGTGCTAGCTTGCTCCAAGCTGAGCTCAGGTACTGCTGAAAAGCAAAGCATTATGTTTAGAAATGTACCCATGAGCAGAAAATGAAGAAGACAGAAAAAGTAGGATGAGCTTTAGGTCAGAATAATATATGAAAAAATATATTACAATCTCTTTTAAAAGATTGCATAAAGAGTGAGTTTTATGCAAGTTACAAGAGAGTAAAAAAAGGCTAGTCTTTGCACAATTGAGACAAACCAGGCAAACAGGATTGTGTCAGTGCACATAAAACTATGTAGGACTGAAGCAGTACAATGAATTCCACAGATGTGGCACGTTATGTATAAACTGGCTCTTTTCTAAAACTTAAGCATTTTAACTAATTGTAAATATTATGCCGTTGGCATAATAACTGCCTCCCACTGTATCTAAGAGACATGCACATTCCTGCCCGACAGAGTAAGTTAGTGATACTTATACTATGTAATATTGTTCACTTTTTTCCTGAGATTGCTCAAAACTTTTGAATTATTTTCTAAAAAAACCCTCTTTCCAACCAAGTGACAGTGTCTGAAAAGCCATTAAGAAAATATTTCAGAGCCACTAACACTATTCTCACTCTATCACATGTATTATTGAACTGATTCAAGTACAAGCAGGGCAGGTCAACTACAGTGTGTGAGAAAGAAGGGCAAAGATTAGTTTCAAGAAGAAGCATCTCTGAGAATGTGTGAGTTGTTACTACATGCAAAACTGGATCAAGCAGGTAAAAAACCCTCAACTAGTCTGAAGGGCTGATAAAGCCCACAGCATTATCAAAAGGGAAGTAATTAGTGGAGAATTATTTCAGGATTTTCTTACTTTTTAAAAACCTGTGGCTATTGAGTACCTTCAAAGTAACTGAATAAAAAAATACCTTCTCTACATTTGTGATTGCTGAATGCTAGTTCCAAGAACAATGGAGGATTTTTCATGTCTCTAGGAAGGGCTTAGGAGCACATTTCAGACATGGAAAAAGAAAATAAACCACCCATATGTCAGTGTTCAGCTAAGAGATAAATATAGCTCAGTGATTTGGAGCTCTCACATTAACTGGTGATCATCCAGAAGAAAATGAGCCAGACCAGCAGTGGTTTCAACTAGAACAATTAATTAATGGATAATCACTGCAAATACCTACAATCATAATCAATTTTACAACACTCTTTGTCATGGACTATGAGGAAAAAAGCTAGCTTTTTCACAACTAAAGATGAGTTTCTGCTTTCACAGAAAATTTGCTGAATATATTCTGACCAGAACAAAGTAACAAAACCCCGTAACAACTTTCATCTCTCTGACTCTAATGTATCTACAACTGGAGAAATATGTTTTTACTAAAAAGTCAAATTTAATTCAGATGGGGATACAAACCCTGAGAAAGAAATTACATTAATATTAAAAAATCACCCATTTTTATATCTTTGGACAATCATCATATTAAGTATTGCCATAACAGACCACCACAGTAGTTTTGCTACGTAGTCATATTTGAAAACAATTAAAATCATTACCTCCAAATTCTTTTCTAGCAGGTGCAGGGCTCCTACCGCCTGACAGAATTTAAGAAATGAATGCAGCAATAATGAAAAATATCAGTACAGTGAGAGAGAAGAAAAAGAATGAGAAAGTTAAAAATGAAAAGGGTCAGTTTGTTATTAACTATGTTGCCCGTATGCTTCTGAACATCCAGTTTCTCTTACTGCTCAATTGTTTACATTTTCAGATGATCCAAATGAATTCTACATTAAAAACTTAGACATGATAAAATAAATGCCTATATACTGATGCCAAAATTAAAGGAATAAAAATCAATGAATGCAAAATATTAGTTATCTTTTATTTTTAAAATGAAGATGCTACAAAAATGAAAATTTGAGTAAACACTGCTCTAGGAAGCCTACATTTTTAAACTGTGAAAATAAGTTAATAAAAATTTTAAAATTTATTCACTCCAAGACAGTAATATTTAGATGGTACTGAAAAAGGCTGGTTTTTTTCCCATCCTGTTATTGCTACTAAATGTACCAACCAATCATTTTGCTTAAAAATTTGTATGTTCCACTGAGCCCCAAACCAATAATATAGTTTGGATGTGGACTTTCAAAATTCATCTCACAGACTTGAAAGAAAATATTTCTGACCACTTGATACATGTCACTACATTACCTGATGGTGGAGGTGGCCTCTGTGGTGGAGTGGGGCGTGCAGGAGGAGCAACGGGGCGAGGCGGGGGGGGACGCTTAGGCTCCAAACTCTGAGAAGACTCTTTCTGCTGGGCACTAAGCTGCAATTCAGCTGAAAAGTGTGACAGAAAACAATGCAAAAATGAATCACTTGTACATTCAAATCACAGCAAAGCTCTTCTAATAGCAAGTTATTTTCACAGAGAGGACAGTTAGTAACCCAGCCCCGGAAACAACAATACAGAAGTTTTTGAGAAAGAGGAAACAAGAGGAATAGCTGATTGGGAAAAGAAGCAGATTTTCTAAACCAAAATTCTTGTCTCACATGCTTTAATCAGTATATGCTTTTCATGGAATCCTGAACATTGTTAAAAATTGCAGAGCTGCAAATTTTGATTTTGATCCTTATCTATGAACCAAGCACTCTGGAAAAAAATGTTACAAGGGGAACTCTGAAGGCACTTTAGCAGTCTTTGTAAAGTTACTCCAAATTACATTGAAATAAATCAGTCTAGAAGTCCTTTCAAACACTGTAATTATAAATGTTCACTTTATCACTGAAAAGCTGCATTTAAACAGATTTTTTCACATCGTACATCCAATTTACAAAATCCAGTAATTATTAGTTAGATATTACAGCTGATAGGAGCATTAATTGAAATGGGTTGTGTTTTAAGAGTATAACTAAAGTGAATAAGGATTACACTAACACACTGCAACAGAATTTTTGAACAGAGGTTTCAAACTAATCAACTTAGAAAGCCTGTTAATCAAGTAACTTCCTGAGATGTCTCTTTTATGATGAAATGCTAAAGAACCAGAGCAAGTTAGGTAGTTTGCAGCAGCACAGCTCAGCAGACAGTGTACTAAGACTCAGGAAACAAATCTCTTCCACTTCCCAGAAGGAAAACTGAGACACAAAGAATGAGGTGGTTTGCCCGAGGCCACTTATGTGTAAAATGATAGAAAATGACAAGAATAACGTTTTATATTAATCTAAAAAACGCTGATAAAAATATTGCATAAGCTAGTATTCTACCACAAGGCTATACAACTGCCAGATTGTATAGTAGTAATAGAGGCAGTGAGCAATGTAATACACACTGTGTGTGGAAACAGGTGGTCCAGGAGTTTTTGATGGTGCTCGGCTCGGTCTCACTGGGAGTGTAGGTCCATCTGACAGTGTAGGGGATTGACAGGGACTGGAACGTGGTGAAGAGCTTGGGGAGGTTCCAAGACCAGAACCTGAAGTTGGCTGTAGATGCTGAGGAAGGATTTCTTCTACTTCAGCGCTATAGTCATCAATGTCTCCTAAATAACAAACCCCATCCAAAAAAAAAAAAAGAATAAAGCATGTAAAATAGAGGGAACAATAGTTACTTATTTTTAAAAGTATGGAAATTATAAACTGGTTTTGGCCATGGGATTCTCTGCAAAAAGCTCTCAAGTTCCAAGGAATTAACTCAGTAACCAAAGTATGATTCTTGCATAATAAAATTACACATGAAGAATACATATATACTCAAACCAGTTGAAAACACTCCAAATGCACAACATATATTATATATTATAGGTAATTATAATAGTGTGGCAACTGTAATGTTGCTTAATCTAAAAAACAATTAGCTTTACAAAGAAGACCTTTGCAAAAATTATTTCCTTGGTTTGCAATAGATGTCAGGCTTCACTTCACGTTTTTCAGAAGGCTGGGTAGGAGATTTCAAGCTATCTGCTACTTGTAATACCTTCTGTTTGAAAAGGTAGAATAATATTTTTTAAAAAGGTTCAATATGGATGCGCCTTTGAAAAGTAAACTCTCAATTTAGAATATTTTAATGTTAATATTAAAAATGCCTAAAGTAGACAATTTGCCATCACACTCCAATAAGACCATAGTAATCCTTTCTTCCATAACTTCTAGGCTTCTCTCTCTTCAGGTACATGAACAAGACACAACGCTCTACAGAAGTTCCAGTTTCAACTCTGCACTGCTCAGCAGTAACAGAGTAACTAGGCTGTTAATTACATATTAGCTCTTGATTTAAAACTCTTGTGGAATTTGAGATGTTGCATTTTAAGAGAATAATGCAAATTCCCATAGGACTATTATTAAAATCAACCAAGCATCCAGGTATCTAAACTGTTAAAAGTCCTGTTTCTTACCTGCATTGGAAAACAGGTAAGTATCCTATGACACCAAGACTTACACCAATTCCAACTTTTTATATTGGCTTCCCATATCTGTACCCTACCAAAACATATTTTATGACATACCTGTACAAAAAATCCTTAGTATACTCTTGTCTATGTACATAGCTGCCATCTCTTTTGCAACATAATATTTGTTACTAAGGAGCTTGGATGGAAATTCAAAGCAAATGAGCTAGTATAACTTAGAAAAATCAATATAGACACAATTACTACAGCTAGAAAGTACATCTGCTCCAGAAATTATAAAAAAACAACCCTGTAAAATACATATGGAAATGCAATACACACAGGAAGTGTCAGCAGGTAAGGTGTTGGTTAGTTTTCTTTTTGCTGCTGTTCAAAAACCTGCTGTTTTACTTTCCAAGGATGTAAGAAGAATATATTTTGATGTAGAAAAGAAAGTATGTGAAAATCAATAGTGCTTAGTATGGGAGCTCATTATGTGTATTGGCAAAAAAATAATTGCTTTGTGCTCTGAAGTTGTTTATATCTCACTCACAGCGTTTCTCCATGAACAGTAATAGTTGCCTGAAGGAAGTGACCCAAAGAGGGTAGGTCACAGGATTAAGTGAGAAGACTAAAGAGAAGGTCAGCAAATTAGTAAAACCTAGAGATTCAGTGCAAACTGACACTGCTTAACAAGCAGTCAACATACTGTTGATTGTAATGGGGCTTTTAATTTATATGTTTTAGATAGGCATTAAAGTATCAATATACACATCAAATCAACCATATTATTTAGGACTGCAAGCATTTGAAAACAAGAAATACTTTTTTTTACTACAAACCTTCCATATCATAGTCTGCAGTAACCTCAGCATCTTCACAAAGCAAAGTGGAACTTGTTGATGAAGGCAACCCAATATTAATCTTCTCCAGATTCATTTCATCTTCCAAACTTTTGATCCAATCTGGATTTTTCAAGCTTATGTTTATAATCCTTCCTAGCAGCTAGATTGTCACACAGGTATGCACAAAACAGAAATTGTTAAGATACAAACATTAAAATTCAGCGTTCTAGATTTAGAAAGCAAAATAATAATTAAAAAAACCCTGAAAACAGCACAAATAAGACTATAATAATTTCTGGGACTAAATAATGACAGTGGCACATTAAAAATAATTATCTTTTTCACTTCATTTTGGCAATTAAGTTGTTTAAACTGTTACTATAAGTATTTAATAATTTTCTAAAGAAAACCTAACAACTCAAAAGATTTTCCTTTTCAGCTACTAAGAACACTTCTGGTGTCTTTATTCAGGCAGAAACACTACTCTTTGTAAAGAAAAACAGACTTGTTTATAAACTGCAATAATAAAGTAATTTTAAGAGACTGATAGAACATTAGGCCTTCATTCTGCAAACTGACACATTACACTGAGTCCCTACCCTGCAGGTACTATCAGTGAAACTCTCAGTTGATGCAAGGATCCATCTGCAAACATCACATTACAAAATCTAAGTCTTAAAAGGAACATAGATCAGTAAAAATTTAAATGAAAAAATAACATTTTTACAAAGATTAAATTCTGGCCCTACAGACATCAATGAGAGCTGAAATTTTGACATTTTAAAGATATTTCAGTACAGGAGTTCTGAATTTTAAGTAACCGCAGGCTATAAATATGATAAACTGGTTCATACTAAATACGATAAACTGGTTCATACTACAAACTCAAAAACTCTGCCTTATATGTAATAATAATTAAGAAATAAAAATTCCTATTTTGATGAAGATGCCTCTCCATATGGGCTCTTCATTTATCTAACAGTCCTTCTAAAAATAAATTAAGTTGGGTACTTGTCTCAGCTGGCTTTTGAAACTCAACATAATGTTTTGTGGATAGCAAAAGTAAAAAAAAACTTAGATGCAACATGAATGTTGCATTGTTCTAGTATGGAACATGAAAAACTTTAAAGATCTAAAAACAAACAAACAAAATCCCAACCCACCCAAGTATTCTTTAAAATGTTGGATTTTCTCTTGCTATACAAAAGTTCAGTAATTTTTACATTACCTCAGTACCATTCAAATTCATAGCATTCAAAGCAGAGCTTCCTTCCAAAAATGTTACCCACATCTTGTCTTCCACAAACCTGAAAAATCCATTTGGAACAGTAATTAAAATACTTTCTCCCTACCTGCTAACTTCTGAATCCTCTTATCTTAAAGGTTTTTCAGTGTTTCACTTGATGGAAAGGAGTTATTTTTTAAAGTTCATTAAGTATATTGATAATTACCAAAAGCTAATAAGGTTTAACTCAATGCATCCTTGCAACAACAACAACAAAAAAATAAAGCAAAAGAGAATCAGGTAAATACCACCCATCAAAAGCACTGTCCTCTTAAAATGTGTAACTATGACTACAGTTACACTTTCAATAGCAACTGTGTGGCTACAGGTCAGATTTTTGTATTATGTGTTCCATGTTAAATCACACTATGAACTTGGGACTATGGTACTAGTTTTCTGAAAAAAAAACAAAACAAGACCTAAAAAATGCAAAAAAAGGATCACAACACTTACAGTTCAATTAACAGTTTAGTTAAAATGCAACATTAACAGGGATCCTCTCATCTTCAGTTCATTTAAAACTACTAACTTGATTTTAGAATACAAAATTTATATAAAATGACAGATTTTAACTCTATTTTCTGACAAAGTGTGATACTCAATCTCAAAAATAAAGAGTATCTGGAAAAATTAAGTGTGAAAACAGAGATAAATACAGGCATGTAAAACTGATTTTCAAATTAAAGCTGAAATCTAAATTTCTAAAAATGAAGCAGATCATAACTGAAATACTGGCTAAAAAAGCAACTTTATTCAGGAAACAGGTAGGAACAATGAAAAGGAATAGAGATTGAAAGTAAAAAGTCCTTTTAACCTTATAAGTATAACTTCACCATAGCTTGCAAATTTTTGGAGAAGATCATCAATCAAGTTATCATCAAAATAGTTTTCTTCTGCTGAAGAACCTCTGATGGAGACCATGACAGTACCATCAGGTGGTCCTTGCGTTGCAATCACCTCCTTATACACTTTTTGTCTCTCTTCTGCTTCAATTTCAAATATGTCAATGTCAATCAATGCAACCACAGGCCTTGGAAAAAAATACAGGAGAAAAACCTGTAAGCTGAGTATCTAAGCAACATAAACATTAGATCTTCAGTGATAGAAGATAATGTATAAAATAAAGCTCAGACCTATGATCAGATGTTTTCAGCTCTGCTCTTCCATAGTGCAACAAAGTACCAGGATTCCACGTATAAGACACATGACTGTCATCATGAAAACTAGCATTCAGAAGATCCAGGTCTTCAGCTGCATTCGGTATGAAAGAAAACAAAAAACACAGTGATTACAAAACAGACTTAAAAAAAAAAAAAAAGCTGTTTACAAAAAGAGGAAAAAAAAAAGTAAACTTAAACTAAGTGTTTTACCAAAAAAACCCTAGAAGTCCCTTTCGAACTACTGATGTATCAGTGAGTGGCACCCGATTCTTGCTTCTCCTGTTCATCGTCACTGTATTTATTGCAGATGCCTTCTGTCTCATACAAAGTCAGGGACAGAACCTCAAAATCACTGGCAGTGTGAGTGTCACTAAACGGATTCTATAAGCCAGTTAATATTTTTAATAATTTAAGGAAGTGTTCAAACCTGATCGGTCAAAAGGCCATTTTCTTCTTCTCCAAAGAATACGATCTGTCCATGCCGGTGTACGACATTTTTCACTGGTGTCATAGTCATCAGAAAACAGATCATATTTGTATGTAGGAGCAAAATTTATTTTCCCTTCCAAAAATCCTCTAAAAATCTGTAAGAAACAAAGCATGTGTCATGACAGAAGACAGAAACAGATGGGAAACAGCTTGAAACTACTCAGAGTTCTCTTTTCTAACAGTGAAAACCTGTATATAGATCTCAAAAAACCACAGTAATTTGATAATATGAATTCTTCTCCACATATTATCTGCTGACAACATTCTACATTTGCCACTAAGACTAAATAGTGACCCAGAGATGTCATTATTAACAGAAGTATGTCAACATTTTTATCTTTAAGCCCAGGCTCACAACCAATCTACTGTTCCTCCAACATTGTTCAGAACTTGAGGTCATCCAAAACACAGATACTGTCCACTGCACTTTAATTAGTTGGTAAGTTGCTCATGTGCCAGCAAAAGCTGGGAAATAAGGTTTATATTTTATGTGCGTATTTGAACATGCAAAGGACTCCCCCAAATTGACACAATATGACCCACTAATAAATACAAGTTAAGGAAAAAAATAAGAAAAATAAGGAGTCCTTAATACATTCAAAATGAACTGAAATATTAGAGAGATAATATCACCGTTTCTTCTCAAGTGAAGAGGAAAACAGAATAAAATTAGATACTGTGTGAAATTATTTGTCAAGTGTGTGTACAGTATTTAGGGATACAGAGTCAACTGAAAAGAATAAAATATCCTTTAGGTGCTTTGCAGCATAAACAGACACAGCTGACACAAGATGTTAGAAAGCCAGTAGATTCTGTCACTCCTTAGTTGTTTAAACTAAACACAAGCTAAAACCCTTTAGTTAACTTAACTAGCTCCAGTTGTGAGTTTATTCTTATATGGGCAGTTCTATTTCATCAGACATAGGTAAAATATAAATCTAACTTAGATCTTATAGCCAAGTCTGCATCAAATGACGTGCCTGCCTGCTTTTCTTGTTGGAAACATAAATTGAAATCCAGTCAATTTAAAAATCTATGTCAGAAGACCAATGTCAGAATGTCAGAAGTTCCACAACTTTTGAGACAATTTCTAATTTTTTTTTGCCTTCAGTAATTATTTCTTAACCTAGTTATATGAAGAAAGTTGCTATGTAAACACCTTTCCTGAACAGCAGATACACCAGTTAACAGCCACATGAAACAACCACAGAGCCACCCTCACTAGCCAGCTGATAGTCCCTGCTGCCCCACCAGCTGCTTCCAAATAATGGAATATTACCCCAACAGTGCAATACTACCCTTTCTTCTCCCCAGTCAGAACACTATCCTGAGTCTTTTTCACATTCCAGTAGTTTCCATCTATGTTCTATATATCCCCAAGACATCTACACTCCTCTTGTTTTTAGTCAAATTAACAATCACACTGTCTGCCCATTTGAACGTACATCTCTTTTTCTCTAAGAAAGGGGCTATAAAAAAACTTTATCAAGTATCACTCCTATTCTGGTGCACAAGACACCAGCACAAATGGAAGAGTACTCTGATTCAGAAAAAAGCACTGCTTATGATCAAAGTGCTGGCAAGCAGACAAAACTAACAATAGGATTTTCTCTCACCTTACCATCTACAGTATAAAGCTGGACAGAAAGAATACACACTTTGACAAAAAAACCTGATTAATTACAAGTAGTCTTTTAAATTGCTACATGCTGCCACCCAAGAAATCCTAAAAATCTTAAATCTGAAGCTTTCTTCTGACTTTGTTAGTCCATAGTCTTTTTTATTTGTAACTAAAACAGAATGACAGTAACAGCATTAGACCTATTACTGCAGCAATTTAAAGTAAACAGTACTATTACAAAAGAAGTTATATAAATATTTTTAATAGTTGCACCTGATGAAAAGAAAAATATTTCAAGTAGTAAACTCCAACACAAAGTTCTAAAAAGATGAGAGAATGCCTTTTTTTTTTTTTTTTCAGGGGAGAAAGGGAAACCTCACTCCTACAGCTAGTCACTGTATCTGCACCACAGCTTCTTTAGATCAGTTACTAAATGTTGCCTTGTCCCACCCTTCCATACACTACCTGGAAAAAATGTGAGGTGAAACATGCTGAGGATATGGATTTACAGAAGCACCACAGAAAATTGCTGAAGCCACAAAGAGAAATATTCTTCAGTGTGGTAACATTTTTAAGATACCTGTCCAGAATTTTTCTGGTTGATAAGCTGGTCTCCTGCTATAAGGGCATCCCAGTTCTGTTGTCGTATTAGCTCCTTAACCTCCTCATTTGGAATATCTATTCGATAATTAAAATCACCACACCAAAAGATATAGTCATGGGAAAAGAGCATCCTTCCCTGTATAACAGAAGCACAGCGAGAAGGTAAAAAAAAAACAATCAAGTGACAAATTTACTAGTTCAGTTTTTAACTGTAAAATAAGCATCATTTCTAGCTGATAAGGACAACTGAAATACATGTTAGTATTTAGTGTTCTTATGGTTAGAAAAATGTAGCCAACTGTATGGTATTCACACATATAGAGTATGGAAGAAGTAACATTTCTGAGGTAGTTTGCATTTCTACAGAAACATGAATCATTTGAATTGGATTCTAAAATTCTTCATCTTTCTACTGTTTTAGAAGTCTGCTCTAAGATGATGGTTCCTACCTGCTACCTCACAAAGAGATTACAAAGGAGAACAAAACACTACCCTGGGATCTTGTGGCACAATATCCTGACAAACTAGAAATTGAAGGCTTTATTATTCAGATTTAATTGAAGATTTTTCAGTTACATACAATTTTCATGACTAGGGAGAGACAGAAGTTTAAACAAAGCCTAGGTTTTAAAGTGAGATGTTTTAGTTCCCTCTTAGTTTTGATTTTTCCATTGCTCTTACAAAGCAGATCAAAACAGCAGCATTTAGGAAACTGCTTCTGCAGACCATAAGACTATAATACTTTCAAGAAAAAATGAAACATCTCCGCAAGGACAACAACCCTGTAAAATAAGAAGTCAGACTCCTGTACAGTGCCATAGAAACTAACAAAGGACAGTTTGACTACAAAATTTAAGACAGCTTGAAGTCTCAAGGAAGCATTTTGTCACACTAATGAAATTAGCAAGTATTTACTTGGTGCTTGATAATCCTTTATGAGAATATGGTACAGAACTGTACAATTTCACTTGACAAAAATGAGTAAACAAGAAGGTAAAGAAGTTAGTAAAAATAATTCTTGTGTACTGAAAAAAGTGCTGTT
>NW_009954507.1:1349420-1384735 GCF_000747805.2 Chaetura pelagica | reverse complement strand
CTGCTGATTTTTTTTCTCATAGTTGATCAACTCTAGTGCCTACAAAGTTCTACTGCATGTCAGGAATCTATTTGGTCTCCTTCCTATGCTAAATCCTTGACGTCTAGTGCCAGTGAATTCAGGCTTTGTCATCTCCATCAGTTATTGCACTGGAAAGGTCTATTCTTTCTGTAGTCATCTATTTTAATAAAAATTGTGGGAACCTAATTATCTTGAAGACCTCTAACCCAAGGAAATTTGAATTCCACAGGAATGTGGGGAGAGGAAAAAAAACAACAAATAGAGCTTTTGGATGACACTGCTGGAGCTCAAAGTGTTTAACTTCTCATTCAGTATGAAATTTGAACACTTACTTACCATGGGAAAACTGAGCTTGCGAGCTATTTCTACAAAGTCTTCATTTCTCTCTTTAACTTGTGACTGTCCTGCAGCAAAATGACTGCAGACAAAGCAGAGACTGGATGTATGAAACAACATCCGAATCGCTACTGCACCTTTATTGCCAGTGGCTCCTCCCATGCCAGTCTTTACAGTATCAACAGCAACATCCCTAAAAGAGTTAAACAGCTATTAAACCTTCAAATACAATGGCACAGAAGTTAACAGCTTTAAGTATGTCTGAGTATAACTTCATGTTGGTAAGAGAAAGTTTTCATATTGTTCTTTCAGCAGTTAGGCCACTTGGCTATTTTTTTAAAATTGCCAACAGCTATTGAGCAATATAACATTTCAGCTTCTCTAGCATTCTTGGCAGCTGATGAGACATTTAAAAACAAAGAAAAAGTAATTTAAGCAACTAGTTTCCCAGAAGATGGAACAGCTCTTTTAGAGCCCTGCATGCTTCTTAGTGCATTAGTGTGACAGCTTGTAATACAAAGCCAACTTAAGGTGACCCAACTTGGGCACAGCTGTGTGTTCACTGACCTGATAAAAGGAGCGTGCTGGGGCCTGATGAACACAAAAAGGCAGACGCCCACTAACTGCTCAGAAGCCAGCAGCACATACTTGTTGTCTCTTGATATAGTCTTCTGCAGTTCAGCAGCCCAGAGCTTCTGATTGGTTGTGCTAGAAGTGAGACAAAAAAGGCCAGTTTTAAAATTAATCGATTTAAGCAGGTATCTGGACTGTTGATCTAGTTGAATAAACTTCATACAATAACCTTAACTAAACCTTGGGGTAGTGAGCCCAAGCCATGTTGTGAATGGTGCTCAAATGCCTCCCAGTTAGAGACACAGTTATAGATGGTCATGACATCATAATTTCAAATTCAGCCTTATAAAATGTTGCCTCGCTTTTCTCAACAACACAATGCTAGGAGCCAGGGCTATCTTTCCCATATTTCTGAGACTAGAAAAATAAAACCTAAGAATTTTAAGGAGTCATTTCCTAGCCTAGAGCTCAGACAGTATTGAAAAAGACAAGTGTCCGTGGTCTTAGATCAAGAAGCAGTTTCCTTGGAGACCTGATAGACTATGGGTGTAAATGAAAAATATCAGACCTGGAAAAAGAATTAACTAGATATAGTGCGAAATTAGGGGATGACAAACTGCCACGTTGTCCTGAAGACAAAAGCCTGTGCAAAGGCTAACAGTATTACAGGCATCAGATGCTTTTTCCAATGAGTTAAAGCTCACTAAACACCAGAAAACATGGAAAACAGGCAGATAAAAAAATGGACAAAGAGAATATGATCATAGGACTATGCAAAGACTCCATCACTTGTCTCACCCACCACTGGCAAAATAACCCACTCTACTGCAGTGAGAAATCCAAACTCCACAGTAATATATATAAAATACATGGAATGACAGCATGGAAGGAAGCCTTGCTTTATACAGATCAAAATCTGATGCAAGACACTATATACAGGCATACCAACAATACATGGTTTTGGAAAGAATTTCACAGGACTTGCTGTTCCCAGCAGTAGGAAGGCACAGAGACTGCACAACACTATAAGCATTGGGAGGTAAATTCCTTCAGTGTTTTAAA
Organism: Chaetura pelagica; assembly: GCF_000747805.2. Classification (NCBI taxonomy): domain Eukaryota; kingdom Metazoa; phylum Chordata; class Aves; order Apodiformes; family Apodidae; genus Chaetura; species Chaetura pelagica. The sequence continues at coordinate 1,382,743 of NW_009954507.1, read as the reverse complement.
TGAAGGAAAACTTTGAGCAGCTGCAGAAGATGCAATCCAAAATACGGCCAAGTACTGACTTTTTGGATCCTTGGAATTACATTATACATTGTCTAAGTGATCACATCTTCGCTAGGGAAAGCTGAAATGAAGTCTGCAATCCTGGCACATACATTGGCAGAGAGAACTGGAATACAGTCAAAAAACCAATCCAGACTAATCCCAACCATTACAAAACAGGAGATAAAAATCACTTAACATTTTACTCAAAAAATGTGATTATCAATTAAACTAGTACTGGATCACCTACCTGGCATTCACAATGTTTCCTGCATTTAACTCCACCATTTCTTCAAATCCAATAGCAAATATGTCTACAGGCTTGCTTTTGCGATCTGCGTGTAAATATTAAAAAAGCCATTGGTTGTTGATAATTCACTTAAGAACCAACACTTTATACAACTATTCCAACTATGAAAATCAGAGTTTTTAAGCAAAAATTGACAGAATACAAATCCTACCTTGGAATTCATGAATACCAGCTAACTTTGGTGCATCTAGAAGCCAGTCAGTGAGGGTCTGATTTCTAAAGGCGATGCTTCGGAATTGCTTCCCCCCATTGACATTCCACGTCCCAACACAGACTCTAATCTTTTTCGGTTTTGCATACGTGTAAAAGTTTTCACACATGTTCTTCAGCACTTTTACAGATGCTGCAAAAACATTTGAGAAGACACTATTATTATACAGAATGGTTCTTCGGAAAACTTGGCAACAAGATCTTTCCCTTAAAAAAAAATAAAAATGGCAACAAATCCATGCACAGATGCACAGGAAGCTTCTCACAAGGGAAAGTACCTTTGCAGACATATTACTTGTTTGGGGAGGACACTGACTGAATAAAAGACACTAGTAATTCGTTCAAGGTAATAAATATATATATATAAATAATATAGAAAAGAAACATCATTTCTGTGTTTTATAAATAACTGTAATTCATTCCCTGTCTCTACAATTTTGTATGGAAACCATTATATTTCATACATGCCAACACAAATATCTACCTCATTTTCACAGAGTACATTTCTGAAATTCAATCTCCATTACAAAACAACTTAAAGATATTTTAAATTTCTAGAAGTGTAAAAATGACTGATATACAACATTTACTAAATTGGATAAAGTACATTATTTTATTGTATTAGAGGATGTCTATTTAACCCACAAATATGGATCATTTTTTAGGTCAGCTGAACTCCTAAAATTCTGCTTTAGTGAGAGAAGTAGGCTTGGGTTTGAAACAATTAAATTAATTTCTCTGTCACACCAGACTTTCTCTGTGCCTTGTTTCTAACTGCCAGATGGGAGAGTAATGACCCATCCGTAAAAGGCACTGTGAAAAACAAACAAACAGGATTATTCAGTGCTCAGACACTAGTTACAGAGATTTTAAAAGTTGCCTCATAAATCAGCTGTCTAATATACTCATACAGATATGTTTCCTAATGCACTGCTGTTGTCTTTCGGTTATTCTACTAAAGTTTACCACCTTTACATTTGTTACAGAATCTTGGCTACCCAATTAAAACAAAACATAGGGATTCTCTAGCCCTCATGGTTTGGAAACAAACTGGAAATAATAGAAGAAAGTAATATGTTGTGTTTGCTGTTTATGAACTTTCACTGCTGAAGATATCATAAATCAATGTATGGGCTAATTGCATATAAAAGACAATGAGCTGACCAGTGTCTCCTTGGGGAATTGCGAGTGAATCATGCTTGGGACAATACTTTCCTTATAACCCAGGTAGACAAAGTCAAGGAAACAGCAAGGAAATAACAGAATAGTTTATATCTTCAGGTGAGAGCCAAATACTGAGTCTACTTCTGAATGTACCCACACACTAGGAAATAACCAAGTCAAGAAGTCCACCAAATGCCAGCAAAGCCTCTGAGGGTCAAGGACAGAAGCTAACCAAGCATCTGACCACTGAAGATAAACCAGTCCAAGAAACGTAGCCACAATATTTACAAATACCCAAATCATCCCAAGAATTAGCAGAACCCAAGGAATCCAAAATAGCACCACAACAGCTTTCAAGATCTTCACAGATCAGCCCTTTTAGTACTCTGAGCAAGTTTAAAGTAGAGTTTGGACTTATCTCCAGTTCCTTTTTTTTTCCCCTCCAAATTTAGAAATTTTCAGCTTAATTTTAGTTATCCCAAATAATTAATATTTGTTGCAATGCAGCTTTTAAGAAAAGCTGCAAAATTGAGTTATTGCTTATTTAACTCCTGACACTCATGAACATCTAATGTGAAAAATCTGATCGGGATAGAACCTAACTTCAGAAGTGAACTGACAGCATGCTTATTACAAAAATGAAATTCATACCTTTAAACTAGCAAGATTTCTAAATTATAAATGGACTCTTTATAAATTAGAATGAAAAAAAATTTAAAATCTAAATTTTTCTTGCTTTTTCCAAAATACTGAGTAGGCCATCTGTTTTTCAGAGCTCCTGAGCTCCCACATACATTATTCTCCAACACATTTCCAGCTTTTTTTCTTTTCAACAAAATTATGTCTCACTCTACAACATTAAAAATCCAATCGATTACACTGCTGTTTGTTGCAGCAAAAATATTTTAACTGCTGTTCCTACTAAGCAGGCAGACATTTGGAAATCAGTTCTACAGAGGTAATATGAATTTAAAATTCTTGATGGGATATTCTCTGTAGCTGAACTTAGCTGAACCATTTTGCTACAATGTCCAAACTACCGCAGATATGTTTCTATCTATGCAATTTGTATCCAGATAAAACCCACAGTGAAATGTTACATCAAGAAGCTTAACAAGCAATGCTGATATAGTCTAGATGGTAACACCATACATTACAATGTTTATTCCAATAAACTGTTTTTAACACTGACAAAATGCCAGTGAATCAAGTAATTTCAGATTTATGTTACCTGTAACTCATATTTCATTATTTAAGTACTTAGTAAGAGTTAACTAGATGGAGTAATATCCTAATAGAAAAAGCAACATTGAGACAAACATAAGGGGGAAACCATTAAAAGCTGAAAAACACAGATTACAGTTAAAGTGGTTTTCACACCATACATTACAATGTTTATTCCAATAAACTGTTTTTAACACTGACAAAATGCCAGTGAATCAAGTAATTTCAGATTTATGTTACCTGTAACTCATATTTCATTATTTAAGTACTTAGTAAGAGTTAACTAGATGGAGTAATATCCTAATAGAAAAAGCAACATTGAGACAAACATAAGGGGGAAACCATTAAAAGCTGAAAAACACAGATTACAGTTAAAGTGGTTTTCCAAGGGGAGAAAAAAAAAAAAAAAAAAAAAAAAAAAAAAAAAAAAAAAAGGCAAAAGAAAACAAAAAAACCACCACCATCAAAAAAAACCAAACAAAACCAGCGTTAAACACTTCAGATGTATTTGAACAATAATCTAGCCAATAATGAATCCTCAAGCCTTTCTTCTAAAGATCCTTCCCTCATCACTCTTCGGCACCCAGGGCTGGTGGCTGCTATCTGCACAACTTCGTTGTTCTCTTAAAATGGGACACTTGTCTGAAAAATTATTAAGAGCTTCCTTGCTTCTTTCCCTTCTCCTCTCCCTCCATCTTCCCAAGTACTAAGAGCATACTTTTTTTCCTGTCATCCAGAAAATAAGCATCTCCTCTGGTTTCAAAGAACCTACCTTCAAGAGTTAGCACAATGAACCCGATAGCTCAGAAATTGATGTTCACATTTTCTCAACACATATTAAAACCTGAACCTATGAGCATTATCATAGAATCACAGTTTGGTTTGGGTTGGAAGGGACCTTAAAGATCATCTAGTTCCAACCCCCCTGCACGGGCAGGGACACCTCCCACTAGATCAGATTGCTCAGAGCCCCATCCCACCTGGCCTTGAACACTTCCCAGGGATGGGGCTAGGAATATTTTATTTTAAATAATAGTTTCTGGGAACACAGACATAATGAAGTGTTGCACAGCTGACAAGTACTCACAACTCTGTCTTAAAAATATGGAGTATGTATATATCAAATCACCCCAAATAGAGCAGCTTCATGCAAACAGCTTAAGTTATGACAAAAAAGGGCATCTCTGCTAAGAACTAGAAAAAATTTTAAACAAAGTTCAGAGACATTATGTTGCCTATGTTGCTAACTTACAATTAAAATAACTAGAAGTTTTCAGAAGCTTCTATATTGCAGAGATCTTTGATGTAATTTTCCTCTGTCTAGCTCATCTCTACACATTCTTGCTATGTATCACTTCTTCACATTCACAGTATTGCTGAATCCTCCAAAGCCAACCTCTCATTTGAAGCCCAACATTACATTTATCAAGACACTACCACAAGGCCTCAAAGTAGAAGACTGAGTTAACAACAATTTTCCCTTTTCAGGCCTCCTCTTCATCAAGGGTTTTTCATAAATAGATGCTCTGATATTTTGCTTTTTGCATCACATTGCAGAAGTAACTATCTCAGTGGGTTTGACTTTACTTTTGCTCCGCAAAACATGCCAGCATGTTATTTCAGATTATTCCAGTACAATGTTAACCTTTGATGGGAAATAGCACAAAATCAGTCCATCTCCTACAAGAATACAAGCAGGTAGAGCCTTCTAATGGCACATAAGATAAAGCTACAAAATGTAATGAAGAATTTTACCTCTTATCCTAAGCAAAACACTCAGATAAAAGAAAAATACAGAAGCTTCCCCCCCAAACAGATAAATAGATATAAAAACCCCAAATTCCTATACAGCTAGAATCAAGCATTTGCAACAACAAAAATTTTAAAAATTGCTTGCTTCTCTTTATAACTCACATCCAAGCAGAACTGCAACATTTTTCACCCCCGATACTTTCAGGAATGCCAGATCCAAACACTACTAGGAAAATGTAAGCCCATAACCAAATATGCAAGTAGACACAAGAAAAAAGCCAGATAAGAACAAGAGCCCACCAGATATTTACAGCTTAAGTTACTATACTATACCTGATTGTAATGATTGTTCTGAAACTACGGATGCAATAAGAAGGAGACAAGAAAAAAATCAGTGAAATAAGTAATAAGTTTTTTAATTTTCCAGTACTAAAATGTAAGCCCATAACCAAATATGCAAGTAGACACAAGAAAAAAGCCAGATAAGAACAAGAGCCCACCAGATATTTACAGCTTAAGTTACTATACTATACCTGATTGTAATGATTGTTCTGAAACTACGGATGCAATAAGAAGGAGACAAGAAAAAAATCAGTGAAATAAGTAATAAGTTTTTTAATTTTCCAGTACTATGTGAAAGTACATGCTTTAATATACAATTTAGTACACAAAATCTTTTGCATCAGTTAAAGCACATCTTTTATGCTGCAAAATTCACAAAGTTCCACAACAGTATTAACAAGTAATCTTACCTTGCTTTATTAATAACATGCTTACATATGATGAAGTTTCTCCCTATTTAATTCACTACCTAGCAGAAAGTGCAAGTATTACGTGCACTAAAGACAGATTCATGTTTCTCAGCTGACAGGAGCTGCAAATATTGAAAGGACAGCTTGCATCCACAGAGAAAGAGAGGGAAATTAAAACTACTTTCAACTAATCTCAAGGTGAGGCAGGTTTAGCAGGTTTCAGATACAGGAAAAGTTACAATTCCATGAAACACTGTGGTAACAAAATAAGAGGAAAATTGGTTTCACGTAGGAGATATATAGACATCCACAAGATGAAGACTACAATTGGGCAATAAATTTTTTTCTTGTGCCAAAGATTTGCACTGAAGCTTTGATACATTTTTCTCATTCTAGGTTAAGAAGTGTTCTGGAGAAAGGTGAAAAAAAATAAAAAGGAAAAGGAAAAATTAGGAATGTTATTAATCCTGAAAACAGCAAAACCCCCATGATTTAGGACACTCTTGGAAGGAAGACTCAAATTTAAGTTACTTCTTTGCCCAAAAATTAGCTCCTCTATTTTTTATCCCAGGTGAGTTCTTTAAACACCACACTTTCTATTTTCCTGCCTATCTAATCTGCAGAAGGATGGGACATCACTGCTGTTCTGGGGACCGTGTAGGCTACAGCTCTGAGTGAGGATGCAAGATGCTGTGGCTCAACTCCCTGTTCTAATTATGTGAACAAGCTGCCACTAACTAGACCTTCCAAACCCCACATGACTTTTCTGCCTTAAAGCAGAGTTTTTATTGAATTTTCTGATTTTGATGTATTCACTGAGTTGGTGATTCACACAAAGCCTAACAAGCTTTTGTGGTGCACACGTTCCTGGGAAAGATGACATTTTGTGATGGAAAATAATTCATCAGGATTTTTTTGATAGCTCCAGTTAGCTCCAATTTTCTTCTATTACCAAATCTCCTTTTTTATTTTTCCTTCAGAAACCAAAATGAAGATAAGTATCAGCATTCCTATGGTTGAGAAAAGAATGCTTTCTATCTTGTTTAACACCATGGTGAGAATTTCTTCACTGACACAACAGATCAAATTAAGGAATACATTTAGCAAGCAATAAAAAACCCTAATGTTTTATTAAATCAGGATTTCCACCCCTGCAAATTCAGCATGCAATTGTCATTATTAACATTTGCTGTACATGGATGTGAAGTATCGAACAGAACATATCTAACATGCATCTACTGTCAAGTTCTGACAAATATGCTCCACAAAGATTTACCTGTTACACTGCTAGACATCAACAAAATATTAACAGTAAAGAAATTACTGCAGCATGTTAGTTTGGCAAGATTAGTAAAGCAGAAGTAACTTCCATTTTTTAATAAGCCAACAGAATATCAAATAGCATTTTTACTTTCCAATATTACTTTGAAAACAGACTCCATACAGCTTTCTTACACCAAATAGTTAAGAGACATTAAAATCCTGAAAGACACATACCGCGTAAACTGCTGGTGGTTAAGAGAGCCCGTGCTTTATCTGCTAAATCACTATTTAGGGTATTTCCCAATAATAAAACATCAATGGCCTCCTGCTTGGAGCTATCAAAAAAGTTATTTTGAATCGTTCTGGTCACAGAACGAGCACCATCCTTCAGCTTTCCAGCCTGTTAGGGAGGAACATGTATAAAATATTTTATGTTGGACATTGCTCACAAAAACATTGCTAATATTCAGTAACATATTTGTACACTGCATTAATGATTTTTAAAACTAAGGCAATTTCCTTCCTTAACTGTTAAATAAAGTCTTTGGAGCCTACTGTACTATGTCTATATTTTTTCCAAATGCTAAAGAACATAGTAATACCTTCAATGCATATCTAACAATCAGACTATTTAAGTTTAAATTATTTAAATTAATCAAAATACTGCTAAAAGGGGAATTATTTTTTTTCTCTACATGCTTGGTCTTTTAAAATTAATATAGTGCCATGTTTAGACCATGATCCAGGATTTTGGGCTTTTCCCCAAATAGTGAGAGATGAGCAAGCACTTGAGTCCAAATGTCATGATACATGAATTTGTATTGTATATGCACATATGAGTATATTACTTCAGAATTCACATTCTGAAATACCCATGTTAAAAAAAGAGATAGCTTTAACTAATTAAGACTTTTAAACTTTTTAAAATAACATGCAAGTCTCATGCAGGATCCCAGAAGGAACACATACACTAAGCTACAGCTACACACAAATCAAGAAGCTGTCATTGCACACACGGCACACAAGTGGCACGATTGAACAGTGCTCCAAAAGAGCAGTGTTCAGCTGCCTAACCTAAACAAGAATATCCAAGAGATGTACTGCTACTATAGATATTCTCTGTGGGTCAGACACCTAGAGGATAATGTAATTAAAATGTCATGCAGTCTCATACTTGATTCAAAAACCAGCAGCGTTAATCTGTGTACACAGCACTCACAGTGATTTCACAGGCACAAAGATATTTTCTGGATTACAGGGTTTATTGTGTTTTATGCACTTATGTCTTTTGCCTGTGAGGTGTATGCAAACACATCCTATTACATTTATATGGAATATAAACTGGAATTCATCAGGGATGCTGCTTGGTACTGTTTTATTATAAAATATACTCAAAGTTTACAGCTTGCATTGTTCATGAAGGTCTCTTAAATGCACAAGGAGAAAAGACAAAAGCTTAAGAAAACTACAAAACCAACACATCATTTTTTTCTATAAATTGTATTAGACAACAAGAAAGAAACTACTACTGAGTCAAGGATAAGTAGTAGTAATTTTGCACCATGATTTTTGGAACACCATGTGGATGAGGTGTTAGGGAGCATACTATTGCAATAGGATTTTAATAGAATGCTGCTCCCTTTCTGTCAGACAATGTGTAACTTATGACAGGATCCAAAATACCACACTCACCATTCACATTTCAGGCAATTAATTGAAAGGAACGCAGAGAAAGCAAAAGAAAGAGCAGGTAAGGAGTTAGATGTAACAAGTATTGTAACAGTTTAAAAAGGACTGTTTTTCAGTACAGAAATGTACATGAACACATTTAAGCTTAAAATAGAATTGCAACTTTAAACAGTTGGACTACGTTCTAAAAAATATTACCAGAGTATTTAAAGAAGTGACTGAGTAGTTTTCCTGACAGAATGGCAAGTATTTTATGGCTTTGCAAGTATTAAAGATCCTCTTTGAATAGATGGGCTTCTATTAGGGACACTGTGTTTGGTTTATGAGATGTGGTACTCGTTAACTGTTGTACCAGGGCAGGGATGCCTGGGACAATGATTGACTATTCTGTATTATTACAAACACAACAGAGTAAATGTATTCTGTATTTTACAGATTAAAAGTGGAAATGTAAATACACATACTAAAATACAAGCAATTCCAAAATGAAAAAAAAAAAATCTAAATAGCCACATTAATACATTAAATGTAGGAAGAGAAACAAGGTTGAATGAGAAAGTCAGGAGAAGGGCAGATACCCCAGAAAATACTTACTGTAGTTTTCCTGACAGTCTGGCTGACATTTTGGTAAGAAAATAAAACTAAACATCTTTAACTCCCATACTAAAATACAAGCAATTCCAAAATGAAAAAAATCTTGTTTGCACCAGTTATGGATAGAGTAAGCAACAAGTCTCTTTTACTAATTTTCTTTTTCTGTAGCTTACTGCAAGCCTTTGTACATGTGTAGAGAAGGACCTTGGTAGGGTTTGAATGAAAATGTGATGGAAAAACATAACAGTTGACTATGAATACATAGTAGATAATATCGAAAGAGAAGCAATGCATTCTTGAATAAAAATAACAGCATGGAAAGAAATTTTTTAAGGAACAAGGGCAAAAATTGCTAAGGTTCAACATTTTTTTTGTCTTGAAAGGTATCACCTGACAAGGGAGAGATTTATAGAAACAGAAAAAGCAACACTGTTAGAAGAAAAATAAAAGACAGTGTTAGGAAATATGAACAACTCAAGCATCAACATAGACAAAACAAGTCAAAGAGAAACAGAGCATTATACTGTCACACACCAGGAATTGTTATCACAACATTCGAAAGAAAGGCAGAAACAGAATTTGAATTTTTTTCAGTAACTGCAAAGCTAAAAAAATAGCTGGAGGAACATGAAAACAAAACAAACCTAGCTGCAACCTGTTCAATTTTAACACTGTTAATAAACACTAAAAGGACAAAAAAAAAAACCCAGCTAACCACATTTTAAAATGAAAAAGATATAGTGAATGAAACTAAAATAATAAGAGGCACTGGTACAGAGAGGAAAATAAAAATATGCAAATAAATGAAAGTGTATTTGAATATATCTTTTTCTGAACTTTGATCTAAAGAAAGAAGACTTCTGAGCACACTTGCCTACAGATTGGTGTTGTCTGGGAGGCATGGGCATGGCTGAGAAAGGATGCACTGAAACAAGATGTGGTCATCAATATAATTAACTTTATGCTACTTTTTTTGTATTGGTTGGGGCTTTTTTTTGATTACAACAAAGAAAATCTCATAGCTGTTATATTAATGACAGATGTTTTTTAAAACCTATATTGAATGCTACTAAAGTTTTTAATAAAATGTTCTTTACCTTAGCTTTTCCTTCAAGGGCTCCAGTTCCAGCATAAATTTTACTGACAGAATCACCATTCACAGACCACATGGACCGGAAAACTTCCTGAAAGCGAGTAACCAACTGAGGCTTCTCAGCTAATCCTAATACCTCCAGTTGTTTTGTTAGCATCTGCAACAGTTGAAAACAACATTTGCAAAAGAAAAATCTTTACATGTATTTCTTAAAAAGCACATAATATTTTTTCAACAAATATGCACCAAAAAACAACCCCCTTTGGTTTATATGCATCATTCTGAACAAACTGACACATCATGTTTGAAAGGCTGCATCGTACATGTGACTTTAGCACCAGCATTTCATTTCTTTCAAAGGTAGGTGTTAATACAGGAAAAGAATTACATAGATAATTGGTAAATATTTTCTTCTAAAAACTCACTCATTACAAGGTAAATTATTTTTGGTTCTCTGGTCTTTCTACTTACATAATTAAGAATTAGAGCAGTTCATGTTCTTTCTCAAATAAGTCTAATACAAGTGCAGCAGCAGCTGCTGACTCTGTGGTCAGTGAAATAGCAATGGCTTCTGTCACTGTTTTCATGTGTAACACACTGCAATGTTTATCCTTACAGTCAATATACCTACATTAATTTTCCATTATGCACTTTGTACCTTAAATGCATTTAAACTGCACGTATATGATACATATTCATGCTTTATTTTACATTTAAACACATTGCTTAAATGTAGCGTTATGCTCATGGGACATTGTATCCTGTCTGAAATCTTGGTTCATGGAATCATGATTATTAAAAAAAACTCAAGGAGGTTTTGATTGTTTTCGGTTACTAACATAATACTGAAAATAAATATAAAAAAATTCAAACAAAATAAAAAGTTATTTTCAAGAGGATTTAGACATCTTTAAAACTTTGATGTGTTCAACAGCATTAAGTAGGAATCTAAAAGGAGAAACATAAAATTATATAAAAGCAAAATTCTCAAGGTTGGGCAGGGATAAACAAAAGTTACAAAATTAAACTTGCACACAAAATTCAGTAGACATAGACAAGCAAATAAACTTCAGAAGTTGGGTGCTTCATAGTGTAATTTTAGGTGGTCACCCAGAGCTCAGTACTTGTTATATGAAGTATCTATATTTTAATATCTCATTTAAATAGAAGAAAGATTTACCATTTTCCTTCTTTTTAATTACTTTTATACTTTGAGCTCCCATGTTTTAGCTGAAATAATAGTTTCCATCTCATCTAGGAAAAATTTGAAACATCTGGTCTAAAAACCAAAAGATGATATTGAATCCAGTTCTTAAAAGGACAAGAAAGGAAAAAATAGAGCTGCAAAGTTAACTTTGCCATATAAGTACTACACACATTAAGAGTGTAGAAAGATTCGGTTTTATGCCATAGAAAACTACTGTATTATCAATAAAAACCAAGAGGCTCATTTAACCTAATGGCTTACTTCAAGTTTGCACTTCTACCTCCAGTGAACTGCTAAACTCCCACAGACAGTTTTAGGACCAGGAAAGACTTTAAGGTAGTCATTTGTGTTTCCCATGATGAAGTCAATACATAAATACAACAAAACACTGTGAGACTTGCAAAGCATACTGCTGCTCTTTTCAACACATAGTGAACTAAAAAACCCAGTAAGAATTATTTTTCTTAGTTTTAGTAATTAAAAGGTGTGACCTCCCTGCTGTACATGCAGAACTGAAACAATGGAGAAAAAAGACATTCGATCTCTCAAACCACTTAGTATCTGCTACAGTAGGTACTGATGTTGAATGTTAAAAGTTTCCAGAGTATTTGCATGAGGGCATATAGTTCAGTGTTGTGTTTGACTAAAACACTAATGGCAACAGCCAAGCACAAAATATTCCAGAATCAGAGATTTCTGTTGTAGAGCCAATGGATTTTGCATTTCTTACAGAAATTCCTCCTATAGATGCTAAACCAAGAGCATTTTTATTAAATCAAATTCAGAAAGCAAAAGAATAATCCTTTTACTTAGTTTGATGTTACACCACCCATAATTTTTAATTTTTAAACATTCTAAATATTTTGCCTCCAGGAGTAAAATTTAGTTTATTAAGATGAGTGGAGTTGTCAAAAGTATTTAAGAGCTACTCTTTCAGCCCTAACAATACTATTTTATTCCATCAATTCCTATCAAGTGTTCAAGATCTACCATGTAAGTCTGCAGGCTAGAACTTCCATTTCAATAGCAAGCCAATATGTTGAAGTACAACCCGGCAGGGAGACTAAATCTCACCATTAATTTCCAGCTCATCAATTTGAGTGTGGCCAAAGTCTCAACCATTATATTTTCCCCTGAAGAATTCACAGCACATGCTGTGAAAACACAAACATTCAGCACTGGTGGATGCTAAGAACAGCAGTCCTGTATGCTGAAGAACTTCATCTAACAGAATAACTGTGAATGCACCAGTTTTTGTCAAGGACTAAATACTTCTACCACTTCTAGATTTGCAAACCTGAACCTTAACAGACATAAGAAACTAACGTATACAAAAGAATGAACATTTCTCATAATGCTGCATGACTACTGTTTAATTATAACTACTACACAACAACTGCTTCTGTAACAACTAGGATCTGGATGCCCCAGAACAAGAAAAGCATCACACTATAAATCAAACTGCCATCTATGAAACATATTAATTCACCTTTCGTAGCCAGGGTAATGCTACTTTTAAAGCCTAATTGCTACAGAAGCATCAGGAACAGTTGAGTAACTGGACACTGTTTTTCCTACCTCTAAGCCAAAGAAAGCCTGCACGCTGTTTGTTCTATCCAGACAGTCCAAGCAGTTTGTTCTGATAGTACCGCTTTGAGATCTGTGCCAAGGACAACGAGAGACAGAGAGAGAAAACAGCTGAAATAACCCATTTAACACACATATCATCAAAGACAGGGACATCAAGATCTGAACCAGAATACTAAAACAATGTATTGTCAGTGAATTCTGCAGAAAACAAACGAATTTTCTGCAAATAACACGAGTCTTTCTTTTTCCATTTGTCTCAATTCTCCTTGCTTGCATAAAGTGATATGCAGGATTAAGCTTTCTTTTCAAACAATCCAACTAACACATTTCCCAAGAGTCTCAGAGGGACATAATAACTCTCAGTTAAAAGAAAAATGAAAAAATAATATTAGGACAGTTCTTGGACTTGTTTAACTAAACTAAAAGTAACAAGAATTTGTGATAAAACTAAAGCAGATTTCAACTCCTTGTTTCTTTCTCTTTCCTCCCCAAATAAAAAGAAGCCTCTCCCCTTTAGCTCGACAGATGCTTGAAGCCCTGAGGCACTCTAAACTGCACCTCTGTCTATGAGAGAAGCCCCTATAAAGCTCTCACATAAGGCAATATCCATGTTGTTCTTGCCTGGCTATGAGTATGAACTTTTGGTTGCTCTTCCAAAGATTCACACTTATTCCTTATGTTTCTCATTTCCACTTTACACTTTGACCAATTAAGTCAATCATGCTTCATCACATTTACTTGAAGATCTAACCATAATTTGTAGAAAGTTTTGAAGAACTTTCTCCAATATTCTTTTTTCATTACTATCTCTGAATTTGATTTGAAATAAAAAGCAACTTGCTATCTGTCTTAGGAAAAAACTGACTCTCCAGAGGAGATGGTCCATGAAATTATAAAAATTATCACTGTATCTTTTATAAATGCAATTCTTCAAGCTATCACAAGCCACAGCCTGTTTTGCTTTCATTCCATTGTCAACTTTTTTGATGAGTGATAATATTATTTGAATCTCCATCAGGACTAAATGGTGTTCTCTCAGCACAAAGTGTCACACCACTTTTAAAGCTTTATGGAGAACAGTCAGTTACTTTTGAGGTGGAGATGGGACCTAAATACTCTCCCACTAAATCTAATCTTATTAAGGCCTACTCAAGCCTACCCCTGGGCAGTTTAATCCCACAGCCAGGTTAGAGCACAGAGTGGCACAGGAATCCTCTTCTCTCTCACTGCACTAAAAGATGAAACCCACTGCATGTGGCACAATCCCTTTGCTCAACAATTCTCTTTCTCATGGAGAACCTCACTCAGCAGTTTGCTCTGGTATTATTTAAAAGGAGGAAGGGTGTGTAAGGGGGAAGGGCAGGAATGTTGCCTATTTCTAGACCTGCGTTGCTTTTCCTGCTGAGAAGCACAGACTTTGTTCAAGGAAAAAGGGTGGGGAGACAGGCACAGAAGTACAAGTAGAGCAGACCTTGTAAGTATGGAGAAGAGCAGAAAATATGCATCTCATTCACATTTGTGGAGAACTAAATCCCTCAAATGGGGGATCCAGGTGCAAACAGATTTAGAAGATTGCACTGAACATCAGCATTTACAACAAACAGAAAATGGTATGCTCCATCACTGAGAAACATAGGAATAACATATTACAGGAAGATGGAAAAACATTAATTCTTTAATCCCATGTGGGTGCATCCAAAATAATGAGGTCAAAGGTCTCATGCCCCACTAAGTCAATGCCCCATCCATGTTTCAGAGATATTTTCTATTAAGATTCTTAGAGGCTATTCAGGACGAGGCAAAATTTTAATCAAGTAAAATAAGTTACTTATATTTCAGTTGTTGAGCATCATCTCAAGATAAAACAAAAAACAAACACAGCAGTAACATTTTTTTTTTTCTTTTCTTCTGGCTAAGGGGTAAAAACCAACCCTGAAACAGAATTTAATTTGAAGAAATTTACAGAAGTTACACCCACAAACCTTTTCACTTCTTTTCCATCAAAATAAAAAAATCCACACTCTAGGAATTTCTGGACTTGAGGTTTAAGCACACTGTGTAGTTTTTCTGCCTTTCCGCCTTTAACCATTTGATGATAGTCAAAGTTCACCATTTTGATATCAGCTGAATGTTCAGATGCTTTCAAATGGCTCTGACATTTTAAAAAGAGGGAAAAAAAAGTATAAATACACCAATATCTGAACATACAGGTAAATAAGAGGCTACAAATACTTTTTTAAAGCTGTTTCATTAGCTATCTTGTTTACTACACACTTCCTCTTAGGTAAAATGAAACCATTTATCACTATAGTTCAGCAAATTACTCAGAACTGATATTTTGCTTGTGTTTTTTCTTTTTCTTGTCACAATCAAAGTGAGTTTTCCCCTTACTATACTAGAGGTCACCAAGACAGCCTCTTCTCCTGTTAAAATGCTTCCATTTGCGAAGAACTACTTTAGGGGAAACCCCTTTCACTAATAATTACCATTTTAGACATACGTCCTAGCAATGGGGTCTGAGTAAATATTGCATAAACTACTACTAAAAAAACCCAGACAAATTATCTAGGTTTCTGTGGAGGGTGGCTTAAGCAAAACTTTCCCCAATATTCCCTGAAAAATCCTGAAGTGCTCACACAATCTTTGTTGGCAAAGTTATGATCTGCACTGGGCATTGATATGCATCTGGAAGCACTAATGCCTCCTACCAGCACAGATGGATACAGAAAGTCTGGAAGCACTAATGCCTCCTACCAGCACAGCTGGATACAGAGACTAGTGAATGGCCTAAGATATTCAACCATTATAATACAAAGGGAAAAGGAAAAAGGGAAATAACAGATGGCTATTGACATGTTTTCTCGGCTTCACACAGAACTTCTCAAATTTTTAGTATTTATGGACTACAATGAGACAGCTATTGTTAATCTAAGTAGGGTGAATTCAGTAAAATGGTCAAGTATGGTTAACATCTGACCAAACATTTTTATTTAATCATGAAACAGCTTTGATGTTTAAATTGAAAAATTAATTTCTGATTAAAAAAAATATGAAGGGATATATCCAGGAACTCCCAGGCAAAGACTTTTAAAAGAAACACAATTTATTAAATACCACAAAGTATCATTTATTTATTCACCAACTTTATAGTGCAAAATTATTTTTTAAAATAAGCCACTCGTAAGCATGAAATATGAATATAATTGGAAATCCCTCCACAGTACCTATTTTGCTGTTATAATTTTTCAGTAAAGTAACCAATCTGAGTTTTTAAAGATCCAGTAAACATTTTGGATCTTAAGCAGTGCTTTTCAGGTACAAACAACTTTAACCACAAGTGGTAGTTGCTCCAGAGAGTGGCATATCTGTTTCATTTTTCAAAGGCTATATAAGAATATGCACAGTGAGAGAATTTTCATACTTACCTGGAAAGCTTTGCTGAGCATGTGCTCCCCTTCTTTTGCCCCAAGTAAATTTACAATAATTTGCTTGCCATATAAATTTTTAAGAGTTTGGAAATGCCTGTTAACAGAAGAAAAATTCCACACTCATCTTCTGGCATGTAGAAAATTAACACAAACGCCTGCAATACTGACTGAGACACTGCAGAAATGTACTGAGTGCTCTAACAACTGCCACAGGCATTTTATTATGTCATGTCCAAACAAATAAATGTAATTCAATATTAGCACGCAACCACTGACTGCTATTTAATTAGGCTAATAGCACCAATTTAACAATGTATTTTTAGTTAAAACCATAAAGCTGTGAAGCTGAAGTGTCATGACAGAAATAAAATATAAATTCTATTTTTATACAGCTGCTGACAAATACAGATTATTTAACCTAATTTTTGTTTTCAATTTTAAAAAGATATTTCTCTATTTAAAATTTTCTTCACACTTTTCAACAAAGCACTCAAAGGCACAAACAAGACTATAGAAATCTGAAAAAGCTGTCCAGGCAGTTCACTGCTTTGCTGAACCACACATTTGTATAGACAAAGCTTCCCATTTTGAACAACATATCCCAACCCTCTGTTGCACCACTTATCAGAAGTCTGTAGTGCATTAACAAAAATTAAAGACATTCTTTCACCTGTCAAAAGCTGGTGCATTCGCCTCAAAACCCCTTGACATTCTGACACGATGGGATCCCACCTATGACATGAAGATTACATTAAATTACTTGTATTTACACATAGGACTAATTGTTCTTCAAAGACCTCTTTTGATCCTACATATGGTCTAAAAAAAAATGTACTTTCTAAATGAAATCTTAAAAATGTATTCTGCTTACTATGGTGTGCATTCTTTTCATAGGCTTTTCTTAAATTCATCTTATTTTTTCTAAAACCACTTTCTAAATTAAATATACTTTGTCATATCATCTAATTACTTCTTGTTTTGAGTAAAAGGCATGTAAATGTTTCAAGTTTTATTGCAAAATGCTTGTCTAGATGTCTAGTTTAAAGAAGCTAGAGTCACTGTGAGGCACCAACTTAGTTTAATCTTTCCTCTAAAAACTGTATCAGAGTAGTAGTACTTGCTGATAGAATCCTTCTTTCAAGAAACCTGGGATGAAATTCTATTACAGTAACTCTTTATCTGTATTGACTCTTGAAAAGACTTATCTTCAAGAACAATTCAGAAGAAAACAGTCTGTTTGGGTGCCCTTATATATCTTCAAATATAGTAATTTAAATTAAAACAGAAAAACTCATAACAAAAGAGAAAACATCTAGAAAGCAACGGCCATTCAAATCTTGTGCAAAACAGGATTCAGAGACTCAAGAAGCACAGGCTTGGTTAATTAAACGACAGCACCAACTTGCTTCCAAAGGATAACCTCATCCTGAGAGGCAAATATACAGAAGAGCCTAAACGCTACTGTAAGATGTTTAAAAAGACATAAGTAAGAATTATCTGTCTCCTGTTTACCTGCAGGCCTGGCTGTTCCCAGAATAATGGAACAGATCCTCGAATCTGTATGAAAGATGACACGGAGTCATCTAAAAATATCACCTATTAAGAAAAGAAAAGCATAGGTTTAATAAGCATTACAGACTGAAAGGCTTTGGTTTCTTAGCCTTAGCTAAGAAGTAACAGAGTAAATTATATATACACTACAATAAAATCCACACTACAAGTTAAAATATTAATTGTTCCCTAGACTTTTCTCTCTATCCTTTCTGTACAATTCATAAAAGAAGGCCTAGCCCTCTCATGCTTCCTTGCAGCATCATGGTTCACAACATCCAAGAAAATACAGCAAGCTGTTATTACTTGGGTCTGAATTACTTCTGTGCTAAGAGTAACTTTGAAAAAAAACTTGCTAAGACCTTCCTGTAGGAGCAGTTCTAATGTACACCAGTGCACAGAAAATAACAATGCAGCCTATTCAGAATACCTGCACAGCGTCAGTCATCTAGTGACATTAGTCTGCCAATAAGCTTGGACAGAGAAACTGTAACAACAGTGTTCTGACTAAATTCCTGAAACTGGATGCCTACAAGCAGAGTCCTTCCTGGATAAAATCTACTGAAGTCACCAAGGCTTACACAAAGTGTCAGCAAGTCAACCAAAGATACTTATTCACATGAATACAGCTGCAGGAACATCTTGCTAACTAGGTTATCATGAGAAGTGAGCAAAAAAGGCCATCAAAGAAAGATTTAACTGCTTCTTGCATTTATTTACAGTAAGGGTGAAGATTTGCAAACAGATGGAGTGGAATTACATTGACCTTAAAAACTTCAGAGGAGCTGTGTTAAGAAACCACAGAAATGCTTTGATTTTTCCAGAACTACAAGGTACGATGTATTTGCAGAAAACTCCTTTTGCTTGCTTATAAGGTCTTTCACTATTAGCTCAGGCCAAAAGAAGTACACACTCCCCTGCATCTCAGGAGGCTAAAAGGAAGTAGTACAACCACCTACAACAGTTCAGCTGATGGATAACAGCTTCTTAAGCTATTGGAACCAAGGGCCGTGCATGCTCTTACCCTAAGCTACGCTAAAAACCAAGACGATCAAATTACATAACCTACTTAGAATCCCTATTTAGCAGCAAAGGAACTATTCCAATATCTGACTTGTGATCTGTTGATTTAGAGCAAAAAACTATCCACATACAGGTTTATCTTGAGTTCATCAGCCAAGTAATGTGCACTGTAGCACAGCCTACCTGCTCTGTTTCAACAAAATTAGCGACATGACCATCATCATTTGTTCCTCGGACATTAAATCTGGTGCCAGCCCGTTCACAGCTTAGTCGTGAAATGAGACAAGCCTTTGCCTGCTTGTGAGCTGCATATATTGTCCTTATCTCCACTCCCCCACACATGAGACGTAACAACCAGTCGTCACAGTTCACACCATAGTGCTTCAAATGTAAATGCAGTGACTGGTTCCTATCAGGAAAAATAAAACAATTTTTAAAATAACTGGAACAAAATAAAATGCAGCTCAAATTGTTGAGCCAGCTACTAATTTTGTTCCCCCTAATACATATAAGAAAATGAAAATACGTATGTCATAGTTTTACGATATAGCTTATTTAAACACACTTCAAAGAACAAAGTTTACAACAGCTTAAACTTTTGCACAAAGCCTTGAATTTTAACGACCTTAAAAAAATAACCCTTACAGCCTCTGCTCTTCAGCCAGCAAAAAACAACACTCCAAGCTTGTTTATATTTCTTCACTCAGCTTTGCTTTGAGAAGCCAAAGATGACAGACTCTGGGAAAAGGAAGCTAGAATTCCAATTATGGGATTACTTTTTGTGCTGGGCAAAGAACCATTCAATTTCACAACACCACAAAATAAAGCTAGAAAAAAAAATTCAGTCAAGGTACACCAATTACTTCTATTATACAGCACAGTAACACATCCCTTGCCCAGACAAGCTTGCAGGAATACATGTCAATTGCAGGGCTCAATGTTGGTACATTATATACTGCATATACTGTCCTCCAATACCAACTACTACTCAAAGGAAAGACCCAGTCTGGATACAACTGCTTATTATGTAGTACAAATGAATACACTTTAGTAAGTAAGTGTCCTGGTTTGAGAATAAAGTTTGGGGGTTGTGAGGTTTTTCTGTTTTACCTCAATCTAGTGGGGCTTGGCTTTTAATCTTCTTTGGAAACATTCCCTTATATAAAAAGGAAGTAAAGTCTTCTGCATAGCAAAGAAAAGTAAACTCTAGTAAGATAGCTGGTGTTGTCACCGCCCAGAAAATTCTACCATGATTGCAAATAATGTACTTGGTATGAAGGCTGAAGCTATTCACTTAAATTTTAGACTTTTCATTCTAAACTTCCATTAAAAAAAACAAAAACCTGTGACTTATCAAAGACCTTGGTTCAATCATTAATGAAGATTTAAGTCCCATTAATCAAATATGTATTCACTTTACAGAAAAGGATACAAATGCATTACAGTAAGACACAGAAAAAGCAAACAATATTATTTCCCTGGGGAATCTGAGATTGGAGCTTTTGAATAGAAAAAGCCCAAGAAAGCTTACTAAAGTGCATAAACAGAATAATTTCTTTCTGTTATTGACTTTTAGAATTTACATTTCCATTTCTTGGAATCCGGGACATTCCATCTACCTCCTGCAAGGGGTGAAAAAAAAGCCAGCTAACTTCAGAAGTTTTATGACAGAGGTCAAAATCAGGCAAGCTTATCTGGACAGTGTCAACAGGCACCATCATTTTTCGAGCCTTGAAATACTGACTTCTTAACAGAGCGCCCAGTCTTCTTCAAGATGCAGAGACAAACAGCTAGATTCCTATAACTCCTGTAAGCCTGCATCAACTTAGATGTGTTTCTGAAGATCGGAGTTAATTTTCCATCTTAATACACATTTTTTTTGTCTTACATACCTCTATCTGACAAAAATAGTGGCAAAGAGTAGAACAGCACTGGCACATATGCTGGAGTTGCTTTGGTGTCATGTATATACTGGAGGGAAGAGGGAGGTTTGATGTAGATTTTCATCTGTTCAAAAAGCACACTGCCAAGTCTTCAAGACCTTTCCAAGTTTCAGGGACACATAGACCATTTTTAATAAAATGTCAGTATATACAAGAGTATGTATCACTGGCATTATTTAAGCTACTTATTTGCAGAAACAACAGTGTTCCTTTTACCAATAATTCCCTGTGTGAAAACCTATACTTTATTAAAAACTACCCTATAAAAAGGTAGTTCAGCAGCCAAGCGATGTGCACTGTAGCAGTCTACCTGCTCGGTTTAGCAAAGTAAGCAACATGAAAACTGTGTGAAAAAAACCTTTCAAAACCCTTTCATATGTCAGAAACACACTCGGAAACTCTATATAAAGACCCCAACATTTCAGAATGCAGAGAGGTGAAAAGACTGACATTTTCTTTAAAGCTCCATTACCACACTAATTTTTAAAAAGCTGACACACTCGATGAAGTATTAAGAGACACCAAAGCTGAAATACAACATCACAAAGACTGTTGAGATCAAAGTATAGGATCACAAGCAGTGAAAAATCCGTGTTTTCAGTTAAGAAACTCCAACTGCCCACAGAAACATTGTGTCATTAGTAACTTAAGTCCTTAGAGTTACAATAATGCTATTCCATCTCATCAACATTTGTGGGACAAAAGTGTACCTTTAACAGCTCATAAAGGCAAGGATAAAAACTTGCCACAAATCAGTTGGTACAGACATGCATTACTTTACAGAACACCTGATGAAACACGTTACCAACTCACCAGAAAAACCTATTGTCAGTGGTGTGCTCCTGCATGCTGCGGTGAGCATTGAGGCTAAGATCTAAACTGACACCAGTTGCAGACCACGCAAAATAAAAGTTCCCCGAGTTCAAAACTTTGCGCACTTCTGAAATACGATCCTCATCTGCTGAATCAATTCGTAACGATACAAACTCAGTGGAAGTAACTCGAAAAACTTCTGAGTCTTGAATCTTTCCCACAGACATGCAGCCTGTTACTAGAACCAGATAATGTAACAATGTGTCTCCTGCAAAACAAGAAAAGAGGCAGGTAACAGAATGAATCTTTGGAGTGATGTTGATGGATTTTATATGCTTAAACGCACATAATCTGACACGTTTGTCTGAAAAAAGTACAAAAAGAAAAAACAACAAGAACTCACTCAAGTTCTACATTAGAAAAGGAAATGCACGCAGGAGAAACTAAGCTACAAACAAAAGGAATTGTGAAATCGGAAGTTATTTTTGTCCACTCCCTCAATTCTGGGAGTATTCCAAACTTGCAAGTTACTCTACAAAGACAAAAAAAAAATACAAAGAAAAAAAGAGCTCAGTTCCTGTTGCAAAGATCCTGTGCTGTGCAGTTTTACAGGAGCAGCCCAACTTTCTTTCCCAAGTGAAAAATTAAGGTTGGATCTATTTTACTCACCAAGGTTTAATCTTAATACACCTAAGAGCCCATATGCATCCATTACTTTGGAGTAAGTATTCTTGATTGTGTCTTTTTCTGCAGAAGCTGTGGAAAGAAAACATAACATTTTATTATGCAAAAGACCATACACATACACCATACAGGGAGAGTGAGTTCACTCTAAACAGAAAATCCAAGAGATTACCAAAGTACTGCTTACATGAAACTTCCGGAAATAAAACAAACTGTATGAACCTACGGCATTTTATAACAGAAAATGAGTATTTAATTCTATAATAACGTCTGATCACACTGTTATTAGGCAACAAAAAAACTACTTGCAAGAACTCCAAGTGATATTAAAGGAGAATGTTGGCATTTTTAACATCACAATCTCCTAACATATAAAAGCATTGAAAACACATGCAAATGAGTTCCATGAGAAAGCTCTCCTGTAATTAATTAAAATTGGGAGTAGTGCTAAATACTACATTTTTTTCAGGAAAAAAAAATAATAAAAAAATCCTTCTTCCCCAAGAATAAAACCATGATGTGGCAGCATTATTTCCAGATAAGCAAAAAAAGTTATCACAAGTGCATTTTAGCTAGTTTTAGATATACTCCAGGCAAATCAAAACTCTTGTAGGTCCATAGGATAATGAGTTTTAAAAGACATGTCTCAGATTAGGAAAACAAAATTTTCATACACAATTTTGGGAAAAAAAATTGTAATATTTTCAAATAATATAATAAAGTTTATGTACCATTATTCACGTGGGAGTTAATGTTAGTGAACACTTTAGAACTTAAATCAGCACTCAAACAAACAGGCTTGACTGCAGAGTCAGGTTACATAGGTGCTGCAGAGCAGGAACCAGATCCCACCTGTCCTGAGCTTTTGTTCATGAATGAGACTGCATCTGAAGTGCAAAACCCAACAATTCCACCTGTGCAACTGGATCCATAGGGATCAAGATTTCTGAGTCACAAAAGATCAGCACCTTCTCCCTCCTCAGAAATTATCTTCTAATTAATTTTCACTTTGACACTAAAACTGGATAATTTGATAGAAAGAAAAACATAAATCAAAGCACCTATTGCTCTGGTGTTCTGCTGTGCTCTCTCTCTCTCACATTAGCTATATTTTATTTGAAATTACTGTTGTAAATCTTTCTAATGAGTATTCCCTGAGCTTAGCATAGCCCTGCCTGTGCAAAAGCCTATCCCTTCTGTTCAAAGGTCTGCCAGATCTATTATTAAAGTGTATCAGAAACTCCAATAAAGATGAAACAATTATTTAACCTCAGCCTGAAATCTAAGCTCATTCAGTGTTTTTTAAGCGTATTTTTAAAAAGCTTCTTCAATTATTTGTACTGATATGCTGTATTCCTGTAATCCAGATGCTAGAGATGAGAATTTTAGCAGTATGATTACTTACAAAGTCCTCACCAGTACTAAGTATTAAGATTTGCAGCCAGTCTAAACACATTGTTTACAATTATTTTATCAGCATCACCAAACCATGTTCTTCTTAACCAAAATCACCATCAGCTGGAAAGAACAACTAAACTCCAAAATCTGATTCTTTCAAGCCATTTTTTCAGCATGTCAATGTACTCTTCTAAACTCAAATTTTGTTAACCAGGGAACTGCCATGTTCTTCTTTCACATTACAAATTATTAATGAAAGATTAGGTTTAGTTTCAAACTTTTTGTAGGATTTTTCTTAAAGGTGCCTGCCAGCGTTTAATGACATTTCAGAACAAAGGCTTTTCTGTCTTTTATGGACTTGTTCTCTTTTTCCATTGCATAGGATGCCCAATTATCCTTCCTCAGCCTTAACAAATAAATGCTCTAAGTAAATTAAGTAACATGAATTTTGCAAACTCAGCTCAACAAAAAAGGACACCGCTAATAATGCATCCAGGGCTTGCAAAAACAAAAAGGAAACAGAGCAGCTTACTTTGGCTAGTCAAGTATTATTTTATTAATGGATCACCCAACACCAATCAAAATAATTTCACACCACAATCTCCACTAGATTAGATCTAATACAGTGTGAACTCTGAGCAAAATTCACTTTTCCACAGTAAGCATGTATTTCTATCTCATACTTCCAGCACTTATTTTTTTTTTTTAGGCCAAAATTCACACAGGAAAATGGCAAACAGCTCACACCTCAGAAAATTTACTTCATCTGTCCTTGCACATTTTCACTTACCCACAGGTTTCAGGCACAAGGTATGTTTAACAGGTCCTGCAGCAGGCAGCCAGGATGCAGAAGTGCTTGCCTGCAACATGCTCCTTCCTCCCTCCCACAAGGCACATCGTGCCCACTATGAGTTAAAACTTCATAACATTTGTAAGGCAGACTCCCCTTCATTGAGGGCACCTGTTTGAACCTCTAGCCATCAGTGCTCATGAAACCTGAAAGAATTCTGAAATTTGGTGATGCCTGATACTAGCCAATACAGAAGGATAAAAAATGGTTGGAGAGAGTCCAACAGAATTACACAAGGATGATTAAGGGACTTGAACATCTCTCCTATGAAGAAAGGCTGAGAGAACTGGGGCTGCTTAGTCTTGAGAAGGCTGAGAGGGGGTCTTATTAATGTCTATACATATCTGAAGGGTGGGGGGTCAAGAGGAAGTGGCCAGTCTCTTTTCTGTGGTGCCCAGTAATAGGCAAGGAACAATGGGTATAATCTAGAACATAGGAAGTTCCATCCCAACATGAGGAGAAACTTCTTTCCTCTGAGAATGACAAAGCACTGGAACAAGCTACACAGAGAGGCTGTGGAGTCTCCTTTGGAGACTTTTAAAACCTGCCTGGATGTGTTCCTGTGTGGCCTGCCCTAGGTGATCCTGCTTTGGCAGGGGAGTTGGACTAGATGATCTCTCAAGGTCCCTTCCAGCCCCTAAGATTCTATGATTTTATGGTTATCACATAAACCTTATTTTCCTTAAAAAAAAAAAAAAAAAAAAAAAAAAAAAGCAAGCTAAAAGGAATTCAGCCAAAAAAGTAGCACCTACAGCAGAAAAGGGAGCAAACCCATAGCACTGCATTGCTGCCTCTTCCCTACCACACCACGCAGGGATGTTTTTGGATAGTTGACTGTAACAGTGCTCAGGCTGATCCCAGAGTAATGCACAATAAGAGACTTCTCACCATCAGGAGCACTGCAACATTAAGGAAAGACACTTGAGTTTTCTGAAAATCAAGATGGAATTGGGAATGAGACACAGCTACACCACACGCTTTCCCATTTTTCTTCATTTTAACTTTTGGGACACCATGGGGACCAACTTCTTGCTGGGAGCCAGGGCACTGGCAATCACGGGGGGCTCCCGCAAGGAGGCAGGGCAGGCTGTGGGCAGCCCCAGCCCAGGACATCAGATGCCTCTGTGATGACAGGCTGAGGCCAGGCCAGGATGGGATGTCAATCTGTGGGTGAGGGTCAGGCCTGGTGAGGGTAATCAGAGCCAGATACTGCCCCAGGATGGCCAGACAGACCATGGGGATGGAGACAGGGACAGGCCAAGGCTGTCAGACATCAGCTTGGCAGTGCCCATGTCCAGGCTGGGCAGGGCTGTAGCCCAGCACTTCACAGCAGCATCGCTGGGGCAGGGACTGACAGCCCTGAGGGGACTGAAATGGGGTCCTGGGCTGCAGGCAGGGCCAGGGAAGCATCAGGGATCTGGGCAGGGACAGTCAGGGCTGGTGGTGTCCTTAGGGCTCTGACATGAAAAAGCATTAATGCTATGAAAACATGCAAAGAGCTGGTTTAGTCCAAAAGTCCATTTAGCCTCCAAACATTTTCAAGCATTTTCTGAACCAGCATCATCACCAGGGCTAGCCACAAAAATGTCTTTCATTTATGGATGCTACAAAAACCCCAAGCCTCAAACACCCAGGGCAGAGTGTAATCTATCTCAATATCATTCCATACCAAACAGTGTGAATAACAACGTAAGTGTTCTGGAACCATGCAGTTTCTCCCCACAACTATCATGTTTAACTCATCCTTCTTCACCAAAGCTGTAACCTTCATGAAGATCTATGCTCTCTCACTTTCTTCAGCATGCAACATCACTGGATACAGCTGGATACAAGAGTTACAAAAATACATGGCTAAGATCCTATGATTGTATTATCTTCTATGCTGTGTAGGCAAAGCCAGCTTTCCTCTATGAACAGTGAAATTATCAACTGGGTGCAACTGCAGCTTAGAAGTCAAACCGCAGGAAACAAAAGAAGAAACCATTTCCATGAGCATTTCCTCATTTCCTCTGTAACATTCTTAATGAATGAGAAAATCTCTTCCTAGAATGGTAGGTTGGCCTGCAGCCATGACAGCCCTTTGACAACCCTTTTGACTTTGATTTACAAGCTCCATACCTTGGAAAAAATGTAGCTAACATAAATATGCACTCAGAAAAATGTAAAGTCCTACAAATTTATGAACCTACTTCTCCTTGAGAAATTGATTTTTCTATGTATTCATCTTTAAATAGCTGAAAGTAAACCAACAATTAAGGCTGTCTGAATAAGACACGAAATGCTGTCACTTGCTAAGAAGCATGAATTAAGACATGCAAATTCTAAAGACAGAAATTGCAATAATAACTTTCACCAACAACACTGGACTTAACTGATTTCAAGTTACACTGTAGAGGAGCAGTAAACAGCAGACAATGCAAGCATACATATGTCTGTGTATAAAGATGGACACAAAACATTGTGAGGCAGTTTTCTTCTAATTCTTTGTGTCAGTTCAATTTCTAATCAGAAAGGAAATTAAAATCAGCTTCTGCTTAACCCACTACATTACTTAGATTCAAGTTGATTAATTTCTAAAACAGAAGTGAAGACTTGCTATCTAGCAGTCAAAAAAACCCCAACACAAACTCCATCTTAAAGTGGTTTTCAGGTCATGTTGTAATACATTCTTGTAGAAAGCCATCAAGCCTCATTTGTGGTATCAAGAGAAAAATAATAGAATTGTTTTAAGTCAATATTTATTAAAAATTAGTAGGTAATAGTATTTTTAAGTGTTAACACCTAATTTGTATCAAGTTAAATCACAAGTGTGCATCTGTAAATATCACATCATATCAATCACTGACTATTTAAGAAAGGTGACCAATTAAATTATTTTAAAGATATTATATCAGCCCTCTTACTGCTAGGCAAATGGCACCTCATTTTAAAACCTGTCTTTGGGACGACTCGGTTCAACACGTATTCTGCTTAATTCCAGATTGGAAATTAGTTTTGTAATTTTAAAAAATTATAAAACTAAGATCACATTAAAAGTTATCATTCAGGCCTTCTACAGTTATGTTCTTGGTGGGTTTAAAGGTGCCATGATAACACATTATAAGTTAGTGGCTATAATTCTCAGCAAGAACATGGGACAATGAGCTGGAAACAAAGGCACGCTCCTGAAATTAAGTGCAGTTCCTTCAGAAACAAGACTTCTCATTTATGATGGATGATAAAAAGATCATGCTACTGTCACTTTTTAAAGTGACAAAATCTGAAAAATGTTGATTTTTTGAGATTGAGGTTTTTAAGCTTCTTGTCAAATGAGAACAGTTAAACTTTCATTATTTAAATTAAAGCTAACACTTTAATATTAACACATAGGTGACATTAAAATCTGAGTCACCACTTTCATTTATATATCAACCAACAGAAGAATCACTTCATTGCTTTTGATATTTTGTTGTCATGAAGAGATGCACAGGAAACTGGATGACAGCTGGTATTTAATTCTGCCATAATTCATATAATATTTGCTTTTAATTAATAGGACCATTTTTTCCCCCCACTTTATTTTCTAGCTCTACAAGCACAGCTGCCCTTGGCATCCATTGCAGCTGTTACTCCCCTGCAGCTTCTTAAGTGTTTTAAGATCCTGTTTAATAGGAAGGTGTAGTCCGGAAGATGACACTTAGTCAAAACAGTAACAAAGACAAGAAGGTAAAATTGCTGTCTGCCTTTGCATCCTAGTCCATCCACATTGGCTTCAGATGAATGTAATACTGCATCAAAATACATTCAAAAATTGTTTCTACCATGGCCTGTATTTGACCTTTCTTGATCTTGATCTTTAAAGACACTGTTTCCAGAAAACAGAAAATTCCAGAAGAATTTTAATTCTTCTTATTATTGTACCTTTATATGTGTATATAAAATAACAAAATTTTTATATTGAGCTTATTTTATAGGGTCCCATCATGACCAACAGAATGAAGTAATTTATTTTGAAATATTTTCCTTCCCTAGTTAAAGGGATGTGGTTCCACTCAAAACTCTCTATAAACAGGATTGGGGGAGAGGGAGTGGGATGGAGGATCACACAGTGGCAGTTTATTACTGGTGGCAGCAAATACTGAAGTAAAAAAAACCCAAACCTGTCTGTGAGCATACCAAGTGTTATCCTCCTTACTGTGTACATACAGCAGGTGCTCATCAAATGTATCTGTCAGCATGTTTCCCTTCTGGGTGCCCAAGTTGCCTCAAACACCACACCAACTTAAAATCTCTTGCAAAATCAATGTATCCCATCTGCTACTGTGAATAGATAGTAGCATATCTGCTTTTTCCCCTTGCCCCCAAGTCTGTAGTGTGGAAGAATTTTCTTTTTAAAAAATAAATGGAATGTGATTGAGTGATTAGAGTAGTACTGCTAAACACGACCACGAATGGCAGGATGCCTGCTGCACACAGTGTATTACAGCTCTTACTTTGTCTAGCTCTACAGAAATCTCATGGTGTGCATAGTGCCTCCTCCTCTTTACACCTGCTCTCTTCTCAGCTTTATCACAAGATGGAAGTCAAAGGCTGTGCACGAAGCTCCTGCTTTCCCCACTCAGGCATCAGTATTTTCCCAGAGGACAGAACAATCTCCTTTACTCATTGCAGGCAACATGAGTAAAGACAGATTCCCACCTGTTTCATTATGACTCACCAGAAAAACAGGGAGAGAGAACACCCTCCTGCTCAGTCAATGAAATATTTACAGGTAAGATACCTCATTAAGGAGCCCTATTTCAAAGAATAAATATACTGTCTATTTTCTATGTCAAATAAGAAAAAATATATCTGTGACATCCTCCCACTAAATGTAAACAAATCAGCAGTGAAGCTCCTGACATTTAAAACTAAGTGTTTCTACATGGCCCTAGGAGCAAGTTGGCAGGACCCCTCAGAATTCAACATCTTGAACTAACCCAGTACTAGGAGTTAATGAAAAAGGTATTAAACATGTAGGGCAGGCAAAGTATTTCTCAGACGTTTTGGTCACAGTAAGGTTAGCTAATCCATGTTACAAGCAGTACATAGAACCCTTCCAGCAGAAGTGTGGCTGGGACTGCTTCCACATTAAGACAGAATGATTACGCAACCACCACATCTGAATTTTCCCTTTGACCCTCTTCCTTTCTTCCACCTTACTTTGTTGATTTGAATAAAAGATTCAGTGCACATCCAACATGCAATGAAAAATCATGCAAAGTCTGAGTTGTATAGCATTCCATACAGAAGCCTAGCTAAACTCTCTGAATCATCTTGCAGGGCTTCACTGAATATAAAGGGGATGAAGGTTAATACCATTACCCTTCCCTCAGCAAAGTAACAGATGTACTTTCTTTACAGTGACATTTAAAGAATCAGTAAGCTTTCATGCCTTTCTCTTAGCCCATTTCAAATCCAAATTTCTATATGTAGATATCCCAGAAGATGCAATTCACTAAGGCTATCAGAAATGAATTCACTTTTAATGTAACACTTTTCACTAGGTTCTGCCTATATTATATATTCTACATAGATGTAAGAACTGTGATTGGGTATAAGGCTGAACACCTTATTTATCTTTAGTATTTAGTAAAATCTTCTGAATAATGCCTGTTTGAGATCAGTATTGTCAATTTTTGTAGCATCTAAAAAGTGTTAGCACCACCAGCAAAATATATGAGCTTTAAACCTTTTAACGTGATGCTGTTCTGGATTTAAATTGATACATACTTGATCTGACAGTTTTTTCTACCTATTCACCCAGATTTTACAAACATCTGGGAAATCTTCCCTAAGGGCCAGTCTTTCATTAATTTTGGCTTTTAGATTTGTACCAATAGCCAGAATTTTGTAAGGCTACAAACTAGAACCTTCTACATGTTTTCTATGGCATGAATAGAGAGACTGAGAAGCAATACTTCACAAACCTTCCCCAAGCACTAATAATTGTACTCCTTTAAATATGCATTAAAAAGAATAGATATAAGAAGCTAACAGCAAGCAGAAAAAGAGAAAGAAAAAAAAAAAAAAAAGTCCTGAGCTAGGGAGCTCTAGAATTTTTTCTGCTGCCAGTTGAAGGGTATGATTGTAATCTTTCAACTGTTAACAGAAGCATCATGTTTCAGTACCTGAAGAGTTTAGGTGCAAAAAGGGAATTAAAGCAAAATGCCATAGCTAAATATGCATCAGGAAAATATGCCCACTAACCAGATAGAAAAAGAGTATGAAGGTTGGTCATTAAGGTTACTGAAAATAATGATGCTCAGAGTAACTACTTCTAGTGAGTATGAATGTTTACTATGATGTAACCTGCCAGTGAGAATATCACGGACAAACCTTTACTGATTAATAACATGCTATATTTAAGTACACAACCCAAGAGAAGAGAGGCTTTCAAACTTCCTGTTTGGTAATAACATGAAGCACAGAATAGGGTAGGAACTTTGATACGGTTTTAATTTTTAGAAAGAAAAGTCTTATTCAGATGCCTACAATGTATCTCAGCACAGAAAGCTACTAACTTACTGTCCTTTATGAGCATAACTATCAGGAGTAAGTTGCTTTTAATACCTTGGTCCTTAAGTAGCTTAAGCATGTTTAGTAATACCAAATACACGCTAAAATAGTGTTCCACAAATCTCAAAAGCATTTTCACCCCCATTTTACAGATTTCACCAAACCTGTTCACTAGCTTTACCACTGGACACTTATTCCCTAGCTGACCCACACTACACAACATCTTTCAAATACTGCTAGCAAAGTTAATGAAATCAGTTAAACACATCATAAGAAGAAACTGTATCAGAGAAAAAAAACACAACAATACCAAACAATTATCTAAAAAAGGAGAAAAGCACTCATTGTTTTTCAGCTGGGTCATCATACAATTGCAGCTATAATGTCAATCATGCTGGCATGTCCCATTACTAGGCCTCTAAGAGTTCATGGCAGCTTCTACCAAAGAGTCAAAAACAAGCTTAGAAACCCTGTGCAATCAGGCACTCACACGTTCTGAAAAATACAAACCAAACTATGTTTTAAAACCTTCTCTGTAGGCTTCAGAGATCTCTTCTGCATTTCTCATTTTAGTGCACTCTTTCAACTATGTCTTTAGAAAAAAAATGGTGGGGGAAGAATTTAATGCATTTATCACTGAAAACACACAAAAATAACTTTGCAATGCAAGACACCTTGCTCCAAATATTACTCATTTTATTCCAAGACAAATTAATACAGAGTTTCAAGATAGGTTAAAAATACAGGGACAAAATAAAGCTAAAAATAAAAAAGCAATAAAAAATGACACAAAATGAGATAAAAAAACTAAGATGGTATACCATTTAAGAATATAGAATGTTTTATTATGAAATACAACACAATTAGCTTTTCAATGAGTTAGCGTGTATTCAAAAGGAGAAGGTTGTTTAGAACAAAAGAAATAAGCAGATGTTGTTGGAAGCTATTAGAAGAAAATCTAGCATACATGAAAACACACATGCATGATGAAATATAATTAAATGTGTAAAATTATCCTTCAGCAGATGAAGATATGAAAATAATTTTTTCCCATTTAAACCTGAAGCCTCTTCACTAGCAAACAAGAAAACAGAATAGCTGTTCCTTTACATTCCATAAACAGTTTACACAATGTCAAGTCTGCCAACTTTTTACCCTGTAGTTATCAAAACATGTCAACTTACAGAGGACAGCCACAGCTCCGGATTCAAACATGAGACATTCCTCTCTGTTTCTGGTTTCCACTATCACGCTGAATGGAAGTGGATCCAGCTTGTGATACACACGGTATCCTTTACTGAAAGCCATTTTGCCTGTATCAGAGGCGGTCCTGTCCAACACAAGATGATGTTAGTGAAACCTCCTCCTGCTCCCACATACCTCCTGCAAAGCAGATCTGATTTGCATCCCCTCCTAGGGAGTTTACATGTTTTAACATAAATAAACAACTCGCTCTTTCTACCTCGTGAGACTTATTTTATCTCAGCTTCCAAAAGAAACACTGGCACTATCTAAAGACAACATGTTTCAAAAATACAACTGCCCAGAGAAACATCTTTCAAAATAAAGATTTAAAAGCTTCTTAGAGACAATGAGGATTTATTAAAACAGGATTTCTTCTCGGGAAAAAAAAAGAATGAAAATAAGGTTCTCTAGACACCACAAATATCTAAGAGTGGCAACTATCTTAATAATAAACTAATGTCAAACGCAGAGGACCTGAAGCCTGGGTAGGCTTCAATTTCTATATCCATTTTACTGGTTCTGACCTTGTACACAAGGACAGAATATTTGAAACACTAAAGTTATGCATTTAAGAGATCATACAATTAAAAAAAACCAACAAAACCAACACGTTAACCGTTTTCGTCTTTCTCTTCTAAATGGCAGCAGGGTTTTGTTTGGATTTAACCCCTCCCCTGCAGTGGCTGACGACTGCAACCTCGCAGTGTTTATTGCACGGGGGGAATCGCCCCCCGAGACGCGGAGGTCAGATCTTCTCAAACAACCACCGGAAAAAAAAATAAAAAAATTAAATTAAAAAAAAAAATAAATCCAAAAAGCCAAGAAACTATAAACAGGCGCGGGAGCAGCCAAACCGTAAGGGCTGAGCTCAGGAAGCAGAGAGCGAGGGCAGATGCTCCCCCGCAGCCAGGACCAGGGCTCCCTGCCCCTCTCCCTTCCCTCCAGCGCCGGCCCCGCCACCCCC
>NW_009954507.1:1318686-1347918 GCF_000747805.2 Chaetura pelagica | reverse complement strand
GCTGGAATGATGGAGAGCTGAAGCAGGAGAATCAAAATCGGAAAACCTGGAGAAAATCCCTTCCCTCAGACTATAGATAAATTCGAACTACAGAGTACGCCGGGGTGGGGAGGAGGAGGAGGAGGGGGAGGAGGAAGCAGCTGGAATGATGGAGAGCTGAAGCAGGAGAATCAAAATCGGAAAACCTGGAGAAAATCCCTTCCCTCAGACTATAGATAAATTCGAACTACAGAGTACGCCGGGGGCAAGCGTGAGAGGTGAAGCTGCCTCTTGAGACACGAGCTGGGACACCTTTGACTCTAGAGTGTAGCGTTTCTTCCCACGGCCTTCCCATCCAAGATCAATTCCCGTGGCAAAGGGCGAAAATTAAAAACAGGCCTTTTTTTTTTTGTTGTTGTTTCTTATAAACGTATCAAAACACAAAAACTCGGATGTCATATATATTCCCTGAATAGCTCTGGTCTATTGTAAAGAAATACATACTATTTTGATATTTAAATATGATCTAATCCCACGTACCTAGCATAGACTAAGTACCGTTTGCGTGGAGTACATCGGTGGGAGAGAATACAGAGCAAATATGTGTAAAATACAACGTAAGATTTGTGGATTTTTAGCTGGCCAACTTCCTACATGATGGCCCCAGTGGAAGTGCTCTATAGATAAATAAAAGTATGATATGTAAAAAAACCCCAACTATCTAAAGATAAATTCCACGTGTTCTGAAATTACTAGGATGCATAATTGCTAACGCCTTATTACAGTTGATGCTATTTCTTACTTGCTGTCCTGGTTTGAGCCAGGATGAAGCCAATTCATCCCCATTCATTTATTTCTGCATATTTAGGGCAAGAGTTCTAGTTGTATACAGAAACAAAGTACTCTTGAACAAATAATCTTACATTATTTCATGGTGCAGACAGACTGATCCAACCAATGATTGTAAGGCTACCAAAGCTTTATGTTTGGAGTACCACACACAGGGCAAAACCACTCAACTCTGATCCATCCTGTTGGTTGCGTGTGAGTTTATCAGAAAAACCACAACCATTCTCCCTCCTTGCAACAACCATTTCTGAAGTCTCCTCAGAGGAGTTCTCTTTTTTGTACACACCACTGTTAACTCTTGCAGGAACGGTTTGCTTGTAGCTTCACAGGGAAAGTCTAATGGTCAGATCACAGGTCAATATTGTTATTTCCTCTTAGAGCACTGATTGCAGGACATTTTTTTTTTCCACTGAGGAACTAATAAACCTAAGATGGCAGGGATACTGCTTTTAAGCACCACCATGCAGAAGAGGACAGATCAGCTTGTTTAAGAAACCTCACCAAGTCATTATGCCAAAGCTGTGTACTACATCAAAACTGTATTTAGGGTTCTCTCTAGCAAATAAACAAAAAAACAAGTTGGGTTTTTTTTTGTTGTTTTGTTTTGTTTTTGGTGTGTAGAGTAATTTAGGGAGAACTGAAAGCAGAACAACCAGTTAGCAAACTTGGGCAGAAAATGCAATGTATCTGAAATGAGGAGAAGGGGGAATCATGTGACTGCCTATATCTGCACAATTTTCCCTCAAACTTCTCCATTTCACACTTCAGATTTCATTTTTTTTTTCCTTTGTAGTAAAGGACAAGGTTTTCCATTTATTATTGGGGACGTTTAAGGTAAAAGTTGTTCTGTAATAACTGTAGTCATATGTAATTATAATTAAATAATTATAATAAATACATAACTATAATCTGTAACATATTATCCTGTTTATAAAAATGTCAATGACTGACAATTTTGCATGCGATGTTTTCTTACACGTGCTACATCTTTGTGTTTCCTAAACAGCACCAACTACTGAAGAGGAACTTTCCCAGGTCTCTGTAGAGTTCTGAGCAGAAAGAAGATTGCCACATCACTTAACGTGTCAGTTTCTTTGCACACAAGACTTCATTATGATCTAGGATATCAGCCTCTTAACGTGTTACAATTACTATTTAACTTTGATAATGACCAGCGAGGCCCGTTAAAGCAGCTGTCCGGGAACTGCACTGCAACCGTGGAGCAGTTCTGCAACATTGTTTACGATTGTTACATAAAGTTCAACCACTTTGTACTAACATTTAATTTGCAGCAATGATAGATATGGTAGATGTAAAAGTGGTTATTTTGTTCATAAATAAGACTGGGTAACATTTTGTACATAAAGTCTTTAGGTGCCCATACAATTCTAACCATTTATACATAGGAAACGCCCCACATCGCCCCCAACAAGAAGTTAAATTATTTATCACCTGTAAGTATACTTTGCTGCAAGTGTCTTCATGTTATTGTTCTCCACACGTGACACTGTATTGGAACAAGAAGGAGAAAACTCCTGGAGTGTCCAAGAGCTTAGACACCGGAGCCACATGGAGTCACTGTGGCAGAGGGAGAACAGGGTAAGTGTCATGAATAGCTGGTCTTCTGCAGCAGTTAGGAAAATGACTACAGGCTATCTTGAAAAAATATTTCAAGGAAGATAGCATCTCCATTCCCTCCCTTACACTCCTAGTCACAATCCAAAATGAAGCAAAATGCCCGTATTTTATTAATAAATGTCTCAAGTTCCTGCTCCACTAATCTGGAGCTCTGCTGGTAGTGTGCACACTTACAAACCTGCATTTAAATTTTCTAGTTACATATATATGCATACACACTATTAGAAGAAAACCGAAGTTTGAGATCAGAGCTGGTGGTTGGAACCTATAGCTTTACTCCTCCCTCAAGTACAGCCAGGAAAGGGAATTACTCATTCCATGTATTTTTCTCAGAGGCAGTAGAGAGGTTGAATAAACATGGATTTCTAAAACAAATTGTTGTTTTATTAGCCTAGCACACTACCACCAGCAGACTGAGGGGACAGCAGAACGAGGCCGAAGATGGCTTTCAGATGGATTACTGTAGACCACTTTTTGTGAATGGGCCACCTTTTACAGCAGAGGCACCTGGCTCCAAAAGAGAATAGTTGACTCCAACCCTTTTCCTCCACACTCTAGCTTTATGACACCCAGTGTTTAAACAATTACATAACTGAAAATTCAAACTCTGACACCAAATACTTTATTTGCTAGTATTGAAATCTTTGAATCTGCCACCTTGTGGCTTCAATATTAAAAGGCACTCAACATTTTGGATGTAGAAAAGCCTGTTAAAAGCTTTGGCATCTGAGGTTGCTACC
This sequence comes from Chaetura pelagica, assembly GCF_000747805.2. Lineage (NCBI taxonomy): Eukaryota > Metazoa > Chordata > Aves > Apodiformes > Apodidae > Chaetura > Chaetura pelagica. The sequence goes on along the minus strand of NW_009954507.1, from coordinate 1,344,712 downwards.
AAGTGATTCTGAACGAATCTGACACTACACAGTGTGCACTTATGTTAATATATTCAGAGAGGACAGGCTTTTAAATTTGTGCAACTGTTTCAGCAATTTCAGTTGAAGGAATACCATTGTTTTAAATAACCAAATAGAAATACAGTATATTTTCACCTCTGCAGTAACTGTAGCCGTTTACACTCATTTACAAACAGCAGCACTAACTATCCAGTTGGACAACTAACCTGACTTAGCAGCACATGTCTTAGAACTGCTTGAGCACGTTTTATTCTGCCCACAGAATACACCCCCCTCACACACACCTCAATATATATAACCACAGACATAAGGGGCAGGTGGTTTACACTCATTTACAAACAGCAGCACTAACTATCCAGTTGGACAACTAACCTGACTTAGCAGCACATGTCTTAGAACTGCTTGAGCACGTTTTATTCTGCCCACAGAATACACCCCCCTCACACACACCTCAATATATATAACCACAGACATAAGGGCAGCAGGTATTTTGAGTCCTGGCAGCAGTTTTGCTGTACCATAAAAGCCTGTGTTAAAGATTTCACCCTAAAGCCAGGAAGTCAGCCTTCACTGAGCTTTATACTGGTGTTGCTACACTAGAAAGAGTAGCCAAACTAGACTGTGCAAAAGCTGTCTCAACTGTGCCTAGAGATCCTGTGACTAGAAAGCAGGCATTTGTTAAGATGTAGAAGTCTCTGTACAACATTGTCCCTCTCTCATTTAAAATAATAATAATAAAAAAATCTCCTTTTGCATGTTTTTGATTACCTTCTTCCTCCAATCAAATATTCTACAACTTCAAATCTCTCTGATGATTAAGTCACTTAAGGTTAAACACTTCTACCAGCATTTGTAACATAGATTACTTCTGTCCTCCTCAGTATAATAAATACCAACACTGGCAAAAATTTAAGCACAGATAAAGTCACGCCTGTCACTTAAATAATTTAACTACAAGCACAACAATGTCTTGAAATATCTTAATTACTCCTCATGTAGGTATATGAAATCCAGTGTTTATCCTATAGTCAGCCAGCACATGTATCATTTCCTTTACCACCTTCCTAAAGGAATAAAGTTTACCAAGTGGCAGTGAAACAGCTCCTTGACAGACAAGTTTATTGAAACAATATTTAAAAGCAGATATTTCTGAATGTACTCCATCAACCCCAATGGTTCAGAAAAAGTTCAGTCTAAATGAAGTTTGCATGTTACAAATCGTACATTTTTTAATACTCATTTATACATGACATGAGCATAAAGTACAATGATTTCTTTTTATTCAGTATGCCAATTTATTGCTACAGTTCCCCAAAAAAGCAGGGCACACCTGGAAATAGCTCTTAATCCAAGGCTATTACAGCTCTTCCCACTCTACACCTTGGACCCCAAGATCAAGTTGCTAGTGTTCAGATGTAAATCAACAGATTTTAAAAGTGTGTTCTTTTTAATTTACATCGAAATGCTTTTTTTTTGCAAGACTATTCTTAGATGGTTTAGTGAGAAGTGTAACATTTGAATATTTACTAGAATAGAAATATTTCAAATCCTAGGATATAAAATTTTCTTCACCTTCATTTTGCTTTACATCATTAGTCACATCAATCAGAAGAAACAGGTTCCATGTATGAAGTTACAAAAAAAACCACTAAAACAAACCAACCCACAAATAGTCAATTTAATCAACCTGCACAATGAACAAGGGTCCAGAGTTCATACCTAAACTATTACTCCTACAAAATGAAAGGGGTTTGGTTCTTAGAAAGTGCTGCCATGTATACTTGTGCAATAAGCACAAGTTCTCATCCTATGCCTGTTATTAAAAAAAAATAATTTAAAAAAATCACTGATTTGGATTTTCCTGTTTTGTTTCTAAGAACAGTCTTAAGAGTTCCATTTTCTGAATGTAAATAATTTTTGAGCTATTCCCATTAGAGTGCAGAAAAGCTAGATTTTAAAGGTCAGATTCCATTTGTAAGTGTCTCAAGCTCAAACGATTTTCACGTATTTGAATGTTTTCCCAGCCCTTTAGACCAATAATATGATCCTTTTATTGTCAAAATAATTATTTTTTAGGAAATGAAAACTTTGTTTCAACAGTACGAGATCTCTATATCCAGTGTGAAAGCAACATGGTGGTATAAATATATGCATATATTGTATTACATATAATATATTATACACATTCCAGTTAACCATGGAACAATTAACAGGAGTAGATGACTGCTAATCTGGGGTATAAAGTGTTTCGTAAACAAGGTTTTGAGAAACTTTAAGGAAAATCTTATTTCTGGAAAGATGACAATCTTGGGATTCCATTTTTGTTTTTAAAGAAGTCAATTTTTTATTAAGGATGCTGTATATAAGAATGCACTTTGTATTAAAACAAAGATCAATACTTTACAGTTTAAGAAACTTTACATATGTACATAAATTACACATCAGGAATGGTTGTAAAGCTCAACATGTGTTGCTGGAAAAGTCTATTTTCCTTCTACTAAAATCTTTAACTCTTTTACATTGTGATCACTCGCCACTGCCACAGCATGATCCAGTGCTCGGACACTTGCCAGGAGCTTTATGATCTGCTTTATGTGCTCCCTAAAACAGAGGAAGGAGAAGTCAATACAGAAATAGAACAACCACATATGAGCATTAATATTAAATCAGTTACTTTTTCCAGACACCTCAAAAATCTCCCTATCTGCCATCCCATAACATTTTAAAAGTCTGAATAGCAAGATGTTTCAAAGGACAAGGAACAGGAGGGAGGTATTGACCCATCTTTGCATGCAACAACAAATTAACAGAAAGCACAAGAATTGCAACCACAGTGACTCAAGTTACCTTGCATTTCTTTTCTCTACATCTGAGCAACCAATGCTGTTTCTATAAATTGTATCAGCCAGATGAACAAGGTATCTACAGAAGTTTTCTAGCTGAGAAATAGTTTTGTCTCCTTTCAGGTTAGCGAACCACTGTTTAGGAAAGCAAGCTATTACCTAGTTATAGAAGGAAAAAGATAGTTAAAAGCAATGTAACAACATTTACATAGTTATCTGACATGATCTGTGAAGTCTGACGGGTAAGACTACAGTGACAAGAACCAACTAAGTGCAACAGTGGAAAACCTACAAAAAATAATAAAAAATTCAAGCTGTATAACACTGAAACCTACACTATACCTAAGCTATCTACAGGTATGAGCCAGAGAAGATTCTCTCTTTACTTCAGATATTAAAAAATAATAATAATCTATTTTTCATTGACATTACAACATTGAAATATCAAAGCCAAGATTTCATAGGTAACCTCAAGTTTCAACTACACTTCTCCTGCAGTAGGAATTTATGAAATACAAGTCACTTCAACTAATGTTTGACTTTACTTACACTTTGAGCTTTCTTAATGCTGTCCTCTCCATACTCAGAGTTTTGAAAAGCCATAAGAATATATCTATTTAGAAGACCATCTATTGATAGTTCCTGGAGAGTTTTGTTTGAAAGGATTCCATACCACTGGAGAAAGTTTCCTAATAACTGAAAATACAACACAGGGAAAATTAGTATTTAAAAATGTACTGAAACCAGGAAGTTGATCAAACACTCTAGAGCCTCTTCAAATTCAACACAGCATGGCCAAGGTAAGCAATGGAAATATACCTTCTGTTGCTTCAAAACTATTCAGAATCCAAAAAGTATCAGCCTAGTGTAACGAATCCTCACACAACCACCACCACCTCAACTTCGCTCATGTTTTGCACATGACATCAGAAAAGAAGAATCAAAGTTTTAAGCAGTCTTGTTCTCAAAGTTTGATGTTAATATCAAGCCAAGTGAGGCCCAGCATATGCCATACGGGGGCAAATTCACAGCCCCCTTGCCAATGAGATCTCCAGCTATGCTGTCAGCAAATCTTTATTTCCAAGGTCTGGTGACACAACAGACACAGGAAGTGTCACAGGAGAATGCTGGCCAAGCCAACTGTGCAGCTGTTATTCCTGACCGGCATTATGGCCTGTGGAGAATGGCTGCCAGCCTTGTACAAGGGAAGGCAGCCAGCAGTTCACTGTTGAGGCAGATCATCAGGAAACAGCAATTTAGTGCTTGCTTGCTATAACTGCCTTGCTAGCGCAAGAGAGATGTATTTTTAATGCCTTCCTAAAATAAAACAGAGGTAACAGCATGCATGCTTCTGAACTGCCCAGGCTCCAATAGATACTGCCAGAAGCAGGCAGCTTCACTCTTAAAAAGGGACACAGCTGCTAAATTAGCTATCTGCTTCACTTTTAACAACAGCATTTTAATAAATTAGCTTTGTGAATATTTTCTCTAGACAGCATTAAAGAAGTTGACTTTTATTTCCATATCCCTCACTGTTGCAATATAAATAGAAAATTCCAGATAAGAGTTCTTTTTACATGATCATGGAGATCAGTAATTCAATAAACATGAGTCTTATATTTCACTTTTCTGATTTTTAGGAGTCTTCACAGCCTTTTACTGGAAATAAACTACAAGTCATAGCTTCTTACATATCTTTGCAAAGTCTATATTGCACATTCTACACACAGGGACTTACTTCACACTCTTTATCTTTTTAATAAATTAATATTACAAATGCTTTTACACTTTACAAAAAGGAGTGAGCTTTCTGATAGTGGCCCAGTTATTTTTATGAAGATTCCCACACTATATATGTATTTGAAAAAAGTAAAACAAAACCAAGCTCTCATTCCCACATCAGTGAAATAAAAGCAGCATATTTTTTTCTGACAAGCAAAATGACATAAAAAAACTGAGTTGAGTATGCTAAGTAAACTCACAAAGTACAAGTTAAAACAATGATGCTTTCATCTTTTGAAGAGGGCACAGTGCATTATCAATTGCTAAGAATCCTAGTTTAGAATTCTTTCAAAGCAATTCCCATCTACCATTTTCCACTGATTTGTAGAGGATTTTATTGCTACACTGTCTAGACCAAAGATTTACTGGATGTATTTACTGACTTACCTTAACAGAGGACCAAAACTGACGTTGGAAAAACAAATATGGACCAGAGTTCTTGTTTTCTAAGATGCTGGAAAGTAAGAGATTTCTTTAATAAGCAACCAAGACCACCTCTGTCTGGAGTTTGTTGGCTTCCTCCTTCCCACAAACAGTTTAATTTCTAGAAATATTCCCTTCCATCCTGCTTGTCTTCGCTAAATCCTCACAGCATGATAATGTAAGATTGTGCATCCAGTCAGCAAACCTCACTGGGAAAAATCCCCTGGTAACTACAGATAGAAGACACCAACTTGCTAATAAAGGTCTAACACCACAGTTGAAAGCAAACTTACTTTTTTGGATACAAGGGCATGAATACATCATCATCTAGTGTTCTCCTCATTCTTAGCAACAATGCCTTTAAAAGCATCTGAAACAGATAATTATTTTTTTTTAAGAGTTCAAAACACCGCTTAGTAGTTAACCACTCAGAAACTATTTTTAAAAGCAACAAAATATTTGTGACTTAACAGTAAAAAGGCATACATACTTAAGTACATATGCAATTCAAGTCTTAGAGAAGCCTCCATTAACAGAGCAGAAATTCGATGCTTTCAGTAAAAAAAGAAGGCAATTAAATTACTTCATGGTTAAACCTGGCTATACAATTAGCTTCTCTGAAGTTAGGGCTTTTGCCATTTTTACTCTTCTGCTAGCTTCCCCATACACATGCACCTCTGTCCCATTATTCTAAAGGCAATCCATACATTGCATTAGCTCCAGCACCTGAACTCGTAATATCAGTTCTTGCATTCATAGAAGTTAAGTAAAAAAACTGTATTTCAAGGTGATACATTTTAAAAGGATACAAATATCCAAAAAAGAAAAGTCTGGACTATCTGTATCTGACCTTTAAAGCAAAACTGCAGACAAACAAGTCTTAGTATATTTGGTATCTTATTTATCACTACCATCCATTTTTGGGAGACTTCATCAAGTTCTTCCTCCAAATTTATCACTGTACTTGACTGTCCATAACTAGGCTTCAGAGTACCAAGTAACTGCAACATTCTCTTTCTTGCTTTTCACTAAGCTTGCTGTGTTCTCCAAGACAATATACTAAATAAATCTTAAAATTCCTAAACTTACGCAAGATATTGAAGAAAAAACAACTTACTTGTGTATTTTTGTTTTCTGCATTCACCACTGAAGGATATCCATCTACTAGTTTCTGTACAATTGCTACCATTCTAGATGTCTGTGTTGTAGAAAAAGGATCCCATATATTTTCAGAGATCACTGCAACAGATTAATGAATTACTCCACTTTGCAAATACTCAAATACAGGTAACTAAGACAGTCAGACAAAAATGTACAAAACAGTAAAATATGAAAGCACAAAATGGATCAGCTTCCACACCCCCTTTTCCACTATTTGCTTTTTAAGACCATACCTGTTAACTTAGGAAGAACAACTCTCTCTACAATGGTAGGCAACAGTGAAATATCAGCATCATCTTTTACTTGCTCCTGTTCTTCACAGCCATAAAACAGCAATGATTCAAACCACAACATAGTCTCAAAATCTCGACACTTGCCCTAATAAAAAAAAATAAAAAACAATTGAGGTTAAATTCCTAAACAGAGATTCAAAGTCAACACATTGAAAGAAAAGGAAAAAGTATTATATATGCAAGTATAATACACTCACAAAACAGAACAAAACTACTTTAAAACCATCTACGAAGTGTGCTAAGCAGACACCGTAAGCAGCAACTGACCACAATAACAACTCAAAAATCTAGTCCTTTTTGTATATAAGTCAGGTACTCATCTGCACTGGAAAAATACTAACAATGATATAGTGCCTCCAGACCACACAGTCTCTTGATCAGGCACAAGCATGGGCAAATTACATCATCTGCTTTGGCTCCCTTACTTCTGAATCAGCCATATTACTTCCTTCAGAAGCACAGGCCAGCCTGATTCCTGATAAGTGAAGAAAACATTTGGCCTTTTTGCCTGGACACTTATAATCCTGCCATCACAGGTTAGATCAGTGTATATGGACAACCCAACCAAAAGCAGAGAGGATGGGGAGAAAGATCAATTTTCCATAAATCAGCCAAATGAACCAATTCACTCTGTAACCACACAGTCATCAATCTAATGAAAGCAAAAATGGTGGAAGGAAGACTGTTTTTTTCACAGTTGCTGCCCTACAGATTTAAACTCCTAATTACTCCTGAGCCAAATAAAAGCCTACAGATGAGGGTAAAAGTGAGAACTCCAGTTAATTTGTGCTGCATTTTAAAAATATGCTTTTTGGATTAAAAGCCTCTCTTTATGAATGCCTGGTAAGTTTTCTAACTTAACAAAATGCCTAACAGGACGAGTAACCCAAAGTAATGGAAACTATGAGATTTAAGAATTCTGTTCCATGTGTCCAATTAACTTAAGCTTTGTCTTGTCAACCTGGGAACTCATATAGAAATAGCATAGGGGAAGGGAGAACGTACAAAAACAATTTTAATGAGGACATCTTTTGTAGATTTTCCCTTGTTTATTCAAATATGCCTTCACCCACTCCCATTTCCCAGTAAAAGCCAAAATGGCAGAAAAAAAAAAATAAGTACCTGCTAGTACTGTGAAAATAGGCACCTGAATGCAAGAGAAATGCCTCACATTTCATTTCACTGATAGGATGAACAGAATGGGACCCAAAAGCTACCTGAACTGTTTGTCCTGATCGCTACTCGTGTCAGTACACATATGCAGGGTGGACAATGAACATGTGCCAGGGACACTTGGCTGTGATAATGCTGTCCTGCTTTTTCCATGGTCCCTATCTAATAATTGGACAATGAATACTATCAGGAAGACTTGGAGATTGACAAGCAGAGTGCTGCAGGGAATGAAGGTGCAGATGAGAGGAAGATGTATAATGTAGAGGCATAGGTTGTAAGTTAACATAGGTTTCTTAGCTCCACTTCTGAAGAAACAACATCTCTGCAACTACAATTTTTGCCAGCATTTTAAAACCTAAGTGCATTATTTAAGAAGTTGTTTGCCTTTTTGGTTTACATGACTCATTGAGAAGGTCAATACCTTCTTGACATGTGATGAATTCAACTCTAGCCTGCTGGCAACACAGAGGACAACACTGCAGAAACTCCTCAGAAAAGCTTCACCCAGAGAGGTGTGTCCATTTTAAACTTAATTATCAGAACACACATTTATGAGAAGCACACAGAGGTGCAATTTACTTTGCTCTGCAGAAGTGTGAAAAAAATATTATACAGAAGCTTATGTCAAAGCTGCTTACAGAGGACCTTACCTCCAAAGGAGTCCAGATAAGCAGCTGAAGTCTGATTAAAGGGTTAAACAACTTTGGTAAACAGAGGCCAATATAAGCATCCTTATAAGAAGCAAAGTACTTTGAGCGCCAAGCTTCAAACTGTGACTTTATACAATCAATTGAGTAAAAGCTTTCCAAAACATCTTCAAAAACTTTGCTGGATTCTTTCAATATGCGATCTGTGGGGGGGAGAAAGAGTTAAGTAAGTTAACCACCTAATTCCCTGTAATACCTCTTTCAAGACAGATTTTGGTGCTCACTGGCATAAGCTAACTCCTATAAACAAAACCAAAACCCACCACCCTTTAACAGTTCTGTTAGTTCTGCCTCAAATATACAAAGCAATTAAAACATGAGCACTGTCCAATACATTGTGTTATCACAGTTGCTTTAAAATTTCATACAATGATTTTCAGTCACCAGACACTGGATTGGTGATATACTGGGCTATATACAGTACAGATCTAACTTGAAAGCTGGCCTTGCTCTGTTTGGAACAGTTCATCTCCAGGTCCCTTCCAAACCAAATTATTCTTCAAAATTACTTATCCAAGTGCAAGTACCAAAAGCATCTCAGGTAAGACAATTGAATCAGCACTTCAGACAGAGCAGGTCCTGGCAGACACCATGCTAAACTGCTGAATATAAGAAGGCTTTTAGCACTGGGCAACCATTACCATCCCTCAGCACCTTCCTTACATTTTTATTTTTTTTTTGTATTTATAGTACCAGTATTCTATACAGTTTGAAACTTTTTCTCTATATATCCTCCTGTAATCTTTTTTACTTCCCAGGATTAGTTTAATTTTAATCAGTATTTTTTCTGCTGCAGCCACAGTTTTAAATGTTCAGTTCAAGCAGTAACTTGTATGCAACTAATATAACTAATACACACGGCAGGTAAAGAAAGGGCTGAGGGAACATGAGATTGTCATATAAACGCACTTTTCACACTGGAATCAAGAAGAGATGCTACAAATAAAATCAGCAAGTCCAAAGTGCATCCCTCTGTTTCATATGGTTAATTGCTGACTCTGTATTAATATGAGCTGCAAATAACTTTAAAAAAAAGCTTTAGAAATATTATGCTTACTCAAAAACTGATCAAACTCCTACAAAAGGCTTCTGTACACATAAAAGTGCCAAGTTACAAAGAGCAATTCAGCCATACTGTATTTTTAATAATTTAACTTCACAAAGTTAATTATAGCACCTAACAACCCTAAACGGTTGTTTTGTTTATTAAAGAGCTCTCCAAGTACCTACAATTTTTGGCAAATCAGCCAGCAACTAAAGGTGTGGAAACTGTTTGCACTTCTGAAGGACCCAACTACTAGACAATTCATCTAATTGCTTTATTTAATCTGTTGATACTTTAGGACTCCATAACCACCTACAGCAATGACTTTTGCATTTTTATTATACTCTTTGTGGGAAGTGACCTGTTCACTTTAAACCTACCCTATCACTTCATTTCATGCTCCCTGTCTCTTGCACTGTGAAGAGTGAACATTGTCCTCCTAGATGAAGAGTTCACAGCTGTTTAATCTGTCCTCCTACATAAAACATAAGCAATTCTATATAACTGATTCTTGCTGCTCCTTTCTTCTAATCTGATTTAATTATTTTTAATCAGAGAGAAAGGTAATTTTACTCAGGTTCCAAATGAGAATGTAACAGGATTACCACACTGATGTTCTACTTTCTTCACTACTGTTTCACAGTAACAACTGGAATTGTTTGCTTTTTAACTGCTGCTGTAAAAGGTGACTGTTCCATCAAACTATCCGTATTTCCCTAAATGGCATGTTTCTTGCAGTTCTCCCAGAGCATTAGAGGCTTTAGCTTAACTTACAACCCCATTTATTGAATAATTAGGGTTATGCATAATAATGGTTACTTTGAACAGACCACCACCAAACTGCAGATGAATTTCAAATCCAGTCAGTACAAGACCCTTCTGCAGTGTTTGCATTCAACGTTGTTTTCTGTCTTCTGCAAAGTTTGCCAGGCTTTAACAAAAGTTTACAAAACTTACTTCACTGCATTTCTAGATCCTTACACAGAACTCCAGAAAATGGTTCCTACCGAGCAATAAAAGCTTCTAAAACTCTGAGGTTTTCAGAATTTCATGTGTAAAATGAACAAGTATTTCAAGAACGTACCATTGAAGGTACAAAAACTTACTGCTTGCCAGCAAAAGAATGCTTGAATTAAATAAAGAGAATTTTTCTAAGGATGAAGTATTTAGCTATATGCAAGCTGCATAGAAGAGTGGCAAAAGAGACTATTCTGGTCACATTGATGATCCAGCAAAGAACAGTTCCTAAGCTACCTCCAAAATATGGTGAAATATATGGGCAGGGCTGCATCTGGATTATTTTTCCCCTGTCACATCTTCTGTGTTTTATTACAGAAAGTTTCAGTAGTTTTTCTAACCTCGCTCCATGTTGAAGTTTGTAATATCTGTTGAAGTTTCCTCATCATCACTGGAAAGACCTTCAAGGTGATCTGCCATCTTCCCAGTTTGCTCTCTTGCTTGTCTACGACGAGCTCTGAAAAAGGTCGGCAGTATAAAGCAGCTATTGCTGATTTTTTTTCTCTTCCTATACAATTAACAGATGTTCCCAAACTTGACACAATTTTAAGGCAAGCAAATCTAGGTTGAAAAAAACTTTCACTATGTCACCACAAACATTCCATTATGTTGCTGCTTCAATCAATGGAAAGAAGAGAAATCAGCAGAGACCATATAAATACAGAATGGTTTTACTATGCTTTCTTTTAGTGATTTTAAATCAGTATCATGTAATGGTGCCTTGTTTTGTACACCTGCATGAGAAGCTGGGATACTTCAGAACACCCCTTCCCAGCACATAATCAAGTGTTTTCTTCCCTTTGCAGGAAAGGAACAAGCACTGTTGCCTATCTTAGTGTGTCACAGAGGACAATTTTATTCTGCAAGCAAGACAAGACTTCTAAAGGACAAGAAATCTCAGTACTTTACCTTCTGGCCTCTCTTTCTGCAGTCCGACGCTTTACTTGTTCTTGATAGATCACTCTGTCTCTTCCAAAAGATTCAAGATTTGGTGCCATCAGTGCTTTATCTGCAAAATTACATTGATTAAAAGTAAAATACTGTTCCACGATGATGTAAATGTGTTGTAGGCAGTTTTGTAAGAGCCTTTTACCTACTATTAACTAAGTGTAAGCAGAAAGTCAAAGTTTCCAAAAATATGCACCTAAAAGCCTGAATTTGCAAGTGTAGAGGCTAAAAGAGGAAGCAGTGGAGTTTGGAAAAAATCTCCACTGAAAGGTAAAATCATTTTTACCATTCTTCACTCTTGTCCCTCTCACAACAGCACCAAACTATCTAAAAGTCAATAGTTTAAATAGATATTACTTAAATTGAATGTTCCAAGACAAAAAGTGCCCCTTACATAAACACATTCACCATCTATCTTTTGAAAAGAAAACAAAAAAAGAAAGGCAGAGAAGAGTGACCAGAGCAGGACCATATGATATTTCAGAGTGCCAGTAACAGTGTTTTCTAAGTTCATATACTTTAGATTGTCTGAAGTCGAAACCACATCAAAATCTACAGAAAAATAAATCACCTTCCCCCTCTTTTTAAGCTGTGATTATAGATTTTCCTGATTATAGATGTTCCTGATTATAGAAAACAACACAGCTAACCCGTGAAGCTGATTGGCAACTAGCAGGCAGACCCAAGAGTTTCCAGCTCATCCTTTTCAGGGAAATTTTCAAAAGTGGATTGAACATTAGCCAGTGCTCAAATCCACACAAATATAAACACCAAAATTGAAATAAAAGTCTAACCAAATTTCAGTAGTAAATGTACATATTTCAAATAAAGCTATTTACAAAGCCCTCATGAAAAATATTAATTATTATCTATGTCAGTATTCCAACTCTATACTAGAACTACTAGGAACCTTAATATGAAGCCACCATTTGTCCAACTTTTTAACACATTATCTGAAGCTGAGACGCTTGTTTTTACACAGAAATAATGCAAAAGTTCGCAGACAAACTCAAATCCACTCCTAGCCCTTTAGTGTTCTGATTGTTTATGTCCAAAACACACAACAAAGGCTGGCAACAATTCCTAATCTCTGTGATAATTTGAGGGACAGAACTGAACTATTTCTGGACAGTGAAATTAGTTCTTGAGACTCCCAGATACTCAATAAGATCCTTCTTTAAAACCCAGCCTTGACAACTATTCCCACCTCACTGTTAAATTCCAGTCCAAAAAAAAAAAAATTCTAAGGTGTTTTTAGGAAATATGTTTCTAATACATTAGGTTTCTAGTTCTCACAACAGCATTTTCATGGTAAAACAGCAAGGCCTACATGTGATGCATGGGTACCCAAGTAAAGTCCTAAAGACAGTATGTATACTAACCACTCTGTAATGGGATGACCAGCTCTGATGTCCTAACACGTTATCAACTTCAATAAGTTCTATCTAATGGTATTAAGAAAAATTAACCTCTGGACATACTGTGACAGAATAGGAAATGGCTTTTATAATAGGATTTTAGGTCAGCAATAGGACAGAAAAGAATGCCATTTTTAGAAATGAGAAGCTCTCCAAAGCAGAAAGACGACTACTAATAATACATTCCTCCCATCATTTAAAATGCTGAATAAAACCTCCACCAAGGATCATGGATCTCCATTCAGGCTAATATTTATACTTTTGTAGTTTTACACACTGAAGAGCAATCACCACAAGAAAATTCCTCGGTGAGAATTCCCCATCCACATATTCACAGTAAGCAGGTATTTTAACTAATTTTAAGCTGTATTTCACATAGAGTCACTCTGTATTACTCTAATTTTTAAAAATGGCACCAGTCTTCCAGTTCCTTACCTCTACCAGAGGTAAGAAATAGAGAATCTGATAGAAGTCAACCCTAGCCCAGTGCTTCATGGCTTTGTACAGAGTTGACTGTAGGTGTTATAGGATTCAAGGAGGTGAAAAAAAAAAAAAAAAGTCCTGACAAAAGAGGAAAATTGGGATTCACATGCTATCTCTACAACCATTGCCACCATACATACATTTTCAGCGCTAGGGAAGAGAAAACATAGTTAAGCACAACAGAAGAGAGAGATGAAGTCAGAGTTAAACTTGCTATGAGTTTAAAACCAAATAAACTAGAGAACTTTTATATAAACTTGTCTTGACCTATCTCAAGAGCAGGAATAAACTTAAAGACAGTCATACTCCAAACATTTCTATTTAAATTAAGCCATACTAAGTAAACAAGGTTGTTTAATGAATAATAAAAACCTTCAAGATGGACTGACTTGAATGGCTTGAAAACTCCGAAGATTCATCTTTAATATCATCTTGTCGTCTTTGGACAAGGCGGGAAGCTCGCTGTTTGTACAGCTGGTGCATTGCGGATTCAAGTTCGTTAATCAGAGGCACCTGTAAAAATACAACACACTACGTAATACCAAATTCTTCAGGTGCTTAGTTTCTGGGGTACCATCCTATTCCGAAGCACAATGCTGTCACTGTGCTTCTAGCAGCACAAATTATTTCCTTTTACCCATTTGTATCATTTGGACCTATTTCGACGTGAAGAAAATGCATGCATTTAATAATGTTGATAGCTTTTAACTGTAGCAATAGCATTCTGAATGTAACTGCTGTTGACTGAATGGGTCTATGCAGTAAGACAACCATTTTAGACAGCCTAAAATGCAATTTCAAGTACTCGTTTTCTCTACTGAGTGTGTTACAGTGCTTAAAATTCTCAGACCTCGTTGTAGCCTCTCTATGCTTAAACAAGAATGTAGTAGTATTCTACACTTCAATGAGAAAATAACCTGACTGTATACTGTGAAAAAAACAAAAGCATGAATCTAACCTCCTGAAGCCAGCACGTATTGTTTTGTTGTAACTCTTATTAGCACATGCTGAAATATTATTACTGAAATGCAGTAAAAGGCTGCATAAGCATGTTATGTTAACAGGTAATTTGAATCAGTAAAATGTTACTCCAGCCTATCATTAAAATTATACAATTTGTGAGTTATGCATTAAGTATAACCTTTGAACCATACAGACTTAAGTTGAATCAGACCTGCCAGCTTGCTTTTTTTTTTAAAGCAGAGTATAGTTCAGTAGTAACTATAACACAAACAGATGATGTTACAACAACTAGGAGTCTCCTGGCAGACTCACTGCCCACCTTTGCAAAAATTAATTTCCCAAAACAAGTTAAAATTAGATTTTTATAAATATTAAAAAGCAAAACAGAGGTTCTCAAAATCTCTTAAATTTGGAAAGACAAGTCCTTTTGGTACGAACATTTAAGCCACATCCTCCTTACCTCCAACACACATGCTTAGTCCACAGTCTTCCGGAGTTTTATCTCAAATATTTAATTGCTGCCTACCATCCAGGATTAAATTTTTTTCAAAACAAAAGATAAAATAATAAATTGTTTCCTGATGTGATTTAGAACACGACCCAGCCGCTGTTACAGAATGTCCTCCAGTAAAATATAAGATTAAGAGATTACAGCTACAGGGCCATTTCAGCTATCTAAGAATGACACATGAATCAGAGGATATATTAAACGGAAAGAAGCATCAGCTTTTTGTGGTATAAACTGGGCTACAGAGATTAAAATGAAAGCAACTCTGCACTAACTCAAAATACACAAATCTTTCATGTGGAGAATATAGAGATAAATAGGAGAAGGCAACATCCCAGTGCTGGAAGTGTATATTTGGAATTTAAGACAATTTTGAAAACAGAAATAATAACTGTAAAAAAATACTAGTTTTATTGCACTTTGCCATAGAAAACACAGCTCTTAAGACTGTAAAGGGACTTCCAGAACTGAAAAGTTAAATGAAAATTTTTTAAAGCATCCCTAGAGGTTCTTTCTGTAATTGCCTGAGGATTAAAAAAAAAGCTATGGATTCAGATATATGAATCCACTCAAAAGTATTTCCCATTTAAAACACAAAAGAGTTAGAAGCCGTTATTCTTCTAAACACCGCAGTTGATGAGTGCCTGACAATTTCACTGACTACTATAAAGTTACAGCCCTCCTTCATTGTGTTTTGTGCAGTCAATACCTTAAATTCATTGTTTTCTTTTCTTTTTTCCTTCACTCCCACTGTAAACAATGTAAGAAGAAAACTGGAAAGCTCTCTGAACATTTAGACCACAGGGATAATTTTCACCTACAGTTCCCCCTTTAAGACACACAGTGTGTTTTGACAATTTGCTTTTGCAGGTAAATTCACAGTTCATTTAACTGTGCTATCAAAGACATGTTTGGAACAACTCAGTCTTCCTGTATCCCTTGCATATGCCTATGTTCAAAATGAAAAGACAGTTACCACTTTCTAGCCTTCTCAGAAAGCTCAATTTTGACAGCAATTTCTTGTGAAGGAAGTCATGCAAGCATTTTCCACTCCATTGGTTTTATCATTTATGAGGGGGAAAAAAACCAAAACCAACAACCCAGAGAATGACATTTCTATTGCTTATTTCTGAAATTTCCATAATAGCTGCCTCATTATAGTGTCCACTGCACCTTATCAATGTGCAACGTTTCTACAATTTAGAAACTCTTCAAAACAGAATATAAACAAAATGGTTTTGCTTAGTTGGGGGTCCCAAAGGGTTGAGCATGGTGAATAGGTGCAGAAATAAGATGGTATGGGTAAGAATGTCTACTTTATGATAATGTTATTTCAGTCTCCAAAACTAAGTCAACAGACATACAAGAAAACTCCAGGGGAACTGACTTTTTTTTTTTAAGTGGACAAGTGTATTGTGTATCCATTAGCATTTCTTCAGCAAACCACTTTTTCATTCAGATCACTACAAATGTGAATTCGACTAGCACCCATAATTAGTCCTAATAAAACAAAGAGAAAGCATCAAAGCATCACACCTGAAAGGATAGGGAGGGACCTAGCTTTTTATACATTTAGGATATGTGTTCATACATGTACGTGTATATATACACACACATGCACAATATAGTTACTGCATATATGGATACAGATTTAATATGCTTACGTATATTATAGTCGTAACAACTAGACACATTATAAACATGCACACTTTAAATATGAAGTAAGCAGGGCTACAGCTTTTACAAAAAAGCTGAAGGTAATTTATCTCTACACTCAATAATAAGAACTTACTACCCTGCTGCATTTCATTGCTTAATTAAAAAAAACACAATACTGATTTGATTATTTTGTCCTCTCCTCCCACCTCCTGTTTGGAAAACCTTGCAGTGTCCTGTGGGCTACTGGTTTTGAATTTGATAGTACTTTTGGCATGCTGAAAGCACTGAATTCCAAAACAGATAATCTAGCCAAAGAATAGAAGAATATAGAAGATATGATAATAAATGAAATACTCCTATTAAACTGACTACATCAATTCCTAATTTTGTAACTCACTGTACACAGAGGTACTGCAACAGACCCCAACTGAAAACAGCAAAATCTGAGTGCCCCTAAGAAGCATGAGATGATTAAAAACACATCTTAAATGTTCAATGGACTGGAATGGCAGGTGGGTACAGGGAGGGTGGGAATGGTAAGGAAGGTGTCCAAGTGTAGAATTCTTACAAGACTAACTACCAGGAAAGCAAAGGTACATTGTAAGAAAGCAACTTTGATAAGCCTGTTTAATTGTGAGCAGCTGATTCACTGTGTAACAGCTGGAATCTATTTACTGGTCTAGCTAGGTGGGTCAAAAACCTTCCTATAAACTGAACTAAAATTGCTACACTATTACTTAACAGTTTTCCTGGTTTATACAAAATCCAGGGAACTAGAAGGCTTGGTTTATACTCAGAATGGTGCATTATAAAATAATTAGTTTAAAGAAAGTATTTGAACAAGATAGCATTGGCTATCAAGAGAACTTTCGGACACTTTACCATATAGTTACCACAAAAGAAATTTAACAAGAGGTCTTTAGAAAGCAAATGCTCAATAGAGCTACAGGTATTTGTCTTCTGAAACAAAAATTTCTCTCAGAGAAAGAATATAAAAATATAATTTTAAGTAGAAATTTAGGCATCCAGGCAACCAGCACTGACAGAGCTGTAAAGGAAGGTAACTTTACTACCCCTCAACTGCTAAGGCAAATATGGATTCAGAAATACCACTTCTTCTGTGAACAGTATTTCTTGTAACTAATCCATTAGCTGGGTGCATTAACTGTTCCACACTTCCTGCTGTTTCTTGACAGCTATTCTTCAACTTACACGATTGAAGACAGAACTCTCCCAACAACACTAATACTGGACAATTAATGTCTAGCCGATTAGCAAGCAGAATGCTTTTATATTCCTCTCCCACACTTAACAAGCTAGGTCAGCAGTAGCTTCAACTGGTCAAGCAATTCTGACAGCTACTGCATTAAGAAGATGCTACACTATCTATTCAAGTCAGAGGACAATAAAGAAATACCTTGTGTACTGCTAACTGAATTTTACAGTTCCTCTCCGCACATAAGATATATATATATATATATATTCAAGAGCTCCTTTTATATTTACAACAAAAAATAATTAAAGCATAATGAATAACATAAGGAAGAAACACTAAGTCTTCTAGTTATACATATACAAAAGTGTCACACTACAAAGAAGGATATTTTTAACTCTGGGTGTCTTCAGACAGCTAAGCTAGTTTTAAAACTTTTCCCCTTCAGATGCTAAAGCAATACCAAGTATGTGAAAACTGTCTGGTAGAAGGAAGTTTATAATAACACACAAAATACAAGTCTTTGTTACTGTGTTCATAAAGCATTCCACAAACTAGCAATCTTGTAATTCATCCCTTATTTTTGTTAATCGGATTCCAACACAAGTAAAAGGCATAATCTGAGTAAAGCGGAAATAGCAGAGTATCTACCAAAATCCTAAAGACATATAATCTAAAAGTGGTTTTAGGCAATCTGAAGTCTCTTACACTGTGAAAGAGAGATTTCTGATACCCAACTTAGCATGATGAAATGTTATATTTTCAACCCTCAAATAACCAAACCTTTAGAAGAGCATGTTCTCAAGGGACTTTTTCGAAAACACGGGGAGATGTGTTGTTTGGCATGTACTAAGTGTCCCCCTTTTTTTTTTTTTTTTTAAAGAGATGAATGTTTTTGCATCCTTACCTTTTCACTGAAACACTCAAGCAAGTCTTGGACATACCCTCGCATTTCTTGCAAAAACTTATACTGTTCACCAATACCCCCAGAAGACCCTTCTAATATTTCAATTGCCTTGGTAGAGTCCTCTCGGCTTTGCTGATGTTTCTCATATTCCTGCCGATTAGCTTTGTGCAATTCTTTCATAGAGTCCAACCTGAGGGGCAACGGATAAATAGCAAATTTACATCCAAAAGTCTGTATATTTCAGCCCGTTGATATATTAAACAGTGCAAGTACCAAGTCTACAAATGGGAAATACTGCAAAGGCATATTCTCTAACTTTCATCTGTCACTTTCTCCCCTCTCTACATAAACAGCAAGGCTAATGGTTGAAATTAACTTGCTAGACTATGCTGTGTGCATTGCAGTGCCCACTCCCACGGATTTTTACAGGAGTTAGTAGGACCTGGAATACTGCTAGGCTGTCCCTAAAACCAGGAGGAAAGGTTTTGGTAGAAGGAAGAACTATAGCTTAAACAAAGCAGTCTAATTCTTCTACTAATTCGATTCACTGTCAAAGGCTATAACACTAAAAGGGATATACAAACCAATTCTGAAGATGTGAAGTGCAAGTTGTTAATTAAAAATTATTTCTCACTGCAATTGGGTTGTTCATCCAGCAGGATCTTTTGCATATCTGACAAGCAGATTACAGTGTTTAAACAAAAAAACCATGTATACACTAAAATTAAAATTATTTTTCTACTGAAGTGGAAAAATCTGATTCATAGTTTAAAAGAATGCAACTTGACAAGCTAAACACCTCACTGGCCTTTCAATTCTTGACTCTAAGATTGTGCAGTGTCCAGAAGATGCAACTCAGACCTGTCTTCAACAAGATCAATGGCCTCATATTTAAAGCTTCACTTCCAGAGAAGCAATCCAAGGAGATTTTCAAACAATGTGTCAATGTCATCTTCACTTTGAGTATTTTGTTTGCCTTTTTATTTTTTTTTTTAATGGATGTGCCAGTCAGTACTTTTCCAGCGATGAAACTCTGTGTCTGCTCACCGAGACTAAAAGATGCCTGAGGAACAGAAAGCTAGAGAACAGGTCTTTAAGTCTAAAAAGATGGTCTGTCCTACCTGTCTTTAAGCTGTTTCTTTACCAAATCAATAGTAACAGGAGTCATCTCATTACTGGGAGTTTTGAAAGGAACTGTATTATCTGTTTTTTGAGACTTGGTTTCTGACGATCCATACGCAGCGTAAGTGTATGGAATGCCATAGGATGAACCATAAGACAGTGTCTGGTAAGTGTTCTGGTAGTACAGATTATTCACTTCAGCTGGCTGACTTGGTTGAACCTAATGGAAGAGGAAATGCAATTGAACTATATTAAAGAAAGGAGAAACTTACTTTCTTTTACAGTTCAAAAGTTAGAAAGTGAAAAATGTGGGAAGGCAATTTTAGAAAATGTAATTAGAGTGCATTTAAGTATAGAACTTCCAAACCCTTACAAATTCCCTCAGAAGCACCTTCTTAAATGGACAAACTCTTAGCATCATTATAATTCTAAATATTTATGCTTACAAGATACTAAATGACAATTTTAACCAGCCCATAACTCCTACAATAGCCTATGACAGAGGTTCTTAAAGTCAATGTGTTCTGGTTTGATTTTGCTGAAATGTTTTTGTTTTTTAAAAACAGCTATCCTCTTCAACTGAGCGGCAACTTCACTATGAATGCACAGAAAACATATGGTACAACTTGCTACAACTTCCAACTTTATGCTGCAACACCAGATGCAGAAACAACGAACATAAGCTCTTTACACAGACCCTACAAACCCAATGATAAACAAGAACAGAGGCCTCTTCGAAGTGGAAGTATTCTAACATTGTTTTAGGCTGCAAATAAATGCTAGTTAACAGCAGCACAATCAGTCAACATCTACCCAGAATTGAGAGACTAATGAAAGGGATACCACGGGATTCTTAAAATCTGACCTCTTATTTCTCCTTAAAGAGTATCAGGTTACGCACTGAACTTTTTGGATGAAACAGCCTTCTGTAAACTACTCAAGTTTGTAATAGATTTAGAATACATATGCAGAAACAAATCAAAGAGTTCACAATTAAATACATGCCTGAGGTATGTTGATTCCTTTCCGTATCTGTTCTTGCTCCCACCTACTGAGTTCTTCATCTTGCTCCCCTGCTACTAGGGCTTCATCATCGCTTCCCTCAATTCCTTAAAGCAAGTAAAACAGACATGCAACAAAATGAAGACAACAATGTATTCATAAGGGCCATGAGTTCAAAAACCTGAGAGACTATGCCTTAGTGGGAACATCTCAGTGCACCCTCCCTTCCCCTTCACAGGGAATTAAGGACATTAGCCTGAAAAAATTATCACAGGACTTCCACTTAAAAAGTCCAATGCATAAATTTGAAACTAACTGCTGGTAAAACCCTCTATCATTAAAATCCTATATGTTACTAATTCTCCTTTTCCAAAAGGTTGTTTTAGAATGCTACACCAAAAACCTCTTTTTTTTTTTTTTCCACAACTACATACTTCCTAAAATACAAATAATAGGATTTGGTCAATCCATGGTGTAAGTTTCTAGCAGATTCAGTAGAGTTGTGGGCTTCTAACCACAGGATGTGCTCAAAATTTTATATGCTAAGGGCCATGAGTTCAAAAACCTGAGAGACTATGCCTTAGTGGGAACATCTCAGTGCACCCTCCCTTCCCCTTCACAGGGAATTAAGGACATTAGCCTGAAAAAATTATCACAGGACTTCCACTTAAAAAGTCCAATGCATAAATTTGAAACTAACTGCTGGTAAAACCCTCTATCATTAAAATCCTATATGTTACTAATTCTCCTTTTCCAAAAGGTTGTTTTAGAATGCTACACCAAAAACCTCTTTTTTTTTTTTTTTTCCACAACTACATACTTCCTAAAATACAAAGAATAGGATTTGGTCAATCCATGGTGTAAGTTTCTAGCAGATTCAGTAGAGTTGTGGGCTTCTAACCACAGGATGTGCTCAAAATTTTATATGCAGCTTCCATTACACAGTATTTTTCCTTAAAAATGGAATACAACTTCAGATTCATGCCTGTTTAAAAAAAAACTTGTTTTAAGTCATAAAATGGGAGCACCTGCAGTCAAAACAGTGTGAATGATTACCAGCTGTCCTTCTAAAAAGGTTTTACCTATTTCCTCAGCAATCTTTTGCCTTTGGGATTTTTCCTTCACTGTAAAAACTATCCTCCTCTTCTCGTCATCATCTTCATCATCACTGGCATCATTTTCATCTTCTCGAACAAGGCGGCCTTTACCTGGTTCACTGTCAACAGGGGTAAAGTCTCCAAGTTCACGAGCCATTTGACGCTTTTTCCTAGCAGCATGAATAAAAGCAGCATCTGGAATTTCTCCTGGAGACAGATGTTCGCACCGTTAATCCAGTATTGCAACAAAACAGGTATTACCACTTCTTATTACTCATCTCTGCCGCCCTATAAAATCATCTTTGCAAACGAAAAATGTGAGAGCAAAAAAAATCCATACTCCCAGAAACATATGCAAGCAATTTATAAGCTGCATGTGCAAACTTTCTGACCAGAAACCCTCAAAGCTGGGATCCTTCAAAAAGGTCTGGCTCTGCTTCCAGCAGCTCACGTGCCATGAGAGCAGAAACCTGATGTTCTTACGGGAAATACTCCTAAAGAAAAGGAAGCCCTTTACAGGAGCCAACTTTTGCAAAGGGAGGAAGAAAACAAGGTTCTTGACTATGTCACTTCCTTTCCTGACATTGCTCCCAACTCTTCTCATTTTGGAGCAACAAAAAACATTGGCCATTTCAACAGCAGGCTACCACAAGTTAGCTAGCAATTAGAAAACCAGTTTCAAAAACACAGACTGATTTCTTTGGCCACAGTTACTGACTAAAAGCTCATTAGACAAAATGGTGTAGGAAACCATCTGAGATACCTTGCAGACATTCAAACTGAAGACAGAATTTTAATTGAAAGCAGTTAAAAATCATGTAAAATCACCTATTCCAAATCTAGATTTTCTTACAGTTTGTCATCACTTTGAAAGACAAATTTCTGCTTTTGACATCAAGATGAAGGATTCTGTAATAAAACACTCCCTTTCAAAAGGCTTGTAAAAATGAACAGCTTTGGAAAATAGCCATTTCCTGAATTACAAGATGCTGGATATATTGTTGGAAAATATTTCCTAATCTCTTAAATGCATTAGTCTGCTGTAAACATTGGCTAAAGCATTTATTGACATATCAGACATAGTACAACAACCAACCTGGGCGGAGAATATTCAGTGATGATAAAGCACTTGAAAAAGCCCCACCAGCTTTTGGTTTTTCTTCTTCTTTCTCACTTTCAACTTCCATTTCTTCTTCACCATGCTCACTGTTTTCAGTCCCATCTTCTTGACCTATATCCTTAACCTGTCCTGTCTTTTCTTGTGGTGGTTCAACTGGTAAGACAACAAAGCCGATGTTTTAGCCTTCTTATAAAGATGACCTAGAAGTATTTTTTTAGGTCTCACAACCAAAAGTAAAAAACCAACGAAAATGTTAAGTAATAATTGTATTGTTTGAAATCTAGTAAAACGCCTTCTTAATGCTAAATACATCACTGGCATCCACTCAAAATAAAATCTGACAAAGAAGACACTTCAACAACCACTAAACATTCTACATATTGCCCAGCACTATAAAAGTGAGAGAACCTGATAATCAAGATCATATGTGCAACCTTCACACAGCCTCTTACCTATGTAATTAGAAAGCATTGCCTGTGTTACACCAAGTCTTTCTTCAAGAACAGACTCGTTTCAAATTAACCCTCTCACTTTCCTCATTTGTTGGGTGCAAAATTACCCTATGTTAGGTAACATACAGGTACAGGCAGCAGGTGCAAATATTATGTTAAAAAATCCAAGTTAATTCCAGCTATCCAATCCAAGCTGCACCAATCTGAGTTTTCAGACTTTAGCACTTGTTTAGAGAATCCAAACTGACTCAGTAGCAAACAGGAGGTCTCTGCTACAACGAAACCAACTACAGTGACTGAAACAGACAAACAAAAAAGAAAGCCCCACTAGCCAGGTGCTAAATGCAATGTTGTAAGGATCTTTGTGACAGAAGCAATAACTAAGATCTAGGTTTCCACAGATAACCTGAACAATAGCCACAGAAATTATAATTTCTGGTTTTGCTTAGGTCCCATACCCCTGCACAGGCAACTTAAAAGAGTCTAATAAGAAAGAAATTGTGTGTTTTTTTAAAATGACATAAAAAGCCTTTAAAAGTCTTGAAGATGTTTTTAAACTACTAATTAAATTAGAAAAGGGCAATTTTCTGCATGGGACCATGTTCAATGCTCAAATATTTTAGCCTATGCCATTGAAACCTTTAGATGATGTCTCTCAGCTTGTGCTCATGGCATTGTAGATTACTGCTCTACACAACTGGAAAACTCTAACTGGAAAATAAATCATTTACGCTTTACCACTGAGCTTCCCAAAAACCAACAGCAGAAGTAAAGTGAAACTGAAATCCCAGGCTCTAGTCCAAGCTCTGGAATATTTAAAAATACGTTGTTAAAAGATCATCTGCTTCAGTATTTTCATCCTGTCACCTTAATCATGAAGTCTACTCTAAGGTCCAAGTTCTGAAAGAGGCAACTGTTGAGTAATTCACTTAATAACAAAGAACACCACTCTGCCCTCCCCAGAATCTTCCTTTTTGAGAAATACACAGCTGACAAGTTTCATCCTTCTACATTCATTTCCACATGAGAGAGAATTGAAGAACCATCTATTAGCTTCGGAATAGCATTTGTAAGGTTCAAATGAAGACATTTAATGCATCCTTTACTTCAGTCATAAATGTTAAATCCTCTAAAGAGACTAACAATTCATCTTGAAAACAAGAAATCTGTATTTACAATAATCTTTTCCATCACAACAGTTACTGATAGTTTTGCAGTTACCATCTGTTGGAGAATTGACCTCTGTTCTAACTTTTGATTTTTCAAGATCTTCTTTGTATTCCTTCTTCAACTGTTTTACAATCTTTTTGCTGTAACTTGACTTCTTCACTTTAAAAACTTCTTCAGTTTCTTTAAAAGAGAAGTTGGAAAACATTACATTAGGCCTGCCATGAAATATACTTACCTATTAAATCTCTTAATTTTGTACCTAGAACTTAATAAATGCCACTAACAACATAATTTCATGTGACTTTAAATGCTCATTGTTACAACAAAACCACTCCCATACCCTTTCACGTGGACTCACAACTACTTCATCTTTTTGTGGTCATTTTCAAGTGTATTCATCCTGCACACTAAACAGTCACAGAAAAGCAAGGCAGAAGTTGCATAAAAGTGGAGGCAAATAGCCTGATTTTATCTGACTGTAGTAATCTTTAAAAAACAACACCAAACGAACAAAAACCAACAAAACAAAAATCAGCTGATGCTTTGGTGTGACCACGAAATTTCAAAGAACACTACATGAAGCCCAAACGTTTTGTGACAACAGCCTTTTCACAGCCACACAAATACACAGCTAATGAGTTAGGGAATGGCTGTTTTTGGTTGTGCTACCAGTTCAAATGCCTGCAGCACTACAACCTACTAAAGAGTATGCAGTAAGCTAGAGAACTAAATAGCACAGGAAAAAAATATCGAAGTTTGATACAGGAAATTCACAAGTGTTAGGGTTTTTCTTGTAAGGTCCATAGTGAAATTCCATGTTTCCAGTAGCTGTTTCAATACTCAAGAATCCCAGTTACAGTGCTTATAAGATAACTCATTCCAAGAAAACTGAAAATGCATACTAACTCGACTGTTGACAAAAGATACCACAGAAACAAGCTCCTAATTCTATTCACCCTGAAGGTCTGGGATGCAACAAACTCCAGACTTTTGAGGAGTGACTTTTCAAAATAATTTTTAATACTATTGAATACATAGTAACTATTATCAATAATCATATTATCTGAGTGTGAATGGATAAATTCATGAGTGCAGAACCTGCTGGAATTCATCAGTTATTAGCTGAAGCACTGTACAAACCCAACTACACTATTTTTCCCAAAGCTGAGGTAGACAAATTGCTGAGCCACTTTTTCCACTATTTCTGAAGGTTAACCTCATAAACCTTGTGGATTGCTAGACGAAGTAGCTCTGCAAAGCCGCTGGGCCCTAGTACCTGCTACCGCGCAAATCCAGGTCAGGCTAAAGCCCCGACAAGCGAGACCCAGCTGCATCAGGGGAAACACGGGTGCAATACTGTTGCAGAGGCAGCAGCAGAGCCCGACCCGCCCCGCTCAGCCCGAGTCAGACGCCGGTGCCGGGCGCACGGCGGCCCGAGGGAGCAGGGCCGGGGCCGCGGGTGCCTCCCGGGTGCTCCACGCCCGGGCCCTCCCGCTCCC
>NW_009954507.1:1293468-1315822 GCF_000747805.2 Chaetura pelagica | reverse complement strand
CGGCTCTGCCCCGCAGACAGGTCGGTTTGGGGCCTGGAGGAACAAAATAAAATAACGTGCCAGCGCGAAATCGTAACGTCCTTTTGGGGTGAGGTTCGTTTCCTGTGCGCGGGGGCATCCTCAGGAGCGAGTCGAGGCCCCCTCAGGTGCCGGTGTGCTGGCTGTGAGCTGGGTTGCAGGTGCCAGAGAACAGTGGCCTTGTTAAGGACAGGCTCTCGAAATGCAAGTGTTGTGGGCCGGGGGGACCCCTCCTCGGCCTCTGGGGTTATCAGCAGGGCCGGGCTCCCCGGCAGCCCCTCTGCCAGCTGCTTTGGGCGTCTGCCCGGGAGGAGACGGAGCGGGCCTGGCTGGCCGGGGCCTTCTCTGGCTGCATGACAAGCTCTGGTGGAGAGCGTTGCATGACTTCTGTGCAGTTCTCGGGCTGTACTGAATTCCCAAAGTCACACCAGGTGTATTGGTAAAACTAAATTCACAGCTCCTATACCCATTTGTTTCTGATTTAAAAAAAAAAAATTGCCTCAGTTTCCATCGATTGACATACCCCGTAATGATGCATCAAGGCTGAAGAGTGGCCAATAACTAAAGGTTGAACCTGATACATGGAAAATGAAGCCACTGTGTATATAAGTATTAAGTGCTGAAAAATATATGATCAAAGGCTGTAGGTGTTAAGTGTGAGTATCTTATACTGGGATTTAAAGCATTCACAAAATCGCATCATTATTTCTGCAGAGTGATGCTTTATGTGCTGCTGTGTGTAGTTTACCTGCAGCCAAAAGACTTCTCCACCAACACAGCTAATAAAACTCGCAATGGATGTGGTTTTGTCTGCGTTGCTCTGAAGAGATCTTGCAGGCTTCTAATGCAGTACTTCAAAATGGCAAAGCCATATAAAATTGAAATTGACAGAAACAGGTTCTTGGCATATGCTAGAGAAGATCAGGGGGGTTGGAAAGATCACTGACGTGTCGGGGCTGTGGGTTTCTGAGGCACGTTTAACGGGGACGCGGATTTTTTCCCGATTCCAGGGAAAGACTGCAGTGCTGACTTGGGCACACGAATAAAAGGTCTTTTACATCAGCCTTATTCAGAACACGACAGTAGCAAAAGTAACCGAAACTGTCATTTGCAGTGTTAGAAAGCCCACTGATTTATTAATCTCATGGCTTATTCCCAACGGGGCCAGACTACAGGCGTTCTCAGTTGCTGCTGCATGTGTGAAGTCTGAGCAGGGGCTGCAGCCAACAACCCGCTCTCATGGCGAGGTGGGAGTGCTGTGCCATTCGGCACATTTTTGACCAGAGGGCAGCAGAGCCTCGGTAAGGGAATTCGCAGAAGAGAGTGTGATTTTAAAGAGAGGGTTGGGAACGTTTAGAAGTCAGTGCGTTGGTGTGCGCCAGCTCTGTTTTATCTATTTATTTTTTTACAACACTGTCCTGTGCAGGATTAGTGACTGGCCAGGCTGTGATGACAAGGTTAATGCTCCTGCACAGACAGTTGGAGCATGGGCTTCCTGGACAGGCAATCTGAATTGTTTGCCCGTATCTGTAATACGTTGCAGGCATGTAACTTGCTCAGAACACACACACATCACGCTGCCAGTCTGTTAGCTCAGCTCCAGCTTTGAACCATTTTGTAACCTGTGACACCATCGTGAGAGGCAACACTAGAAGTATTTGTGCTTCGGGGAGAAGGCTGATGGTTTGTTGCCGCGGTGCTGACAAAGGAAACAAAGTCTTCACAACAGCTGATTTAAGAGTTCTCCAGTTGACTTAAACTGAGTTCAGCCCCCAGCCTTCAAACACCTGTGTGCTTAAATCCGTTAATTTGCGATTGCAAATAGGCCTCATTAATGCAATAGCTGCCACATTGTTGATTTCAGTGGGGAAGCTCACAGGAATAGTGTGCACGTATTTAAGTATTCTGAAAAATTAGGTTTGATTCCTAGAAAAATGCTCCATCAATGGTTAAAAATAAGTCTTTCTTTAAAGTTGTTGAAGCAAATTCATTGGTTCCTCAGAATCTTACTAGCTTTTCTCCTTATTATGCATATTTTATCCCACTTTGGAGAGCTGGGCAGAGAGGAACCTAATGAGGTTCAACAAGGGAAGTGTAGAGTCCTGCACCTGAGGAGGAAGGGTGCCAGGCACCAATATAAGTTAGGGTGGACCTGCTGGAAAGGAGTTCTGAGGAAGAGGATCTGGGAGTCCTGGTAGATAGTAAATAATCCATGAGCCAGTGATGTGCCCTTGCTGCCAAGAAGGCAATGGAATCCTGGGGTGCATAATGAAATGTGTGGCCAGCAGATCGACAGAGGTCATTCTCCCCCTCTACCCTTCCCTGGTGAGGCCACATCTGGAATATTGCATCCGGTTCTGGGCTCCGTATTTCAAGAGAGATGGGATACTCCTAGAGAGAGTCCAGCGCAGGGCAATGAGGATGACTGGAGGATTGGAGCATCTCTCTTAAGAGGAAATGCTAAGAGAGCTGGGACTCTCTAGCCTGGAGAAGACTTATTAAAGCCTATAAGTGTCTAAAAGGTGGGTGCAAGGAGGATGGAGCCAAACTTTCCAGTAGTTCCCTGTAATAGTCAAGGGTCAATGGGCACAAGCTGGAACATAAGAAGTTCCATTTAAATATGAGAAAAAACTTCTTTATGGTGAGGGTGACAGAGCACTGGGACAGGCTGCCCAGGGAGGTTGTGGTGTCCCCTTCTCTGGAGATTTTCAAGTCACACTTGGATGCAGGCCTGAGTAATGTGCTCTAGGGGATCCTGCTTTAGCAGGGGAGTTTTAGTAGATGAACTCCAGAGGTCCCTTCCAGTTCTGAGAGTGTGATTCTGTGATTTCGTGTAATCCATTGCTGGCAATACAGGGCTGTTAGGACTGTTAGACTGCTATTCCAAAGCTTTTATTGTATTATATGGATGGATCATGGCCTTAATCTATCTTACAGAGCACAAATCCTGCAGCCATAGGTAAAGAGCAGACTTTAGGCTATAAAAATAGTCCCCACATATGTTTTTCAGGGGATGGCAATCTTTCTCCTGCAACATGTCTGAAAATTGCTGCATGTCTGCCAGAAACTTTGCCTTCCTTATCAGACAAGAGTCACTGAATGGGGCCTTTCTCCCTTCCCACAGGGGAGAACATGAGCACAGCTTGCCATTATCACAAAAAACGGAGTCAAGTTCCCTGCCTGTGGGGAAATTGCATGCATTGGCACACCCAACATACAAGAGACAGGCCTCTCCTTGGGTAAAAATACCTTTGTGAAGGTAGTGTCTCACCTGTCAGGTGGCCTCTTGCCCAGTGCTTTCCCATGGTGTGTGCCATGGCTTGGTAGTGAGAAGAGCTTCCTGGCCATCCTCCAAACACACGTGCCCTGGTGCACTGAGGTTGGAGTCTGCCTGCATAGCCTGGCCCTACTCTCGTAAGGGGCTGTCACTGAGCCCAGGCAGAGGGTTCCCAGCTCTGACCAAGTACCAGAGATCAAGGACAACACAGCACTCCCAGTTGGAGTAACCTGTAACAACTTCTCACCCTTTGAACCTGACAGCAGTAGGCTGTATTGACAGGGGCACAGCCAGTAAATGGATTATTCCCCTCATCTGGGCACTGATTAAATTGCATGCAGTTTCCTCCCCCCTTGCCCCAAGCAAGAAGGATAGGGATCGATTAACATGGTCCAGTGGAGAGCCACCAAGGTGGTCAGGGCTGGCACATGTGACTGTGAGAAAAGAGTGAGGGAACTGGGCTTTCTCAGCTTGGAGAAAGGAAGGCTGGGGTTAATACATGGAAAAAAGTTTCCCCATGAGGACAGGCAGGCAGTGGGGCAGGTTGTGCAGGTTCCATCTTTGGGGGCTTTTCAAGACTTGACTGCAGAAAATCCTGATCTGCCTGGTCTGATCCCAGAGCTGACCCTTCTTGAGACAAGGGGGATTGGACTGGAGACCACCCAAGCTGCCATCTAACCTGAGTGATTCTCTGGGAGGTTCAGGTTCTTCGACAACTGGAGGTGCAATGTTCTGTCTTTATCTGTCTGAGGCATTTCAGTTCTTAGCTTACAATATATAAAAAGAATTTGCATCATTGCTTTCTAAAACAGTTGTTTCCCATTTTCTTTGTTCTTTAGGAAAGCATTTGCTGAATTGGTCTGATGAGTCTGTTTTACTTTAAACACCTCCTTGTGCTATCGCAGTCAGGACTGTCCTTCCCATAACAGCTCCTCCTGGACAAAACAGACAGAGTTAAAGAAGTCCCATCAGTCTCTTAACAGTTTGCCATGCCTCTGACTAGTGAATATGTTCAATAACTCAGTAAATTAATGTTACAACATATCTCTTGTTATCTGAGGTTGGGGAAACATCAGAGTATAGCAGGCTGGGAAAGTGCTCCATGATACTAGAGACGTTTTCCACACTGTATGACTTTAGCAAAGAATAGCCATTGAAAAGTGAGGTATCCAGAAAAGAAATATACACAAGCATTTGACTGTCTTTGTTGTGCAGTGCAAGCGAGTCTTCTTTTTTGTTGTTTCTGCTGCTGTAGATGGTTACACTCTGCTCTGGAAACCGTCCCTTGACCTTGTTTACCTGGAGCTTTCGAAGTCCCCAGATGGCCAAGTATTCTGTTGGGAGAGGGGTGGTGCCACAGAAGGACAGCTTCAAATCCCACACCCTGGTGAAGTTGAGGAGCATCTCCAGCACAGAGGTGTCTGTGAACCAAATGGTCAGGTGGCTACTGTAGGTCGTTTTTTCCATGGTGGAAGGCAGCACCGTTTTGCAGTTGCACATCAAGTTTGCCAGGCAGTAGTCACAATCACGGATATCTGCTGAGCAGCTGCAGTTGCGGATGGTGTTTTCCTTGGTGAAAATTAGCGTGTGGTTCCTCTGACTTCTCACAAAACTGCCAGTGATGTGTACGCCGAGGCAGCCAGCCAAAAGGAGAGCCAGCCAAAAGGAGAAAGCAGAGAAGGCTAGTGGCTTCATTAGTACTGGTGCCAAGCTGCTGAGCGTCGCCTCCTTTCACTCAGTGAATTGGAACCCTTGGCTTTACCTACTGAGGAAAAACAATATATTTATTATACTAAAGACCGCTCAATGGTTAATATTACTTTGCTTTTCTCACCCATTATCTGTCTCATCTATTCAGAACAATATTGCAGTTTAGCAGGTTG
Organism: Chaetura pelagica; assembly: GCF_000747805.2. Classification (NCBI taxonomy): domain Eukaryota; kingdom Metazoa; phylum Chordata; class Aves; order Apodiformes; family Apodidae; genus Chaetura; species Chaetura pelagica. The sequence continues at coordinate 1,310,644 of NW_009954507.1, read as the reverse complement.
CCCTGCATTAGAGGGGAAGCACAGCTACACTGATTGAAAAAAATGCTTTGTGACTCATGTTTGGGATTCTTCTTTCACTCCTCTTTTGTTCTGAATGGTTTAATCTGCTAATGGGACAGCTTGGACACCCTCTTCTCTATGAAGGCACCTCTTGAGCCTGCCCAGTGTGAAGGTAAGGGCAGGAGGAAGGGAGGGAAGTTAAGGGCAGAAGCACTGCTGGAGGCAGCACCTTCTGAACTATGTGGTGTGCCAATAAAACCTGCTTTTGGTCCATATGAATTGGCTTCAGCCTTAGCCTGTAAGTTTTGGGGACCAAGGACCCTCTCTCACCATGTCTCTGCACAGCAGAGATCTTGAATTTGTGGTAGACATTTGTGTGAAAGCATCAGCATATTGCTTAACAGCAGTGGAAAAGTCATTAAATTGTTAAGATGTAACAGGAAAATGATGCAAAAAAGGAGACAGTGACTTGTTTGCTGACACTTGCCTGTGTGTGCAGTCCCACCATTTCAGAAAGGATACCACAGGACTGGGGTTCAGAAAAGAGCAACAAGAATGATGAGACATTGTAGGGCTTCTCTTTAAGTAAGGTGGGACTAGGTTAGGTGAAACTCTAGGTGGGAAAAGGGATGGTTGAGGCAGGATGTGATGGTGACCTATAACAGCACAAATAACATGAAGATGGTGGGTAAAGTTCAGTTTCTCACTGCTTCTTCCAAGAACCAGATATCTCAAATAAAACCACTAGGGTGGCAGCTGATTTACTGATCCTTAGCAAAAGATGTCGGTGTGAGAAGTTTTCACAGACTCAAGGCAGGATGGGATATGTTCAGTGAGGAGAAGTCCACTGTGGTTATCATGTACACAGACACCACACCTTGCTACAGAAAGCCCTGTGGTGCAAGTAAGAGGAGGGAAAGAAAGTTATAGCACCATCACATGTTGTTTCTCTATTTGAAAGCTCTCCTGTGCACCTTCTTGTGACTGCATGTGGAGGTTGCTACTTGACTAGGTGGATCTTTGGTCACACAGATTATGGGTGTTCTTACACAAGACCTATATCATATAAATGCACAGAAACTGACTTAAACATTCTTTAATTTTGTATGCACTCCCTGAATTTAGTATGTTGTTTTATTGAATGAAGAATACAGCAGTTTTAATGCTTAAATCAATCTTTAATCCATGTTGTGGAACATACCAGAAATACCAGTCCAACTGTTAGCTAAAGTTTAACTTCAAAGGTCAGACTCATCTAAGCTGTAGCTGTTTAGGTATCATTACTGCTAGATTAATTTGGTCTCCAGTATCTAAGCATCTAATCATGCATCACAATGAAAATCCTATTACTAAGCCTCCACACTGTGCTTATTTTCTCAGCCCTTAACCATGGCTAACCGTTGTGATAAATCAGAAATCTCTAATGTGACCTCTGTTTTACAACTCAAATAAATTACTTGGATGAATCTCTTTTGGAGGTAACATTTGCAAGAATAATTCCTAGAAAATGTTAGCAATATGAGTTTTAACTTAGTAAACCAGACTTTAATCGAAGACTGGGCACTTCCTCATTTCAAACTCCCACCTGCATCCAAAGGGGGGATGCTGCTTTTTCCATGTAACATGTGAGGACATAATAGTCATAAAGCATTAGAATAAAATACTTTGATGCATACTTATTAGTTATAACTCCTGATTCCTTTTCATACATTTTTTCAGTACCTGAAGTGGAGAACCTTTAGTTCTCTACTGTCTTGCAGCCAACCAAAGAAAAGTCTCTTTCAAGTGTAGCTTAGCTGATAGCATTTGGGCTCCATCCGTCAAAATCTAAACACAGTTCTCAGTCTTGGCATTCCAGAAAATGTTCTCTCCAGAAATACTTGCTATTTTCTTCTGTTACATGTAACACAGAAACATTCCTATCAATTCACTTCTTGGTATTTAATTTCTCTGTTGCTTTGGTGAGTGATGTGCAAGCAGGGAAATACATGTTGCAGGCTGGCTGTCCCTGAAGTGTCAAAATCACCTGCAATGCACCTTTACTTAAGCACACTTTATATGTGTTATATGGCTCTTAATCAAATTACTTTGCTCTGTGCATTGGTTAAGCCTTGGGAAAAGGTTGGCTTTCATTTTTAGAGGTGGGGGGCAGGGGCATTTAAGCAAAAAATGAGTTAAAGCATAGATAAAACTTAATCACACCAGCTTGATGACTCAGAGTTTTATCTTTTTGAATTATTTCTGCTGTCAAGGCAGTGGTAGGGGGTGGGGGTAATGACTTAGCAAGTTCTTTTCACTTGAAGTCTGGAGGAGACGTCTTTAGCTTGTCTTCTTGGGGAGTGGCTCAGAACAGTCTGAGTTTCAGTAAGGAAGATAAAGAAGAATGTGAAGCAAAAGTAATAGACATGGCAGTTGAGGGACAGAACTTTGCCAGGGTAGAAAATGTGAGAATCAAAGAGAAGCATGGGTCTGGAAAACAGGACCAAGGCTTGAATGTATGCGCCTGCAGGAGGAAGAAAAATGGTTGAGATTTAATCTGTGTTTAATCATTGAAAGGGCTGAAACACAGATTAGTTAATTTTTTATTTATTTATTTTTTTTAAATTTGGTGTGTTGGTGTCATGGTTAGCTACACAAAGAATAAACCCTTTGTCTCTGAGCAAGTACTTTAGATGTTGCAAAAGCTAACAGCTATTTTCAAAAGTCTTCCTTCCTTGCAGAGATTCTCTGTATTTTGAATTGCTTGCAATGCAAATGTGCCTTCAGCAGGGCTCTTGAAGATACACAAAAGCCCTTAGCTGTAATAATGCCAGTAAACTGAAAGAAAACATGGAGTGGATTATCTTGTCTATTAATTCTGTGTTCTTCGTCTTCTCCAAATTTACGAAGAACAGGAGAGTGTCTTCAGAAAACTGAAGAATTTGGGGTGGGGGATACATCTTTCCACCATGCTCTTTCTCTGAGCATTACCCACTTCCCTTAACAGAGATAATTTATGCATTGAGCTCACTAAAATGCTGTTAGATATAAGCTATGTAAACCCAAAGAATGCATCAGATAATGCTAAATGTCAAGACTTTCCATACAGTTTCCTGGGGAAAGTTAGTGGGTATGCCACTTTCTCTTCCCTATTTTTTGAGTCAAGCTTAGCTAGATTTCCAATATAATCAGTACATATTCAGAGAGTAAGCAACAGTCTCATCATATATATTTAATATGCACATTGTCTAACAGTTGTGCAGCATCCGTCCTTGATTTTGGTTAGGAGACAACATTTCAGTGATAAAACAAACAGAATCAGACTGTGTCTTACTCTTCTACTACACTAACAACTTCGGCAAAAGGAAGCTTATCATACAGTAGCAAAGAAAAAGTGTTGTTTCTACTTAAAACTTTTTAAATCTAGAGCTATTTAAAGACTCGTCCACCTGACACAATAGATTTTAAAACTTGTTTCCATAAGCCATTTTACATTTCCTTGCACAGTAACAGCATAGCAGGTATAGCAGTCTGGGGAAAATCATGTCAATATTTTTCAGCTTTTCAGCTTTTACTAGAAGAATGTTGAACTCAAGAAACAAGAACGGTATTTCAAATTTGAGCTTGCAACTTATCTTTTTAATCTGGCATTTAAGCTTCCTGAAGTCCAAAGATACCATCCAGTTTTCCTCACAGACTCCTTTAGAAGTCTTCCTTGACATTGAATGGAAGCTCTTGCATCACCCCAGGTTGGAGGACTTTCTGTTGTAACCAGATCTATCTAGCTGAATATTTGGAGAACAGGGAAGAAAGGTCAGCTCTAAGCACCAAGAGCAGCTCAGGAGTACCTGGACACAGTACCTAAGCCGCAGAGCACCAGCTCAGCTGACATAAGTGGATGAGGAGGAGACCACAACAGCTTGTATGGTGGGACAAGGAGGTAGCTGTGGGTGAAGGAGGCAGCTGTAGAGAAAAGGGGAATGGTGATAAGGGGCTGGGTGGAGGAGAGGGAAGTACAGCCCAGAGATGGCATGAAGGAATGAAGGAGAAGAAAGGAGTAGGAAGCCTTCCTCAACAAATCAGGAACATCTGGGGCAGGTTCTTTACTAGCTTTACATGCATGTCTTGACAGAAAGGAAAATAATGTTCCTCTAGAAGAGTCCTCCATTCTGCCTCTGCTTTACAGCTCCTGATTTGTGTCGTATATATCAAATCCAAGATCTGTTACTCAGTAATGAGTTTTTCCTTCCAGGCAAAAACTGGAGAAAAACTAGATCCCAGTAGCTGCTGGCATCCAGCCTGCAGTGCTGGCCTGGGCAGGGGGACAAGAGCCACCACTTCAGAGCTGGGATCACTGCGACAGGGAGAGGAGAAGCTGCCTTCTCTGCTTAGCAACAAACAAAAGTCCTTATGATTTTAGGGAAATTTTCCTTGCTTCTGGTAGCAATAACCTCATTCAGAAAAAAAGCAATTTTAAGTTATGTCAATCCAGCAAATAATTTATTCATTTTTTGTCCTGAGTGGAGGGGCTTTCAGGGGAAAATCAGACTAGACAGAGATACTAGCAGAAATTTATTCCAGTTTGATTGCCTCAGCCACGCATGTTTTTAGATGTGTATCCTCTTTCCAGCAATGAAACCCCAGTTTTATTACATGTTATCCCAGAAGCTTTTTAGCTCAAGATTCCATCCCTGCTCCTTTTTTTTTTTTTTTTCACAGATAAAGGAGATTTTCTATGCTTATTTACTAATAGCGTGATTTCAGGTTTCTGAATTTGCTTTGATCACTCTACTAATTATTATTATTATTTTAATTTTTGTTTTTGCTAATTGCAGATCTCTGTGGTAAGAAAACTGCAAAAAAAGCAATAAAAAGCCTTTGACTGTTGTGTGAGAACGCTACTGTCTCAAGGAAAGTTAATCCTATTCAATGGAAGTCCCAAGCCTACACAATTAATTTCTTCACAGGGTGCTTTCTTTCATTTGCTATTCAGAAAAAAAACCTAATTAAAACCCCTCATTGATCACTTGTGTTAACATGTGCCTATGTGAAAGTGCTGTATTAAGCAAAGAGGAGCTTAAATCCATATAATCTTGTGCAGCTTGAGGAATGTACACAAAATGAATACCAAACCCACCCAGTTTAGATTAAAATAGCATGAAGGGCTCAACAGCACCAAAAGCATTTAGAAGAACTTTGAAGCCAGCCTCTTTTCCCGTTTGCATGCAGGTATGGGAGGGATGTGTAAAAAAAAATGTATTGCATTTCAGAGTGAAGGTGACAGCAAGGAGGTGGGGACAGCAGCTTAACCAGTCTGTTCTCACAGGAGGGCTGGTGCTGCACAAACATCCGAAGGGAGGCATGGGAAAGAGGAGCTCGGACAAGCTCCTGTTGCTCTAAGGAGTGAAGCGTGCCCCAAACTTGCATTCATCTGTGTAATCTTTCAGTGATATTTAGTAGCTGTCTAACCTGTAAAATGTTTATTGAAAAACAGGATTTTTAAACACAGCACAAGGCTCCTGTTGGGTAGCTGTGCTGTGTTTGCATTGTGACTCTCTGAAAGTTTTTGAAGTGCAATTTCTTCAGCATTTGAAAGAATAAACTGAACTCTTCTGTTTTTTGTTTTGTTTTTGTTTGTTTGTTTGTTTGTGGTTGGTTTTTTTTTTGTTTTTTTTGTTTTCCCCTCAAAGATAATGCTAACAATTTGCTTTAAAGCTGATCAGATTTTCTGGAAAAAAAACTTGTTGAATTGTAACTGAAAAAAAATAACATCTCTGGTTTGCAGAGAGGCATGCACATGAGAAAGAGTAAGGTGAGCTTTTAAACTTCTGCTGAACTACGCAGGTGTTAAAATACAAGATTACAGGAAAATGGGAAGAGTTACATAAAATGCAAATGGTCAATCCCTTAATCAGTCGTTTCTGAGTTTTCACTGTGGGGTAGCCACATTATCTGACCAGAAAGCTCTAGGGAGGGAAACAAAATACTGGATTAGACCTTTTTACTCTGTGGGAGTTTTAGGAGCTCCCTAAGTGGGCTGATGGCAGAGAGAGAGAGGTATTTTGTCTTCCATCTCTTTGTTTAAACAATCACCATATTTATTTAGTTACTCCACACATAAATGTAGGAAAATAACTTTGTGATAAAAGCTGACACTCTACATACTTCCAGGCTGCAGTGTGATCTGTGCTTGTCAATAATTGAAAATTGTATTTGCATTTGCTTGTGCAGCAAAAGCCTGGGCTGCTGTCATTAGGCTGAGCAGCCAGTGCTGTAGCAGTGGTGCTGTCAAGTGTAGCGAACAAATTCCTTCCCAGCAGTGATTAAAAATGCAAGATAAAATAGGCAATTCTGTTGCACGCAACTTGAAAAACACAGACCCTTGAAAATGTTCCCGCATGGGTATTTTGGTGTTCAGGTGTACATAGACTGCGGGACAGACAATTCATCTTAAAAAACACCTCTGCAAAATTGTCAAGCCTGTCCATCCCTTGCAAAGCTTCTGTCTATGCTGGAGGCAAACATGACAGCGGGGATGGTTGTGACACGTAACTGCAGGGAGCCAGATTAATAGGAAAAGACTCAAACGAAAGGAGGAAATCTTGTTGTCCCAAAGGATTTGGAGTGGTGATACCTCCCTTGGCAGGTCACAGCCTGATTATCCCCAACCCTGAGAGAGTAGAAAGGATGCATGTGTAAGGGTGGGTGAAACCCTTCATTTTCATGCCTGGCTTCACACATGCAGGCTGCACTTTTCCTACTACTGAGCAGGGGACCAAGATGAGTGGCAGGATTTGCTTTGCCAGAACAGACCTGGAGCTATTCCAGCTTGGAAGTGTGCACAGTACACGCTGTCCGGGAAAGCTGACCCACATTGATTTGGATATTCACCTTTGAATTGCCAGGATAAGCATTTACATAAATGTAAAGTCAGAAGGAAGTGGTATAAAGCTTAACTCACCTGGGAGGAGAGCAGTGTTCTGCACAGCCTTACAAAGCAGTAGCAGATCAAACTCACCTTACTTGAGCACCATAGGCAGGATTTTTTATCACACCTGTGTAACTGGATCAGTGGTATAAATCTGATCTAATGCAATGGAAAATCAGAATTTTATTTCTAGCAGTGCCATTATGGCAGTGTGTCTCCATCCTGCTTGGCAGTACAGCCTGTCACTACAGGTTCTCTACTCAGTGGCTATGAAGTCTCAGAGGGAAGGCTTCATAGAAAAAAAAGTTTCTTCTTGTTGCTGTCTAACCACACAGCTATTCCAGTCTGCTGACTGGTATTTCTCTCCAGTGCTTTCTACAGCTTTCAAATAATGGAAGCACTAGTGGCTTGAACTCCTTTGCTGATGCCTGTGAGAGAGCCCTGTTCTAAAAAGGTGTCAGGAATACAAAATCATGCCCTGGTTTTGTGTTAAAGAGAACCACGAAGTACATAGTTTTATCTTTCACTGTGAAAAGATCTTACTTCTACTCCAAGTCAGCTTCCCAGTTCACTTCTTGAACCATCTAGCCTTTTGCCTTTCTATAGGCTAATTTTAGGTATTTTTGTAAAAGAGAAGCCTTAGCAAATACCATTTCCTCCAGTGCTGGTGCTGACTCCAAATGTACTGGGTGCATGTAAGCTACAATGTTAGTGGGGTTGTCTTTTCTGTGATTTAAGTCTGAGTATTAAAAAAAAAAAAGTATATACACACGCTTAAAGCAGAATTTGTATGCTCACAAATGCATCACATTTTCATACAACAAATAGTTTTGTAATTGTAAGGTATGTGCTATCAAATCTCTGTTTATTCATCTATCCTTAGAAAGGGATACCACCTGGGAAATGAGGTGCCCAAGAGCGGATGGTCAGCACTGTCAGAAATATGGAGTTATTGTTGGTGGCTCAAGCTGAGCATTTGAACACTGAGGTGCTAAAATTAATTTTAAGACCATTTTTTACAAGTCTCAGGTTTTTAATGTCAAACCAGCTACTCCCTGGAGCAAGCATACTAACACTGAGTGAACTTCAGGAAAGAAATCTTGACTGCAACTTTTTGTTATTATTTCCTAGTGTCCTGTCTAACCTGACCTGGACAAAAGTTCAAGTTAAGCATTACACTAAATTAAAGACTTGCCAAGCCTAAAACATGATGCTTGCGTCATGAATGAAAATGGTATTTTTAAAGTACTGTAACACTTTATTTTCTGTTGTTTAAAACCAAAATTAAGAAGAAAAAAAAATAGACACGAGAGGGGAAAGCTGTATGGTGGAAAGCAACTATGAAATGTTAATATTCACTAAGCAACTGGAGACTGAAACTGTGAAGAAGGACCACCTGGTGATGGGTACCTCAGCTCCTGTTCTCCCTCTCAGATAGTGGATGTTGTCATTGCCATTGAGACTTTAAAGCCATATATTGATGGGGTATTTACTTGGTCTTGTCCTTACTTTATCATGGGTTTGATTTATAAACTGAAGGGCAGAATATAACACAGAACTAAACCACAGGTAAATTAAATGGCAGAATAAAACACAGGTCCCAGCTGCTCCTCCCCTGATCCTTCTCTTCCAGTGCTCTTCTCCAGGCAGTTTTAGCTGAATAAAATTACTCGACTCCTGTCAGGTGGAATAATTCCCACCAACGGTTCTCTTGCCTTTCAAGATTTGCCTAAAGAAGTATTTGCAAAAGGGAGCAAAATAATTCTACCTTTCTTTGTGGTCATTCTTCATAAAACTGTTAATTATTACCCGAGGCATACAAACTACAACGTTTAAACAATTGCAACACATGAAAGACGAACTTTGCAGAATCTGTCATTTCAGTGTGATTACAAAACCACAAACCTGAACCAAAATACCTGCCAGGAGCTGAGATTTCTGGCAAGGAAATAATTGTGCTGGAAGAGAAGTGCCTTCATTCGTAGAAATATAAGCTATAAACCATTCCTTTGTTTTTTACCCCCCTCTCCTAGAGCTGAAACAAGGACTTACTCTTTCTCCAGCTGCCAGCGGATGGTTCCTCAGCGCCCAGAGGAACCATCAGAGGATGGTTCCTCGGCGGGCCGGGATGCTCGGCCGGAGCCGGGAGCGGGGTCAGCCCTCGGGGCGGGCGGCAGCGCCTCCTCTTCCACCCCCCCCCCAACCCCTCTGCTGCTCTTTTATGCTTTGGCGGGGCCGTGCTGTTCCCCTGGCAACCGGGAGAGGGGTCCAAAGTCCATCAGCTCAGAGCTGATGCCCCCTCCTTGCGCCGGGAGGGGAGGGGGGTGCAGCCGAGTGGTGGGAGCTGGGGGCCTGTGATCACAGGGGGATGTCCAGCCTGGTGCACAGGGGGGGGGGAAACGAGACCCGTATTCCCCTCCCAGCGCTCTCTGGGGAGACCTGTGACCACACCGAGGGACACCCTCTGCTCTGCCCGCTTCCCAGGGGCTTTGTGTGTAGGTTTAAAATGGAAAAAAAAAACCCAACCCACAGGTCTGGTTTGCAAGCCTGCTCACCCAACTGGAAGGAGTGACTGGAAATTTTCGGTCACAGCTCAGCAGAGGCACAACATGGCTCTCAAGCACAGCTAAAATGCTGAGGATGCTTCTCCATGATCCAGCATGGAAAACATTTCTGTGGCATGTTTTATGGTGCTGTTTCCAAAGGAGAGCGCCTGCCAAAAGCTAGAATCTCTGCAGATAGCCTGGTACTAACTAACCTGAATAACCAGCAGGGTTATTTGCAAGCAGATGTCAGTCATAAGCAACTTCTTGAGGAAATGCAGTTGAAGCATCCTAAACAAACCGTGTGCCAACATGCTGCAGAGCAAAGGTCTCTGGAAGGGCACTTGTGGGCAACGAAGAGTAATGCATTAGCTTGATTCAAATGACAAGGTATTTGATGCTTTTTGAAAAACAATGCCTGCCTTTACATGCCCAAGAGCCCTCTGGGGCCTGTTGATGCTGTTACCTCAGTAAGGCTATTTGGCCAAAGCCAGGAGTTAAGAGTTTCATTTAGTCCCAATTCAGAGAAGTATTTGGCCATTTTATCATCACTGAAACCAATGGAAGTTAGACAATAAAATGCTGCTGTGATTCAAGCCCTACCTACTTATTTATGAGATGTATTGCAGATACAAATGTGAAGGAAAATTCCAAACCATTATACTAAAGGTGTTTCAGGAAAGTAGTCTGATTGGTGAATTTGGGATTTGTCCCTGTACTTTTTTTTTTTTTTTTCCTGGAAGAGCTGGTGCATGAGGGACTTCAGTCCTCTCTCACCCTTATTCAGAATTGAGGGAGCAGTGTTTTGCTCTCTTCCCAACACAAGTCCATTTGCACATTGTAATTCTCAAGATGCCCACTCAGCTCCTGAAGGAGAGGTGCTCTGGGGAACCCTGTTTTGTAATAAACACATGGGCTGGGCATCAGCAAGTAAGGATCTGTTCACTCGAGTACTTCACAGCTGTTAATGTTACACAGTAAGTGACACTTTGCCTTACTTATGTTGTGTGTAAGGTAGAGGCAATTTTGACTCTGTATACACTTAGCAGAAATTCTGTTCTATTTCAGGATAAACTCAGTTTTGCCCTTCTTGGATGCATCTAATAGGGGAAGACACTCAGTCCCTCTTTGCTCTAATCCATCCTTAGTTTTATGTTTTTCCTTGGGGTTAAAAAAAGTGCCTTCATTTCTGGTAACCTCCGTCTTCCTTTGGGTCCATTGAGTGTTGTCAAGTAATTTAAGAAAGGGCCTGGCTGGCAGCCTGCTCAATAGCCCAGCTATGGAAATGAAGCAAACCTGGGTTTGATCATCTGCATGCACCTCCACTCCAAGGACCAAAAGATCTGGAGCAACTCTGAATGAACAGCCTCAAAAGAGAGCATTTTTTTGTCCTTGTCATTCAACAGCACAAAGCATGAGAAAAGGATCAATTAATAGATTCTTCCCTTAACACAACTGTAATCTTTTCTTGCAAAATATTATAATCTGGCACAAGGAATATGGAAGAAAATGGTAGGTTGTTAAGGTTGACTCATCCTTCCTTTCTGCAGGACTGAGCTGTCCCTGGAGCAAATAGAAGGAGAGTTTGAAGAAGAGTTACTGCCAGCTTCTTTCTCAACCACCTTGACACACCACATTGGTTCCTTATGTTACTACTGCCATGCTGTGGCACCAGGAAAGAAAGGTCCTTCTGTTGAAAGGAATATATATGTGAAAATATAAGATGCTGTCAATTGTAAAAACATATTTAATTAAAGGTTAGTAGATTTTCATCATGCTTCTTTTTGTTGCTTTTATACCCATTACAAAATGTGTGCAATTTATGCTAACTGTGAAATGCAGTTACTGTTTTCTGCTCTAGTGATTTCTAAAGAAGTTTTGTATTGCAGTGCTCAGGAGTTTGATGCTCAAGAAATCAGGACGAGGCCCACAGTCTTACAAGTGATTTCATCTTGCTACTGAGAACTTGTGGACAATGTGTTTATTGGACATCACTTGCATAGAGGTTGATGTTGCAACTTGACATTATAGGTGGGAGCAATGGGAAGCTCTGGTCAGGAATCATTTGTGTCTGACACACTTGTGTCTGCATCAGCGATTTTTGACATTTGTAAAAGCTTGTTCTTCTTCCCCTCACACAGCTATGAGAGACAGAGCCAGCTTTTGCATCCCCAGATCTTCAGTTCTTGCAGCTCAGGAGGGAACTGTCAGGCAGTTTCACAGAATCATAGAGTCGCTCTGCTAGAAGGGCCCTCGGGAGATCTCTGTGTCAGTCTCTTGCCTGGAGCAGAGCCTGCTCTGTCATCAGACCAGAATCCTCATAGCTTTCTCCAGTTGGGTCTCGAAAACTTCCAAGGATGGGGTCTGCACCCCATCCCTCTGGAATGCCTTTTCCAGTATTTGATTTTTTTTTCCCTTATATCAGTTTGCATCCTCCCATATTTCCCACTGTCTGTTTACTCCCACTGTCCACCTCAGCAACAAGCCTAACTCTCTTTGTGATGATTTCCTGGTAGATGTGAAGAGGTGACTAGTAGGTCGCCTCCACAGCCTTGTTTTGTAAAGGCTGAACAAGCCCCATTCCCTCTGCCTCTCCTCATAGGGCAAGTGCTCCAGCCTTTACCATCCTGGTGGCCCTCTCCCAGTCTTGCTCCAGTTTACTGATGTCTTTCTTGTACGGCAAATCCTAAAGCCAAACACCTTACTCCAGATGCAGTCTAAGAAGTGCCAAATAAATGGAATCCCATCCCTTGATCTGCTGTCTGTGCTCCTGTTCCAACAGCTGAGAATGCTGCTGGCCCCCTCTGCTGCCTGGGCAGGCTACTGGCCTGTGCTCAGCTTGTTGTCAGCCCAGAGCCCCAGGTCTTTTTCTGCAGAGGTCTCCCCAGCCAGTCAGTGCCCAGCCCTTACCATTTCAAGAGGCTATTATTTCCCAAGTACAGGATTTGGTAACTGTCCCTGTTGAACTTCTTGAGGTTACTGTTGGCCTTTCTTGCAGCCTGTTGAGGTCCCTTTGAGTGACAGCCCTGCCCTTGAACATTTTGACTCATCCCTCCAGTTTGGTTTGTTTGGTGTTGAACTATTGACCTCAGTCTTTGAGCTCAGCACCGTTTATTCCTCTGGTTGCTGTGTAGCTACAGCTCTGGAAATGCTGTCTGTCAAACCAAAGTGTATGGACACCATGGTGAAACAGACTGCAAGTCTGTGCTAAAAATGCTGAGAAGTTCCATGAAGTGAGATTTCAGTACCTGGCTATGGCTACACAGGGGAGGCAGCTTTCAAAGCCTGTGATTTCCCTCAAGAGACCTTTTTTTACAAGCTGCTCTTCTACCAGCGGGAGAGGGAAGCGGAGAGAGGCTGCGTGTCCGCGGGGCGGCTGGATGCGAGGGGCACGGCTGCCCTCCCGTGGCACGGCCCACCCGTGGGCACCCGGGGGCTCTGGCAGCAGCAGCGGTTCCCGTCTGAACTGGAGGGACGTCTTCTGAGCCCAGCTAACGTCATGCTGCTGTGTGTATAAGCTGCTGTGCAAACCGAGAGGAGACCCCTGTGCTGACAGGTCTGGAGAGAAGCAGGGACCCAGAAGCAGAGCCCTCTGGAGCCAATAGTAAGGCTATTTGGCCAAAGCCAGGAGTTAAGAGTCTCATTTAGTCCCAATTCAGAGAAGTATTTGGCCATTTTATCATCACTGAAACCAATGGAAGTTAGACAATAAAATGCTGCTGTGATTCAAGCCCTACCTACTTATTTATGAGCTCCTGAGGAGACACAGTGGCGTGATGGGGAAACTGGGGACCTCTGGCATTTAAATGACAGCTCCTTTTCCTTCGTGTCTGCCTGGAGTAGAGTACTTGTTGTCAAGCCTTTCCTGCCCACACAGGAGAAAAGTCCCACTGTTAGAGAGCCTGCGTGTCCGCGGGGCGGCTGGATGCGAGGGGCACGGCTGCCCTCCCGTGGCACGGCCCACCCGTGGGCACCCGGGGGCTCTGGCAGCAGCAGCGGTTCCCGCCTGAACTGGAGGGACGTCTTCTGAGCCCAGCTAACGTCATGCTGCTGTGTGTATAAGCTGCTGTGCAAACCGAGAGGAGACCCCTGTGCTGACAGGTCTGGAGAGAAGCAGGGACCCAGAAGCAGAGCCCTCTGGAGCCAATAGTAAGGCTATTTGGCCAAAGCCAGGAGTTAAGAGTTTCATTTAGTCCCAATTCAGAGAAGTATTTGGCCATTTTATCATCACTGAAACCAATGGAAGTTAGACAATAAAATGCTGCTGTGATTCAAGCCCTACCTACTTATTTATGAGCTCCTGAGGAGACACAGTGGCGTGATGGGGAAACTGGGGACCTCTGGCATTTAAATGACAGCTCCTTTTCCTTCGTGTCTGCCTGGAGTAGAGTACTTGTTGTCAAGCCTTTCCTGCCCACACAGGAGAAAAGTCCCACTGTTGCAACTAAGTCTGTGAACCATGTAAAAACTGAACACTCCTCCTCCCACCCCCCTTCAAGAGTTCATTCCCAGAGGAAATAACGTGGCCAGCAGGACTAGGTATGTGATTATCCCCTGTAGTTAGCACTGGTGAGGCCACACCTCAAGTACTGTGTTCAGTTTGGGGCCTCTCACTCCAAGGAATATAATGAAGTGCTGGAGCATGTCCAGAGGTCAACAAAGCTGGTGAAAGGTTTAGAGCACAAGTCTTAGAGGAGTGGCTAAGGGATGGGATTGTTTAGTCTGCAGAAGGGGAGGCTGAGGGGAGGCCTTAGTGCTCTCTACATCTGCTAGAAAGGAGGTTGTAGAGAGATGGGGGTTGGTTTCTTCTCCCAAGTAACTAGTGATAGGGTGAGAGGAAATTACCTCAGTTTGTGCCAGGGGAAGTGCAGATTGGATGTAGAGAGGTCAAGCACTGGAACAGGCTGCTCAGGGAAGTGGTGGATTCACAGGTGTTCAAAAAACGTGTAGATGTGGCACTTTGGGACATGAACTAGTGGGCAAGGTGCTGTTTGGTTGACAGTTGGAACTTATGATCTTAGAGGTCTTTTCCAACTTTAATGATTCTATGATTCTATGAATGAGGCCCTATTTCAGTTGCCTGCACATAGTGTTGTTTTTTCTCCTTTCTTGGTGGACAACATATTTTAAAAGTAATTTTCCAAATGCTCATTTTGAGTCTTCCCTTTTCTAGAACAAACAGCTCTGTAACCTTGTGCTTTTAAACTGAGTTTTGAGAATTGACTTTACCAAGACAATGGCTGCAATCCATCCCAACCTTTAGCCTTCTTTCAGCCTTTCCACCCCGTCTCCCTGCATCTAGTAGGGTCACTGAAGTGGGACCGTGCCCTCTTTTCTACCTGTGGGTAGCTCTCTGCTCAGTCAAGGGTTTACTGTCAGCAACAATCAGTCCCCACTATATAATAGTCCATTAGATGGCAATTTATTATTTTCTTAATTGGTAACTCACTTCCCTGAGGAAGGACCTGATTCTGCAATATGACAGGCACTCCCATCCCTGTCATTTCAGCTCTCGCAACACTGCAGAATCAGGCTCTAAACCTCTGATGGGTTCAGAGTCAGGCTCAGGAATGGATATCAGCCCTGCCTGGGTTCATCTCTGGTTTAGATTCATAAGTGAGCCAAATGGCTTTTGTCCAGAAGTGCTTCTGCTTCTGTCCAGCATTGCTCAGTATGTCAGCGCAGGGAATGGTAACATGTTCCTATCTGTGTGCAAAGTGTCTTTTCTCATTGCACAACATAGAAAAAAACCCAACTATGTTGTTTGAAAAGGCTGAGCAATATGGGCCATGCCCATGATGAATGGTCATTATTCTGCTGGCTCTAACGTGGGGTATCTAGCTCCAGGTGACTGCAGTATTGTTTGTTTTAGGAGCTGTATGTCATGGCTTTATTGTTGGCTTGGATCATGTCCAACAATCCCCAGAGGAATTGTGCTGTCAGCTATGGCTGTACTTCTTATTGTGGAGCCAGTCATCCACTAACAGCTGGACTAAAACCTGCAGCTGATTTTGTACATGGCACCATTCAGGTGCTTCGTGGTTACACCTGGATTTTGGCTGACACACGGCTCTACTGATCTTGGCTTTGCATCATTGCCACTTAGCAGCTGCATACGGGTTCCCAACAAAGCTCAGCTCTCCCCTTCTCCCTCTGAGTGTAACAGCTTGGAGTCTGGGAAAATCGTACGGCTGCTCAGACCAAGTGTCCTGTCTCTACATCTCCTTCGACAGCGAGAAGCTGTCACCTGCCAGCTGGAGCCACCATCTCTGAGGGAAGGAGAGAGATTGGGCCCCACTGATCCTCAGACAGATGCGACCTCTGGCCAGGCCATGAAACGAAGCCAGTTTACAGTTGAGGTACAGGCTGAAGTTCTCATCCCATCAACCTTCCTTTTTATTCCTCTTCTAGTGCACCAGCTACCCCCTTGGGCAGTCTCTGTGTCAGTTCTGCAATTACAAACAGAGAATGCTTTGGGTTGGAAAGAACCTTAGGGATCATCTAGTGCCAGCCCCCCTCCTATGGGCAGGGACACCTCCCACTAGGCCAGGTTGCTCAAAGCCTCATCCAGCCTGGCCTTGGACACTGCCAGGGAGCAGGCAAACCACGTCTAGAAATCAACAACCTGTTTGATCTTTAGGGAAGCAGATCACCAGCTTATCTCGACAGTGCAAAAGCACCAGAGAGGCAGAAGAAGCCTGGGTGCTACAGGCACATCTCTGTTGTCCTCCTCAGGCAACAGACAGGTTGTCCTGCCGCTGTGCCAAGCTGTGCTGGGGGTGACAAGTTGAAAGGGGAAGGGTAGAGAAGAGAAAGGGTGTGGTTAGTAGGTCAAGAGAGGTTCTCTTCCCCCTCTATTCTGCCTTGGTGAGGCTGCATCTGGAATATTGTGTCCAGTTCTGGGCCCCTCAGTTCAAGAAGGACCGGGAACTGCTTGAAAGAGTCCAGCGCAGAGCTACGAAGATGATGAAGGGAGTGGAACATCTCCCTTATGAGGAAAGGCTGAGGGAGCTGGGTCTCTTTAGCTTGGAGAAGAGGAGACTGAGGGGTGACCTCATCAAAGTTTACAAATATGTTAAGGGGGAGTGTCAGGACACTGGAGTGAGGCTTATTTCATTGATGTCCAGTGATAGGACAAGGGGCAATGGATGCAAACTGGAACATGGGAGGTTCCATGTGAACATCAGAAAAAACTTCTTTCCTGTGAGAGTGACAGAGCCCTGGAACAGGCTGCCCAGAGAGGTTGTGGAGTCTCCCTCACTGGAGACATTCAAAACCCACCTGGACACGTTCCTGTGTGATGTGCTCTGGGTGACCCTGCTCTGGCAGGGGGGTTGGACTGGATGATCTTTCGAGGTCCCTTCCAAGCCCTAGGATTCTGTGATGCTGTGAAAGCACACTGCCCAATTTCAGTTCGCAGCTGGCTTTGCTCACCTGCCTCGGGCCGTGGGCAGCGGGCGCTCCCACCTGCCCGCAAAACGCTGCGCAGACGCCCCTGCGGTTCGCAAAACCGGGCATTGCACGCAGCCCAGCAGCACATGAAGGAACTAGCGCCAACAGCGGGATTTGCAGCGCTGCAGCAGGGGCTTATCTGCTCTGTAAACAAAACCCAGATGCGAGAGCAAACCCGAGGAGGGGGAGAAGCGACCAAAACCCGCGCCCCGCCTGCCGGGCTGCGCGGCTGCAGTACCCACCCGCCGCCACCGGGGGGCGGTGTTGCCCCTCC
>NW_009954507.1:1273065-1292931 GCF_000747805.2 Chaetura pelagica | reverse complement strand
CGTGGCAAGTGGGTGCTGCTGAGGAGAAGGGTTTGGGCAGCCCGGGGTGACTGACAGCCTCCTGCAGGGCAAACCCCCACGGGAGCCTCCCTGGGCGTGGAGGGAGTGGGACATGGGCAGGGGGACACACGATACAGGCACCCAGGGTGACCACTGCTGATGCTTTCCTGGGAGCTCTGGGCCCAGGCTGCTAAGCTGCTGGTGCCTGTGGCTGTCCCAGGTTGCTTTGCCTGGGGTGAGATGTGCCTGTTTTGATCTAAGTGGTGTGGGGATTGCTGAGCAATGCTGAGCAATGCTTCAGGTTCCCCCGGCCGTGCCTGGGCATCTGGAGCAACTCCCTGTTCCAAACTGCCTGGGGTCTGCATCGTTTTCACCATTGGGCTGCACTGGATCTTTTCCTTTCCCCTTCTTTCTCCTTTTTCTTCCAAGAACCAGGGAATTCCTGCATTTTGACTGTATGCCCACGGGAAAATTCATGGCTCCTCAGGGACAGGGTTGCTAGTAGAAAGCACACAGTTTTCATTGCCATTAAAATGCCTTACAGAAAAATCTGATAAAAAACAGGCTTAAAGACCAAAACTATGTCACCCTTACAGACACTCATCTTCCAGTTTTTGTGGCCATTTCTCCTCATCCTTTCTTTCTCAGTTTTCCTAAAACACCCCAAGTTCACCTCTAAAGCAATAAATCTCATTGCTGCTGCTCGGAATTTCCTCTCAGTACATTTCCGTGTCTGAAGTGGAACACTCCAACGTCGTATCTTTACTCATGATCAGTGTCTAATAATTTTTAAATATTGATGCAATACACTTGGACCAAGTATCCTGCAGGATTTCTATAGCATGCCCTTCCCTTTGTGTCACACCTTTAGCTCATTACCCAAGGTAGGAATGGCATTTAAATAGAGCACATTTATCCCTTGCTGAGGAGAAGTGCCTCTTGTTTTCTGTGTAAAATAACCCTATTTAGGATCCTCCAGATTAATTGCTGTTCTCATATTCACTGACCATCACAAAACAAGGCACCATCCAGTGAAGAGGATAGCTCCTTACTCCACAGGAAGGAAAGAAGCCTTACGGTTGAGCTTTTAATATCCCAGTCCTACTGAACAATTTGTTCAAACGTCGTTGAGGGCTCCGTATCAGATGAGGCAAGAGTGGCTGAATTAACTCGGTCCCAGCAAACTTCCACTTAATCCTTATCCTTTTACAGAAGGCAAAAGGGCTTTTCGTTAACTTTGTGTAATCAGGCTTTGAAAGAACAGGCAGGGGAAAAGAGGTGCAAAACATGCAGTGAAGCAGAGCCTCTGGCAAAGCTTCATCTCCTCTGATTTCCCTCTGCTGCTGTCATGTATCCAGCAGCAAACATTGGAGGGAAGGTCTTGAAGCTTGTTCTTAATTTAACTGACAGTTTTTCTGAGCGTGACAATTTGTGCACACTTTGAGTAGCAGTCTCAATTCTATGGCTGTTTAGTGGATACTAGATGTGCTTTCAGCACTGATACCTAAATCACAAATCTAATCACCAAGTTAGCTTTCCCCTCAGTGCTCCTAGTAACACTCCTGCCTACCAGGCTACTGATACAAACCCATCTGGGATGAAAAACTAGGCACTCTAATACAGACTGAGGGTGTTAAAACTAACAAGTTTCATGGAGCAGGTGGATCTTCAGAGAGCAGGAAGCTTCCCAGCTAAAGGGACCTCACCACTGTGCTTTACCCCTGGAAGTCAGAGGGCAATAGCTGACGGGTTCTGGAGAACAATTACTTCTACAGAATTAAGAAACCACAGTAAATGAATACAAACATTTCACAAACACACAAATTTATTCACTCACAGATCTGTGGAGAGGAGAATCACTGGAAAGCCCTGAAAAAAATCCCAAGACTAAACATGATGCTTACTTTATTACAATTAATGGAGTTACATGTGGAGACATACACGACTCCTAATGCTGTTGCTACTCCAGCATCATACCAGTTCTTTGAACTCCTCCTTCATACAACCTTCATCTCTTCAGATATTAATATGAAAACAGCTTTTCACTTTCATTCCTTCAGATGATTTTCATTATTTTTGAAGACATATTTTCGTCTGTAGGATGAAATCCCTTCTTTTCCTTCTTCATGTGGCTGGAATAGATCCTGACACAGTAATATGAGTTGTCTCAAAAACAGTTAATTGTGAGAATTTGGGAAGAAATATGTGAAATTTAGTTACAGCAGTGTTCAAATTTGTTAGTTCTTTCAACTAATTTCCTAGGAAATATTACCTAACTGGATTCATATAAACCTCTTTAGATGGGTTTATGTTATCTTAGATTGTCATCTTTTGAGAGGCAATGGCCCCTTACATTTTTACTTGGCAAGCTGTCAGTTTAAAAATGTCTCTTTTAGCTACTGTGTTGATAGTTATTTTGGTATGAGAGGGTATACTGGCCCTAAGCCCACCTGAAGTTATTTCTCTGAGATAATAAGAAATCTGTTTGACTTCTGATTGTGAGGCCTGCAGATTTTGGGGTTCCTTATTGTTTGAGACCATCGCTGACCACATATTTAATTATCTTGCATTTTCCTGGTTGAATCTTCATGAGTGTTGGCCATGGTTAAGTTCCCCTGGGTGCTCTGCACTGAGATTTCCCCTCACCACTTTTTCTGGCCTCTCCAAAAAGATGATTCCTGGGCAAGGGGCACCAACAGAGAGTTTTCACAGGCATGCCAGAGTCATTACAAAGGGTGAGAGAAGTGCTCAGGGAATGGGGTCCATCATCACAAGGAGAACAACTACTTTCATCTTAGGATGCAACATATCTTATGATGCAGTCTTAAGGCTAATGAGGCATCCTAGGCATTGCAGGAGCTCAAGGACAGAAAAGGAAAAAGTGAAAGGGGAGACAAATAAGTATTTGAGCAGCCTGCAGACAATATTTGACCCTCTGCTGACAGCACCTACAAATGCCCATGAAGTGAGCCCCTTCTTTGGCAACAAGGACATTGTCTGCCCAACAGCAACTCTGTCCAGGGTCAGTCAGGTCAGGACGGAGGAGTCAATGTGGTCGAGTTGCCTTGTGTTGACAACACTGAAGGAAGGAGAGTGGGAATAATGTCATCCAGAGTTTATGTGACACAATTAAGTTAGCCAGGATGCCAGTGCTAGGACAGCCTGTTTGGTCATAGTTCAAAAGCATATGGGGTCGCTTGAGTCAAGTGCATGAAGCTTGTGTTTCAGACATAACTTTTCAGCATGCTAGTGACTGACGTGGCAAGCTGGCTGCTTGCTGGGAATCACATCTCATCCCTAACCCAAACCTCTTTCAGCATGAAGGCAGCTTGGATACCTAGCTGAGCAGCGTTTTATGTCAGGACCCAGGTGAGGGGGTCAGAGTCTAAGGGTCAGGTGATGAGTTAATAGATGTCGTAGCCCAGAAGGATTTGGCCTCTGGCACCCAGATGGGTGATGCTTCTGCATTTGCTTGTGTTGGAAATAGTTACTAGAATAAACAGTGCTTAGCTTGAGAACTGAAATCATAAGCCATACATGTGTAGCTGGAAGTCTGTACCATAAAATATTTTTATATGCCATTCAAATAAGGTTTAATAACTCTTGATGCTGCATACCAATTGTTGAAACTTTTAATAGTACCACTTTCAAGAGAACTTGTTTTACCACTGGATACTCATGCAAGTGATAAAGTCACAGGATGAAATCCTCTTTACTTGAGTTGGTAAGGACTAAAACCATAAAGAGATTTTAAAGCCAGACCATAAGGTATATCAGGCCACAGAAAAGTATGCTAGTGCTTCCAACGAGTCATGCAATTGATAGTTAACATGAAGCTCAACAATTATCTAAAATGCTATGCTGAAAAATGAACATTTGGGAAGGTGCCAGATTGCAAACTCCAATGTTTATGATCAGACAACGCAGGCAATGCTTTCTTTTAGAAAGTGGGTACAAAGAGAAACAAATGACAAAAGCATTTGATTTTATGTGTGTGGTCTTCACCAAATTAGCAAAAAATCCTCAGAGGGCAGGATGGGAGTTTGCAGGCATCATTAAAGAAATTTTTTTTTAAAAAGGACTTTGAAAGAGGGTTGTATGAATAGCTGGGGAAAAAAATCTGCTTGGATGGTATACAGATAAACTGGAGGAGTTATGACTAATTTTCATTTTCATCTTCAGTAACTAGACATAAGACACTGTAATTTCCTGGAAAGACTCATTACTGTGAAAACAAGATTTAAGAGAGTCCTAATTGCACCATCCAAAAGTGGAGTCCCCACATGTCACTGTTTACACATGGAAATTTGGGCCAACACTAGGCCAGTACCTTTATAGTGGGGTTTTTGGTTTGGACGTTTTTTTAATGTGAAAGGTAGATGGGATTAGTATATGCTATAATTCAAACTTTTTGTAGTTCCTGAGGTAGGAGTGGTCTGACACTGAGGCTGGTCATTGCTTGTTTTTGAGCTAAAGTTGTGTTGTGTTGGTTTTTTTTTTGCAAAGGTGAAGAATAGTAATACTGATGTACAAGGGAGAAAAGATGCTAACAGGTGTTCTCTGTACAATGTGCTGCTCAGCATTTTGTGCTTAGCCAACCATACACGTGCTAGCACTTCTTTTTTTTTATCTTTATTTTTTTTCTAAAACTAAACCTAATTAGTCCACTTGTTCTACATGCAGCAGGCATTTTAAGAAATACCTAATGAACATGTGGTCAGCTCTGCTACTGTAAATACAAATGAAAGGTCACAGGCAGTACAGCTTCTGCTTGTGAAGTCTCCTGATTTAAAATGTGGCTCCCAAACTGATGATCACACTGATCTTTTACTCATTCTTTTGGACAGCAAATGCCTGCCCAAAACAGCACCAGCCAGTCAAGTCTAGCTACTGTTCAGATGAAGTGTCAGCCTCACCACTCAAATTTAGAAAAAATAATAAATTTACAATTTTTCTTTCTTCCACAGTCTCCAGACAAAAGCTCTTTTTGAAGGAAATAGCCCTCCAGAAATAAAGATGGCAGAGCAAAGGATGATTTTTCCAGTTTCAAAGTATATGGAAAATTGCAATATGTTACACCCTTTTGTCATGTAATTATGAGAAATAAAGGCTTCCTCCTTTTCCAGTTTTACGTTTGCATTTGTAATAGCATGTTGCCATGGCAAAATCTTATAATCCTTGACTTCTTTGGTGAAAAGGCATCCTTATAGGAATATAAGAAAAAAAAAAAAATAGACTCAAAACTGACAGAATCTGTGTCTTTTTGGTGTTCTGGCTGGAGCCCTCCCTGCCAGCAGGGAGCTTTTCGGGCAGCAGTGGAGCCAGCAGCACAGGTCCAGAGGCAGAAACTGCCTGGGGATGTTTCATCTCGGTGACACTCAGGGAGGGTGTCCCGTGCAGAGCACGAGGAGGTGACATGTCCTCACCAGGGGGACAAAAGAGGGCTGGATATGTCAAACAGAATCAAGCTGCAAAAAGCTGGAGAAGCTGCCTATTGTCCCCAGCTCGTGCTATTAAATGTGGGATTAGGGAGGAAACATCCCCTTGGCTCATTGGGCCCATTCAAGAGGAGCTTGTTCCAAAATTTTTTGACAGGGGTGGCTTCTATTCAGGGCCCCAGCTGATATCACCAGCCACACAAAGGGGCTTTAGGGGGTTAATTAAAACCAGGTAATGAAAAGATTTGAGTACTGACACTTCACAAATGCCACCATGGATCCAAAGCAAGAGAAAAGACATATGGTAGGAAGAGCAACCTCCCTGCTGCCACCAGCTCTCTTATTGACCAGTGATTGACACTTGATTATTTTTCGTGTGAAACTGAACATTAGCAGTTAGTTCCCATTCTTCTGCTGTGAAACATGAGCAGGATTGGTTCACGGCCAGCATCACAGGGATCAGCAGCCCCTACCAGCCTTGGAGAATCCCAGATGGTTCCCCCAAATAATCCCATATGAATGTCGCTGCACCTCCCTCCCTCACGTTCAACTTCAGGTTATGAAATGCTACAGTCAGTGTTTCTCCCTTGGTCACTCCAGTGTGAAGGTATGGAAGATGCTGTAAAGTTAATGACATGATGGTTTCTGAATGCTGTGCTTGAAGCACACCCAGGACCCCCATGGTGTTTGCCACAGACCTGCGTGGCAGCCAGGGTGCTGGGACAGGGCAGGGATTCCACACAGCGCTTGCAGCAATTGCTGTTGGAGTATAGAAATGCAACAAATAATTGTCTAGTTCTAGAACTTCCCAAAATGGGGTGAATGAAAAAAACAAAACCAACAACAAACAAACAAAAAAAACACAACAAAAAAACACCCCAACAAAATCGCACACATAGGACATAAAATAAATGTCATAAGCTTATGCCACATTTACCCAGTTGTGAACTATTTGGGAAGAGTAACCAGAAGTGGTTTTCATTTATAATAGAGGTAAAAGCAGCCAGAAGTGTTAATTGTTTATAATGGGAGATTTAATGTGTGTATATATATATATATATATTACTCTAGGCATTTCTTTTACAAAATTTGCTTCTGCTTTATTTTTTAAAACCAAAAACCAGAACAAAACACTTCTCTCTAAACCAAAGCAAAAGCTTTGGCTTTGAAGTTTGGTTCCTTTTTTTCTACCTTTCTTTTTTTCTTTAATTATTTTTGTGGAAATTCCCTTTTTTCTGGTCCTCTACAAGGAACTGTGCTCTAGCAAGCACTAAATCAGCATCCCCAAACTTCTCTGATAATGCCACTGTTTACAGGGTGATCCCTTTTTGTGATTTAACTGCCAAATGACATTGTATGTCAAGTGTGGTTTCACCTCCTAAATTCAGAAGGGCTGCACTAAATAGACATGATTATTACAGCTGGGAGAGAGGGGTCTATTCGAAAGATATTGACAGATGGACAATTTGCCGTAAATCAACCTAAGCCCCTAATGTGCAGTACAACATCTACTTCATGACAATTTGGTTGCAAGTGGGCTATTACTCAGCAGTAAGTGTAAAATAAATGTTCCTTCTCTGAGGGAGCAGAAAGCTTCCTTCCTTCTCCCATGAGCTACTGGGGTAAGAGCATGCTGCAAGCACTTAACGCTAAAAGGAGGTATTAACTGTCTTACCTCTGTGGACCCCAGTCTGCAGGTGGTGCCGTGGTGCCACCAGTGGGATGAAGTTGATCTTGATGGGTTGGGGCACACAAAAGTGTACCCCACACATGGAGGATGCTGTGCGGTAAATCTAGACCTTCCACATCTTGCTGCCTTCCCTGTCCCTCAGAATAGGTTTGTCAGCGTTTCCCTGTTTCACAGGTAAGTTTTAAGGATAAACGAGCTCATGCCTGGAAACCATTCAAATATTAGAGCTGTGGCAGATGCTAGACAAGAGAAGGGAGATGGCTCATATTATTCCCAGAGACAGACAACCTGTCCACAAAAATATTGTATGTCCTTAATTTCTTAAATGTGGGGAAAATTTAAATGAATCTCAAATGTAAATTGTAACAAATACTGACCTCTCCTTTGCCACATGGTAGGGAGTGAATGAATGTTGCACAGTCCTCAAGGCAGAAACCCGTCATGAAAGTCACCCTGCTACTGATCACACACACCAGGCAGAAACTGAAGTGCCTTGGCAGCCTGGGCAGCAAACTGCTCTTAGCTTGAGATGAAGGCTTCCTTTATTCTCTGAAGGAAACACTTCAGTCCATTCCTGGGGCCTTTCCCCCCCGCACCAAACGGCTCCCGGCCCGGGGGGGGTGGGGGAGGGACCTCGCTCACCTCTGCTCTCAGAACCCTCAAAATGTGGCCGCTCCCAGGCGCTGGCAGAGGAATTGAGGCACCAGGATTTCTTTTGGCTCTCCCTCCAAGTAACACCACGTCGGGCTTGTGCCTACTCTCACATTTGCTTCAACTCATCTGTGTTACCTTGTCCTGATGCAAAAGACCCCCCTGGGACGGGGAGCAACGCACCCCCACAGGCACAGGGCCCTGCAGTCCTGGCCTTCCCAGCCCTGGAGGACGAGGCTCCCCAGCCCTAAAGCCTGAAGGAAACGCTCCAGTGCAACTGTCCCTGACACCCTGCCTGATCTCCAGCCCAGGTGGAAGGGAAGCTCACCATCGTCCTGGCAAACAAGCTGGCAGTTTATGGTCCAGCTATGGCTTATCTTTGGATTCTGGTTTAACAGTGACCCTGGAAGTTGCCCCATGGACAAGAGTCCCAGCTGAGAGCACCAGCTTTCAAGCCTGCTTTCTGACTGCTCCAATGCTGAGCAGTGGAAGCAATCAGCATCTGTTGTTAATAGAATTGTTTGGCACAACTGCAGCAACCAAAAGGTTAATATCCATCCAAACATAATCTAACCTTGCAAACCAGCCACAAAACTCAGCCCTGCTAAACCTAATAGTCCATCTTAACACAGGCTGAGGCTCCCAGCCTGCCCTCCCCTGCCCAACCCAACCATCCTGGACACTCATCTGTTCTTGCATTTACTGTTTATCCTTCTAACTCATGAAACATAACCTGACTGAGGGCATTTCTCCTCCCCTGGGACACCAGCAGCAGGGTTTGCACAGCTGGGTGAGGGGCACATGGGCTCAACATCCCACTGACAGAAAGAAGACGTTGGATCCTCAGGTGTCCCAGACAAATGTCTTAAGGACTCCAGACAGAGAGATGTGGTCTTTTAGGACAAGGGGACAATTGCCTTTGGCCCTCTCCCAGTTCCCTACCTTAGATCTCCCTTGTACTGCAGCCACCCAAACACAAGTGTCCTGTTTGTCTTCTCTCCCATTTTTGCTTTCTCCTGTCTTTTTAGAAAATCAGAAGGAAAATAAATACTTCAAGCCTGACCAAAGGTGAAGAGGAGTCAGGTGGAGATCTTGGTCAGGTCTCATTTTGTCCCCAAAACTGCTGACCCGTAGGAACAAGTCAACTTGTAATGAGTCTTTCCATAAGAAGACAAAATACTCTGACTGTCAGAATCTGATATTGTTTAGTGTGTGCCTTCACAGCACCAAGTGTTTGGAGTAGAGGATGGTTTTTACCCTGCATCAGACTGCCAGGAAGCAGCTGTTGTGGAATTACTTGCCTCGCATAGGGATTTTTATTCCCTGGTGTGTAAATCTGGCACATCCAGGAAGGCACGTTTGACAGAAGTGCTGCAAAACAAGGCATGTGCTGTGGGTTTACTGACTCTGCAGCCATCACCTGGAGATTTTTATGGTTTGCAGTAACCAGTTCCTGACCTCTTATTAGTACTCTGGCCTCCACATAGCACTAATAATAATAAAGTTAAAGCTAACTATGGAACTCAGCAAATAGCTATTTGTTGTTTTAGAGATACGATCAGATCCTGCCTGACACATATTGCTGTTCTTTAGTTATACAGACTGGATAGGGAAGAACCAAAAAGAACCAAAAAGAGAAAAAAGATCTTTCTGTTGTAGCCTTTCTTGTTTTTCATATCAGTTGAACAAGTGCCAAGGCACTGTTTGGGGCTGGAGTTTTGCTGGCGAAAGGTACATTTTGCTGGGAAAGCAGACTATGTGCTGCTGTAGTTCTAAGTATTTTTCTGGTGTAAGGAGAGGGTGTATCTCGGTGAGGTTTGTAGGTAACACTGCTGCCAGGCTGAGAGAATTGGAGGCTGAACATCATACTGAAAAGCAGAGATCCAAAACTAATCTAGTTTTGGCCTAACACGAGTAAATGCTGTGAGTATCCTGAGAGACCTGAGCATGATAACACATGAGAAACTCTAATTCTTGACTTTTATAGAATGTACTTCTAAACAGATGCCTCTGTGTTGCAGAATTCATCCTCAGCACAGTGATGTTTTTCAGTGTCTCCATACGTAAATGCATATAAATTGTCATGCAGCACTTCCATGGAATGCATACACTGCTGGACATCCTCTCCTGGAACGGGCACCACAGGAGCTGCTGAGGTGGGAGAGAGGGATTTGCAGGGTTTGAACTGCTGCTATTGCCCTCCCACCTTGCTGCTGCCTTCCTCCTGCCCCCTCCCAGATGAGATGGCCGGAGTTCAACGTCAGTAACTCAGACCTGACCAGCCTGGGTGTCTGCCTGCTGGGGAGCAGCAGTGTCCTGTGGCCAGGGGTTGGGATCCTGAGGGCTCACCCGAAGCACTGGATCAGACGATCACCAGTAACACTTTTTCTCGCAGCTCTTGCCAGCAGGTAACCAGAAGCAAAGAGGCAGCTGCTGGCTGCTTGCAAGGGGTATCTAATCAAAGACTTTGAAGTTGTTCAGCTAAAGAGGATTAGCTGCGGTCCAGCAGAGACAGGGTAAAGACTAACTAAATGAAACACAGTTCATATGGTTTCATGGGTCTGTTAACAGAAACATTGCCTTCTGGTAAAATGGGCATTTTGTGCATTGTTACTCTCTGCATCAGTCCTTTCCAGCCCTTGGACTTGTGTCTGTGAGAAAGATGTTTCCTTATTACTCTGGTAGCACCTGCAGGGTAGGGAGACCTGTTGCCCCAGTGGGGGGCAACAAAAAAGTCACTTCCAAAAAGCCCCTGTTACAGGTGTGGCTTGGGCGGATGGGCAGGGGCACAGGGGCAGTGCAAGAGGCTGATGCTCAATCTGCCCAGGCAGAGAACCTGCCCTTGGGAGAGAGGGAGGTGACAGGAGAAAGTGGATCAGTGAGCATCGAAGAGTGATTTGCTGAGCAAAAATTATGGGGGATATGATGAGAAGCTTAAGGACTGGTGCTCACCCAGGGAAAAAAATGGGACTGTAAAAATAATACTGAAATGAAATGTCCGTTTCCACACTGACTGTGGAATTTTTTGTGTTGATATTAATCAGATTAGTTTTGTATTATTTTCATGTCTTAGCAACAGTAATGTTTATTGGGATTTACATCCATTCATCATACAGTGAGATCTGAGATCATTTAATGGCGTGGCACAAATGGCAACATACTTAGCCTTTACATTAAAATATTAAAGTACAATTTCTAGTAACATTCATGATAGCAGCAAGTTGAGGAAGGATGTGTTTTGAACATAAAATGAAAGATAAGATGCTCTAAGGAACCTGGTACACATGGTTCAAATTGGTACCCAAATTAGCAAAATAGCTCCACATGGAACAAGTTCTGGCCCAAAAGGACTAATTAGCTGAGACTGCTTGGCAGCCCCGATGCCACCTGAGCTGACCATGTGGGGCTAATTCAGGTGTCTCTCCATGGTGCTCCCCTCTTTGCCTGGCTGGAGGAATGCAATGCCAATATCCAAGTTATTTGGAAAGCAGTAATCTCTGCTGGACCTTGATTAACTCAGGTGTCTCTCTGTCAATATTATGGTTTATCCCCAAACTAAATGTAAAGACATAATGTTATCAGAGGCATTTTGGATCATTGCTTGAAATACTATAAAAGTATGTTTCATCACCTGGCATAATTTTCCCAACTGCTGCCATTTGATTTCAAAAGAAGTCAAGCAAAGAATATATTCCTTGCAAGTACCATCAGCAGGCTCAGTGTTTTACCAAAAACATGGACTTTATGTGCAGGCTCTGGAGTGATGTGTGTCATAGGCCTTGGATTTTAATATTGCAAACCTTTCATTCAAGTGTAGCCAGAGTAACCTTCAAAGTCTGTAATGAATTCTATGAACATACTAGTTATTCAATACACTAATTCTTCACATAAAAATAGTTACATGATTTGGAAACATATTTCAGTAGCTGACATACATATCCCAAATTGTCACATGTTAGTTTCACAAATACTAAATATTGGTATATTTTGTGCTGAATCTTCCCACAAGCATACAAAGTCATGTATGTCCCAAATGGCAGCCAGCTGTGCAGGGCTTGGAAGCCAAAGGAATAAATTGGGAGAACACCTCAATAGCCCATGCCCAGGCCTGACCCAGCAGCTGTTGTCCCCATGGGTTTGACAGCTGATTGATGTTGATCAGATCACTGCACACATTTTTCACCACTGTTTCCAACAGCCCTGATAGCTTTGGCTTTCAAAGCAATGTCTCCTTTTGCAACAATGTATTTATAATACATAGTGTAATTTTGCAATATCAGCCAATGCAGCTGATCAGTCTCACTCACACTCCTGAAGGGAAGGCAGCATGTGCACATCCTGCAAAGACCAGAAACTTCTCACCTGGCCTAACATTCTGCTTTGTTCTACTGTTCACACACTCATCTCCCACAGACCCGCAGCCTGACTCGTGGCCTGAGGACTCTTTGCCCTGGACAGCTTCCCCCACCATGGTGGTTTCTGACACCCTTGCTTACCCACGTGGAGGTCCCACGTGGCCTCAGCTGCTGCTTCAGCTGAAGGCATCTCATAGGAGTAAACTTCATTTCCATCACTCAGCATTTTTCTTATGACGTGTTACTTAAAACTGCAGCAAAATACAGTGCTAAAGAATATTAGTGTTCAAATAACAAGATTTTTTTGTTTATTACAGATGTTTTACAATTACCATCTGTGCCAGGTGCCATCAGACCATCTATTGAGCAAACAAAAAAAGGAAGAGTGAGCCACATTGCTCCTTTTGGAGAAGGAGAAGGGAACAGACATATTTATTCCTTTTTAACTTTTTTTCTCACATTTTTATCTTGACTTCTTTAAACACCCTCTACGCCAACATCAACTTCCCCTACAGCAGCTGGCCTGGAGAAGATTAAAGCTTCCTGCCCTATCTCGCCAGTTTTATTCAAGGAGCTTTGGAGTGTTTAAACACTCATAAAAAGGACCAAAAGCTAAAGGCTTTCTAATAATGTATTTTAAAGAGAAGGAAAATGCAGAAGATGTTTTCTGTCTCTCTGTTCATTATGGGCACCAACACAGTCTGGAGGTCATGGAGTGATGCCTGCAAAAAGAGTCAATCCTGTCTTTTTATTATCCAGTTGCTGGTAGAAAACACAGTAATAACTAATGACGTAGTTTCCACTCTGATCCCACTATCCTGTTGAGTAGCTTTTCAGAGAAATTCCTTTGTGCCAAAGCTTCCTGTTTGATCTCAGCTGGAAGAGGCCATTTTGGGAAACCTTAAAGGAAGCTGCTCAAGACTTCTTTGAGTTATGTGAACAAGGGGAGAGAGAGTTTTCCTTTACATTCGGATGGCAACGCTGCACGCAGCATCACAGTTGTGATCAGCCCTGCTTATTTTTATTTCCCTTGTGAAGCAATACAAGACTGAGGAAAAATTACTTCACACTTGAAATGCTCCAGATAATTTGAACCAGAATGGAGAGATATGCACAGTTCACAGGGGTGTGTGCATGTTGATAGGTAGCTTAAAAATTCCCACAGCAGTTTAATGGTTTAAAGGCTGAAAGATACAGCAAAGAAAGATGTGTTGTGAAAGAAGTTGACTGTCTTTTCCTCCCCAACTTTTCTCCTGTTTCTTTTCATCAATAACATAAAAACAGGGGAGTAAGAAAACATCACCATTATTAGTGACAAGGTTGCAAAATCAAGCCATAAAAGTGGGGAAATTAAAATTATTAGCAATTTTCATATTGGAGCAAGTTGGCTGTGTTGCATTTAAAACTCATCATATTGTTATTGTCCTAAACTTACACATAGTTTGATGATGTCCTAAATGTATACTTTTCTTTCCTCATTTAATACCTTTGTCTTCCCAGCTGGGGCACTAGTTGAAAAAGAAGCCTCTGATACTATGGATTCAATATATTACCCTTCCCATAACTACCCTTAGCAATACAAAGCTGCAGGTGACACAACTGATTTTGGAGGAACTTGCAGTGCTGAAGCCCCTGGTGTCCAGAGCAATCATCTGGCAGGATCAACCATGCAACCCCTTTCTCACCAAGCTAGTTCCCAGATGGGTCTGACTGGGATGAGGAAGAGATCCGACTGCCTGTGAAAGGGGGATATGGAGTGACAGAGAAAGCTGCACCCCTTTATCACATTGGTTTGCCTGGTAGGGGTGGTGAGCAGGCTCCAAAATTTGTATTCTGGTGAAAACAAGGTTGGTGGTTGAACATTACATCTCAGAGTCCAAGCAGCCATACTACAAAACCAGCCCTCAGTGGGATTGCACATCATTGGTAATCGCAAGGGATTGATGAGAATGTTAAAAAAGGGGGTTGTTTTCCTTTTGGAGGGTTTCCAGCTGAGCTCCTGTGGTGCCACCTGCACTGTACCCATTGCATGGGATGATCAGAGAGATCAGGCTGGGGAGCTGTCAGTAAGACCCTCTCCTCAAACTCTGCTTTCACATAAAATGCCTGAAATAAGTTTTACACATAGCAATTTCCACAGTGCTCATGCACAAGGGGCAAATATTAATGCTTTTCCCAGTACCAACCAGAGTATTCTCACTAATCTACTGTTTAGAAACTGCTCTCAATTAGCAGGTGCCCCTTCAGCAGACCAGCTGCATGAGAAATTAATTAAATTCAATGGATGCAATTTTTAATTTGAAACTACCTTTCATTTGAAGCTTCAGGAGGAACCAATTAATTGCAGTATATACCAGGGATTCAAAAAGAACTGAAAATCACATAGGAAAATGTAATCCACTCTGATTTGCAAAACCAACATAAGTCTGCTTTCCAGATAGATAGGGGGAAAATATTTGCCTGCTTTTTAAAGGATTCTGGTTCCTATTCTGCTCATGAGGATCTTGTAAAGAAATATTTCTAGCACAGATAAATTCCTGGTTGCTGGACATGCCTTGATTAAGTAAGAAAGGAAAAAAAGAGGAAAATTAAAAAAAAAAAAAAAGAAGTCATGAAAAGAAAGAAAAAGGAAAAGGAAAAGGAAAAAGAGAGAAATCAACCAGAGAATCTTCATTGTAATTAAACTATGAACATAAAGCCACTGAATTGAATTAGGCCTGAATGTATTGCAGTTCACCCAAACCTCAAGAATTGCCACCAATGTAAATACTTCTCTGGTTCTTAACAAAAACAAAAAGCTGAAATGTTGACCACTTCCATAAAGCAAAATCTGAACAAATATCATCTCAAAAAAATATCAAATATCACATCTCTACACTTTGTTTGAAAAACTACAAAATGCTTTAATTTAAGGGTGAGGGGTTTTACCTTTTTAGTATTTGTCTGACTATACATTAATTTGATATGGTGTGTCATTTTCTGTCCACACTACATTTATGTGGCCCTGGCTTCCAGGTGGGTGACAGCAGCCCCAGAGCAGGCTGGCAGTGCACACTACACATCAAAGCAAGAAAAGTAAATGCCTGCAAACAAACTGAATTCTTGCAGTTCTCTTCAGCTGGGTAAAACCAAATAAGAAACTTCTAGTTCTAAAAACTAACAGTCAGAATGAATGTCCTCCTTTATTTATATTATTCCTTAGGAAGGATAACAGGTTAAAATTTTACTGAAATTAGCAAACTAGCAAAAAGAAAGAAGAAATTATTCTGCCCCTCTACCCTGCCCTGGTGAGACCTCACCTGGAGTATTGTGTCCAGCTCTGGATCCCCCAACACAAGAAGGATGTGGCCCTGTTGGATTCTGTCCAGAGGAGGGCAACAAAAATGACCAAAGAGCTGGAGCACCTCTCTTGTGAAGACAGGCTGAGGGAGTTGGGGTTGTTCAGCCTGAAGAAGAGGAGACTCTGGGAGGACCTCATACTGACATTCCAATACCT
Organism: Chaetura pelagica; assembly: GCF_000747805.2. Lineage (NCBI taxonomy): Eukaryota > Metazoa > Chordata > Aves > Apodiformes > Apodidae > Chaetura > Chaetura pelagica. Next base: position 1,277,301 of record NW_009954507.1, on the reverse strand, counting down.
GAAAGGGGCCTACAAGAAGGCTGGGGAAGAGCTGTTCACCGGGGCACGTAATGACAGGACAAGGGTAATAGTTTCAAGCTAGAGAAGGGTAGATTTATGTTGGACATTAGGAGAAAGTTCTTTAATATGAGAGTGGTGGATCCCTGGAACAGGTTGCCTAGAGAGGTGGTGGGGGCCCCATCCCTGGAGACATTCAAGGTCAGGCTGGATGGGGCTCTGAGCAATCTGTTCTAGTGTGAGGGGCAGTGGGTTTAAGGTGAATGAGAGTAGGTTTAGGTTAAACATCAAGAAGAAATTATTTCCTATGAGGGTGGCAAGACCCTGGCACAGGTTGCCCAGGGAAGCTGTGGATGCCCTCTCCCTGGAAGTGTTCAAAGCCAAGTTGGATGGGGCTTTGAGCAACCTGGTCTAGTGGGAGGGGCCCATGGAAAGGTGTTGGAACTAAATGATCTTTAAGGTCCCTTCCAACTCAAACCATTTTATGATTCTATGATTCTTTGACATGCAAGAGGAAAGCTCTGGGATCTCCTGCACCAGTACAATTATCTCTCTTAACATAACTACTGGGTATGCTGACAGTCCTGCCACAGCCATCAGAGCAGACACCCTCTCCACCAAGGAGCTGTTTGTGTGCTGCCATTTCCATCCCCTGCCTCCTCTTTCAGCCATGAGGCCAGTGCAGGTGGCAGCTCCGCACAACCTCTCCTGTCACCCAGTAAACCATCTTGCTGCATCCCTCCACACCCCTTCAGCCCCCTACAGACACCCACACTGCAGCCAAAAAATGCATCTCTCTCCTTGACAAGCGTGTAAAGCCTCTCTTCTGCTTGGCTGCAGTGTGATGGTTTAATTCAACCTTGCTCCACAGAGTAAAGAAAAAAGAAAGCTGAGGTTTTGCCTTCAGTCCAAGGGGGGGGAAAAAATCATATATTCTGGCCTGATTTTCCAGCAAGTGATGCAGGAAGGGAGGAGAAAAAGGGTCTTTTGGAGGCTCTCTTTTCATCTTATAGCAAGTCAGCAATTAAAGCTGACTCTGCTTATTCATTAGATCACACTAAAAAAAAAAAAAAAAGAAACACAGCAAAAGTGGAGGGGGAATGCTCTAAATAAATTTGGTGCACTTTTCCCTCATTCATCAATAGTTATGACTAGTCAATGTGCTCAATTTGTAAGCTAACTGCTTTTCAAGTAGAACCATATGGTTGCTTAAAACATCTTTTTTGTACTTAATTTGAGGCAACGATGCACCCTAATCAGCCGTGTGCGGATGAGACCCCTAATTGATGAATGATGAATCACGTGCTCTTGCTCTGATTGCAGCGTCACCAAATTAATCCCTTTAATCACTTGAATCGTTCCGCAGGCCGAGGTTTGCTCCAGTGGCCAAAAGGCAGGGCTGCAGGTGGAGGGGAGGCCTTGCAAGGCGCCGTCCTGCCCTCGCTCTGCTGGCTCCTCTCCCCATCCCCAGGGCACAGAGAGCACCTGGAGGGGGTCACGGTCAGACCTGTGGCATCAGGCTTTAACCACGGGGACAGGAAGGGCTTCGTTCTCTCCTGGTGTCACCAAATCACTGCAGCCCCTGCTTGCCCCGTGTTGGTTCACACCTCTTTGGCTCTGGGGTTGGCAAGCGCCAGGGTGGCCATGAGGTGGCCAAGCCCTTGCCACTTTGGCAGTGGCAGGGATATGGCATGGGCATGGACAGCTGTGTTTCTTCTCATTTTTCATTAGCATCCTCCCAGGAGGCTTTTGGGACGTTGTTTAGGTTGTGAAAGGATCAACCTGCTGAAGCAGCAGCTTAATGGGGTGAGCACAAGCAAGTCACAACATGGAATGGTAAATACCAAGCCTTGGTGAAGGCTGACAGTGCTGCCTGTCCACATTTCTGCCTTTATGCAGGAGGTTGTGAGGCCCTCTGCCTGGCATGCTGTCGTGGAGCTCAGCCTGACGACACAGGGAAACCTAAGCAGAAAAGAGGTGTCACTGTCCGTAGCCATAGCCCTGTGGCTGCACATTTTTTTTTCCCTGAATTTGTGATCACTGATCCCTGCCCAGGGCCACTCTGGAGCTCATTATGCCTCCAGAGCCATGGACATAAGCACACACAGGACCAGATTTTTAAATGAATTTTGATGCACTCAACTCTGGTTGTCTACCAACATGAGGAGAGATCAGATCCCCTCCACAAGAAACCAGGACAGGGAATCATTGCAGACAATTTTCATGGCAGTTACCTGTTCAGATGCTGAAGCTGCAATGAGGAGACTGCTTTGTTTCTAAATTAATGTCCTCGCTTGGTTCAGGACAGACACTGAACTCAAAGCAGAATTCTAAAGTTACATTTAATCAAAGAAGATACTTGTATGCTAGCATTAAAAATAAGAAAAAAAAAAGTCAATAGTGATTTGTCTGGTGTTCATTATAACACTGAAACATTTGTGCTATGTTACTTTTCCATTGCTACCTCTTAGCCTTTCATACAGAGACTGAATTGATTATCCCTATCTGTCAGAAGCATCCAGCTCTGGCATTATTGACCTTATACAGTTAATTGCACAATTATCTTTCAACTCTGCAATGAAGTGCTGCTTATTCTTATGTTTTGAATTTTTAAAATCTCACTGTTAAACTCCTGTGCATGGACCCTTAGCTACAGCTGGATAAAAATTCCTATTCTCCCTTCTTCGTAACACTAATAAACATAACATAGACACACTGGGTTGTATTGTCTTTCTGTTTTTAATGGCAACACAGTTCACAACTCTTTTAGTCATACAGCGCATAAACAGTACCTAGGCTGGTAGTGATGCCTAGTGATCTTGGGGAGCCTACAAATAAGGAGCTAATTTACATCAAGAGGATGTGAATGCTTTAAATCAAAAGAGGAAAAGCTCAACAACACTGCCATGGAAAATTGTTCCGAAACGTTGCAGTGACTCCGTGTTACCAGGCTGCTTCAGTGTCTCGTTCCTTCTAACACAAAAAATGACCTTGGCCTTCTCTCACTGATGAGATACTAGGGGAAAAAAAAAAAAAAATAATAAAAAAGGGCAAAAATGCTGCACAAGGCTACTTACCCTTCAGTGTCTCTACGAAAGCTGGGACATGCATAACTTCTACCCTCTGCAGTATGTTAAAGGATGACCAGGTGTCCAAAGGCTGAGCAGTGCTCTTTCAGCTGGCAAGCCTCTCAGTCTTGTGTTTTTTGAAGGGCCTACAAGCTAGGGAAGGGGGGGCTCGTTGTCGGGGAGGACAATTTTAGACACCATGCTATGATTCTTAGAAATTCTGTGTATCTGCAACTGCCACTGAAGATTATAAAAAGCTGGGGGACAGAAGTTGTTTTGCAACACTTTAGCAAAGTGTGTTCCCCTTTGTTTTTCAATAATCTGATAGTTGTTAATAAGACTATAATTTTATTAAAATACTTTAATCCAAAACAGTACTACAACTCCACTAAATCTGTAGTACCCCTATCAGACATCCATGCAGATGCTGCCTTCTGTTGTCTCCAAAATGCAAAATCTCCCTTCTTACTCCCATGCAAACACCAGCAATCCCACACACCTCCAGTTTTTCACCAGATGACATCAGCAAACTTTTTTCCAGTCTTCTCTCTTTTTGCTGTTAGCAATTTCAGACACTCCCACCTACACCACCTCCGTCCTTCCATCTTGATCCCTGCATCTCACCACATGGCTGGTCCATGTTGGGATGCCTCTACCCTGCAATCACAGCTGTGAAGTCTGGATATTCCCACGTCATATTGCAAATAAGTAGTATCTGGTGGTGGGCTGGATCCAGGCTCAGGAATGTGGCCATGTGGGCAAGAGCCAGGAGAGCAGGGCTGCAGATGCTACCACAGGTACCACTGTGTCCTTCTTCCTCCTGGTGTGGTGCTGGCTGGGAGCTGGGGAACTACCAGGTGCTTTCTCCTTTTCAGGGGATTAAGGCATTGACTTCCTTATATCTGTTCTCTACTGGAGCTGCAGCAGCAGCTGTAACCCAGATCTTTGCAGCCACCTCAGGATACGACAAGGCATGAGTATATATATATATATATATATATATATGTATGTGTATGTATGGATATGGATGTAGATGTAGATGTATGTATATTATATATATGCACATATCTCACCTACATTCATCCATCTGAGTTAAATGCCCAGGCTGAAGGCATTCCCCAGGCTCCTTCTGTAGTCAGGGAAGAGGGAGACCAATTCTCCAGTAGGGAAA
>NW_009954507.1:1219648-1255601 GCF_000747805.2 Chaetura pelagica | reverse complement strand
GGGACATGCATAACTTCTACCCTCTGCAGTATGTTAAAGGATGACCAGGTGTCCAAAGGCTGAGCAGTGCTCTTTCAGCTGGCAAGCCTCTCAGTCTTGTGTTTTTTGAAGGGCCTACAAGCTAGGGAAGGGGGGGCTCGTTGTCGGGGAGGACAATTTTAGACACCATGCTATGATTCTTAGAAATTCTGTGTATCTGCAACTGCCACTGAAGATTATAAAAAGCTGGGGGACAGAAGTTGTTTTGCAACACTTTAGCAAAGTGTGTTCCCCTTTGTTTTTCAATAATCTGATAGTTGTTAATAAGACTATAATTTTATTAAAATACTTTAATCCAAAACAGTACTACAACTCCACTAAATCTGTAGTACCCCTATCAGACACCCATGCAGATGCTGCCTTCTGTTGTCTCCAAAATGCAAAATCTCCCTTCTTACTCCCATGCAAACACCAGCAATCCCACACACCTCCAGTTTTTCACCAGATGACATCAGCAAACTTTTTTCCAGTCTTCTCTCTTTTTGCTGTTAGCAATTTCAGACACTCCCACCTACACCACCTCCGTCCTTCCATCTTGATCCCTGCATCTCACCACATGGCTGGTCCATGTTGGGATGCCTCTACCCTGCAATCACAGCTGTGAAGTCTGGATATTCCCACGTCATATTGCAAATAAGTAGTATCTGGTGGTGGGCTGGATCCAGGCTCAGGAATGTGGCCATGTGGGCAAGAGCCAGGAGAGCAGGGCTGCAGATGCTACCACAGGTACCACTGTGTCCTTCTTCCTCCTGGTGTGGTGCTGGCTGGGAGCTGGGGAACTACCAGGTGCTTTCTCCTTTTCAGGGGATTAAGGCATTGACTTCCTTATATCTGTTCTCTACTGGAGCTGCAGCAGCAGCTGTAACCCAGATCTTTGCAGCCACCTCAGGATACGACAAGGCATGAGTATATATATATATATATATATATATATATATATATATATATATATATATATATATATATATATATATATATATATATATATATATATATATATATATATATATATGTATGTGTATATATATATATGTATGGATATGGATGTAGATGTAGATGTATGTATATTATATATATGCACATATATCACCTACATTCATCCATCTGAGTTAAATGCCCAGGCTGAAGGCATTCCCCAGGCTCCTTCTGTAGTCAGGGAAGAGGGAGACCAATTCTCCAGTAGGGAAATTTTACTCCAGAGATGCCCAGTTAGGCACTGTGTGGCTGAGCACAGCTTGCAAGCTCGGGCTTCAGCTGCAAGTCCATGGCAGTCGCACGGATTCAGGTTGGCTGGGAGCTTCAGCAGAGCAAGCTGGAAGCTCCCCAGGGCAGGCAGCAGGAGATACACCACATGAATCCAGTCCCAGACTGAAGGGTAATGGTGCTGTTCTCTGCACCACCGGCTTAGCATTCTCAAACCGACTTGAAAAAACAAACCAATAATATCTTGTCACCTGTAAAAAGTCTCTGGCTGACCCAAAGGCACATAGGCTCACTGCTTACACCGAGCATCCTCCTGCTTTATCACTCTCCTGTGAAAGCAGATGCTGTTGTCTCAGCTGAAGAGATCACTTTGCCATCTTTGGTGCACTGCAGAGTGGGGCAGTGGGGCCCAGCATGAACGGGATGAACAGCCCCACGAGCAGGAGAGGGGAGAACCACATCCCTTCTTACCCTATTTCTGATGAGGGAAACCACAACAACCACAAATAAAACCCTTGTCAGTGGGGAAAATCTTGCCAGTAGCCCTGAAATCCTACACCAGTACAGGTCCTGTGAGAGTGGGGCTGAGCACCACAGCCTCCAGCCTCAGCTATTGGGGTAACAGGGATGTGGCAGAGGTTTTGTACTGACACCTTGATGGCTTTCACAGCAGTTTCCCAGGGCTGTTGGAAAAAAAGCTGACCCTATTTTCCTACGTAGTCTCGGTAACACCTCCACAATGTGCTGTGAGGGGACCACACTACATCAGTGGGGTCAGCCCCAGGGGACACCTGATGGGGAGAAGCCAAGCACCTGCATGGCTAAGGACATGGCTTCCAGTTCCTTCAAAATTTGAGGGACTAAGAAGCTGTTTGGGGAATCCAAGTGTAACCCCCAACCCTGCTGCTGCACTTCTAGGGGAAAGGGGTTTTTTTTAACTCATGTCCTTATGAGCAAAACCCATGTTGGTTGAGGCCAGGGCTCACAAGTTATTTCAAATACGTCCTGAGATTATCCTTGTTTGTTACTTGAAAACCATATTCAGCCGCTATTTCAGAGCTTTGCAGAATGATGGTCATTATGTGATATTGCAGACAGCTATTATTCCTGCTCCAGCTTTAATAAATGCCTGGCAGATTTAATAAAACTGATCCAGATTTAAAGTGTCCCTCTGGTGATAAATCACCTGGTAAAAATTTTCCACCGTCTACTCTTGCTCTGGGATTTCTGCTTAGTTCAATTCATTAGGCAAAGTAAGTCACCCTACCTTATGAAAATCCAGCTGTTTTCATATAGCTCACACATAGCTGCTGAACAAAAGAATTAAAAAATGTAAGTAATTATAGTTAATGATTAATGCAATTAAAAATGTAAAAAAATCTTGCAAACAGTTTTATTCTGCAGGTATTAAAAATCCCTTAAATTAATGCTGCGGATCCCCAAGATTTGAGAATTAATTCTATCGGGCTTTCTTACTGCTTTGGACAGATAAAGGGAAGAAGCAGCTCAGGGGCTTCTGGCAAAACCAGGTTGCCCAAGTAGGTTGTGCTTCACCAAACATAGGAGTAGGTGCTCCCCCAACCCACCTTTTATTTTTTATTTATTTGCTTATTTATTTATTTTTTCTCTTAATAGTAGAGAGGGGAGGAAACAGCTCCTAAAACAAACTAATTTTTGGTGATTTTCTTCCCTTTTGCAAACAGTTTGAAGACTGAGCGATTTGTCCTTACAAATCCGTGCCATTAAGGGAGCAGGGACCCTAAATCCACATGCACACAAGCAGTAACTGTTTGTATGCCAAGCTGTTTGTAAGCCTGATTTGACAGCACTGGGCTATTCATTCCTTTGTCAACCGTCCATCGCCAAACGTTAACCTGCCCGGGTCTTGGGGTATGGGAGAGCTAAATCTTCCTTCGACAACTGTATAATGACCAGACTGTTTCATTAGGAGGACAATTCCCTCGACAAACCCAGCCCAAACAACTTATTTCACAATTTGTGAGTAGAATTAAATCTGGGGGGGAGGCGGGAGAAGGTGAGTGGCACACAATGTGCCGTGGGATCAGCGCATTAGGACAAGTGCTCCAGCCCCTCGCGGCGGCGGCCGCGGGCCGGAATCCTGCCAGGCTCACCGCATGCAGATCAGCGGATTAGGGGGTCCCCGGCATCAGGTCAAGTGTCTAGAGGGTAGCTGATAAACACCCCAAACCTGACAACAGATTTTTCTTTCTTCCTCCTCCACTTGTTAAGTGCCGGAGCAAATCTTCTGAATGGCGGTGGAGTTTACTTAGGGGCCTTTTTTCTTCCAGAAGACACTCTACCCATTTTCTGAGGCCTATTTCAGGCGGGCTCTAGAATAAATTTGCTACGCATCCTGCACAAAAAAAACACCCCCTCTTCCCCTCCCCTTTCTCCTTCTTAACTATAGCCTTTGTCTCAAGGTGTGTGAACAAGGGGGGAAGAAATCTGCACTGAAAAAGCAAAATCGAGACCCCCGTGGATTAAGTTGAGCACGTTGAAGATTGTCTGAACGACTGACTTTTCATCTTTAAAATAATTTGGGTTTTTTTGTTTCTGTTTTTCTTTTTTTTCCCTTGGAGACAGCTCTGCTTTCGAATAAACATAGCAAATACATTTTTCCAGTGTTTTCACAAAAAGTGCAAATGGATAGGCTGAGAATCTGGTGGAGGGATTCCCTGAAGGAAGGATTCTTTGCCGGAAAGTAACTTCATTTGTACTGGTCACTTGGCAATCTCAACTCTTGCTAAGGAGAAATGAAAGGGAGCTCGACCAAGAAGGCATGTGATATATATGAAATATTAAAAATCAAAGCCATTTCACAGTATAGAAGTGGAATGTCTCTTCAGCCTGACCCATGGACTTGGAGGGGCTAGTATGGGCAGGAGGCAATCTGCGTATTTCATGCACTGTTAGACACTGGAAGGTCTTAGCACTTCTTGGGCTCCTCCAGAACGAGGACTGAAATGCAGTCTGCTAGTAAGGTGAATAATTGGGAAGAGAGGACTGACGGTTTTATTTACCTTGGGGTAATAAGGGGCCAAGAAGGATGGAGAAAGAAGATGATAGCAGCCTTTAGCCTGTGTTGCTGCTCCCGATGGTGCAGTGTCTTGTCCTCCAGCCTCTCTACTGCTGCCTTTGCCTGCCTGATGGCTCAGGCATGGAATAATCCTATTTTCTGTGAGCAAGCAATAGATTATTCTCAATTTTAGATGGCAGTCACACTGGGTACCAGTTTGCAAAGGTTGGCTGGGGTAGAAAAAGCTCCTCCCCCAAGAGTATGGGTTCCAGACCACCCACATGGCTTCCACCATCCCCTGCTCTGCTTCAGACAGCTCTGGCCTGAAGTCCTAAGTGTGTTCTTATCTTCACCCTCCTAAGTATGGCAACCCTCTCCTATGTCATGCCTCACCTTTGCTGGACCTAGGTCCTTTCCTGCAGGTGCCAGTGTCTGCAAACAGACCCCGGAGGTGAAAACGGAAACCGGAGCCTGCAGGAAGCTTCCAGTCTTCACAGGTGCCTACAGTTCTAGTGAAGTCCAAACCTCCCTACCTCACTCAATCAAAAGACACCACAAGAATGACCTGACTTTTTTTTTTTTTTTTTCTCTGTTTTGCAGGTTAAAAAAACCCACACACGCACATCTCAAATGGTGGCAGAGACCAACACAACAAACTACACCTCTACAAATACACTCTGCTGTTGCCCTACATCCACTGGGGTAAAATTTGCCACGCCAGCTGTGGGGCTTCCTCAGCATCAGAAGATCAGCAGAGCAGGTGCTGCCTGGCTGGAGCTGTGGGTGTTGCAGTCATGCAGCAACCACAGCTCCAACAAAGCAGCATTCTCTCCACTGATACTCTCACAGGGCTTTCTGTGGTGCTCGCTTCAACTCCAGTGAAGCTGCTGTGCCTCAGGGCCACATGCTTGGTCCACTGAATGTGTCACCTGATGCAACTTCAGCCATGGTATTTTCACGGTTAGCATCTTCCTTTTAAGATGCTTTCTTTTCTTCTAGGTGGGACGCACTTTGGGTAGAAAAGAGGTAGGACACAGACTATGTGTTTGGCAAGTAAACCTCCTGTGCCCTCTGCAATGTCCCACCATCCTGATGCTACAAACAGTCCCATCCATCCCCCAAAACTGCAAGCATGCAGCTTCCCTTGACTTTAAAAGCTACAGTCTATAGGAATTTCACCCATTGCCTTCTTCTCAGGGACAGAGGTTTCAGGATGGCTTTGGAGCTGGAGGATCAGTAGTGGCAGATAGTGCCCATGACTCCAGGATGCCAGGGGAAGAATAATGCTGCTGCTTTGATGATTCATTCAGCAATCAAAATCAATGTCAGTCCTGGGACTTGCTGTTCTCTGTTTATCCAGGGACAAAAGGAAGCGGGAGCAGCCTTCGTGCAACCACTGTGTAGGACCTGGTAAGTAACCTACAGCTTTGTTGAAACTTGACAGGATTTCTAGAGTGAGATGCAGTTCCTTCTCCTCCTTAATTCAATGCAACTTGTTTTCACAAAGAGAGGACTACGAGTAGGTTGTTCTAACCCAGCTTCCCATTTTGGTGTGATAGGAGCATAGGCATGCTTGGACAGCTGGACCAACCAAAATCCTTTGGCCAGGAAATCAGGGTGGCCTTGACCTCTGTGCTCCAGATGAAAAGGCAGTGGTTTACCAGGAGGAAGACTTGCCTGCTTTCCATGTGGTAGAAGGGGGGACTTCCTCTGAACTCACTCCCAGCAAGGACCAGGGGAAGAGTTTCTGCCTCTGAGGCAGGTTTTGTTCAGCTAAGTGGCCTAACTCTGCTGACTGCATTGAAGAAAAATCATTAGAAGAAAGCAGCTTTTGATGGGAAGTGTGATCTGCGTACAGGTCAGAGCACATAATGAGATAAACTTTAACTTGAAACTAATTCTTCAGCTTATTATACTGAAATAGCTTTTGGAAAATGGCTTCACATGGACATATAACATTCTCTAAGATAGAGCTTCTACTAATACTAAGCCAAAGAGGTTATTTTCCTCTTTATTTCTAAATGCACCAGCTTTAAAGGATGCTTTCATGGATTAGAAAAACGTGTTTTGCTTAAATAGTGCTACCCACCTAGAGGTTGCATGTAATTAAATTCTATCACCGAGATTACTAGTTATTAGACTATATATGTATTTTTTGAAGAAAGCAAGCATGTTTTTGCTTGTGTGACAAGGGCTGGCATGAAGAAAAACAGTAGTATGTGCAAAGAATTGCTAAATAACTGATAAATAGGCTTAAGTTATTTAAACTGGCATCACAAGTAGCTTAAGCAGTATGTTTTGTATCATCTAAATTTCTAAATACCTGTAGTATATTTGTAAACATGGCAATCTAACATTTTGCTGAGCAGCACATTCACATTCAAATTAACATAAATGAGGATTTAACAGCTGATTGCACAGCGTGAATGATAGTAACTAATTGTCAGAGAGGGAGAGCTGTAAGATGATGGTCCTAATGCGATCAGCCAGGAACACGATGCCTTGTGGGACGAATGTGGGAGTTGTAAAGACTGCTGCTTGCCTCAGGGGAGGTGGAGGAGAGCGAGGGGCAGTGTGGGTGAAGCAGGCAGTCGGATGAGGGAGGTTCAGGGAGCTGGTGTGAGGGGTGGCGTGAAGCCTTGTTCCTACAGGCCCCCACCTCCTTTATGGCAGGGATCAATGGGCTCCCTGGCTCTTGAATGCTGGTCCTCCTGGAGGAAGCAATTGTTCAGAGGTGTGGCTCATTTCAGGCATTTAATCTCCGCTGAATGGGGGCTGTGTTACCCATTTTGCTTTCGGTCGGGGGATCGCAGGCAGCTGGTCAGTGGGAAGCAACAATGACTGCCAGGGCTGAACGGGCCAAGTGCTGGGCTGTGGGTCCCTGCATCCCCACGGCTGACCCTGCTCGACCCCTCCCCTGAGAGGGGGCATGTTGTGCTCTGTGAGAGCCCAGCTTTGCTCCACGCAGCCAGTGTAGCCCAAGGAGAGGCTTACCTGCAGGTTTTGTCCTCGCTTCATAACACTGGGACCTGAGAGAGGTACACAACTGGGTCTGGGGCTTGGGGGCCAGTCTGCATGGGGCTGCTGGAAACAAACCAGGAAAACACCCCTACCCTCCACCCCCCGTTTTCCTAAAGGAGGTGGGATAGCCTCCTGGCACACACAGGGCAGGGCTTTTGTTGCTGCTCAGGTTTGGGGCTTTCAGCACGTGTTTGCTCAAGCCCACCCTCCCGGCTGCCCTGTGGTTGCAAAGGGACATTCTTGGGTCAGTGAGCTCTTTTGCAGCCATGCAGTGCGCTGGGTGGCTGGTAGAGTCTTCAGATGGGCTGGACCCACTCATGCTGGTAGAGAAGGGGATCCTGCTGGGAAAACATCACTGGGAGCTTGCAGTTGCTCTGCCAGGGCAGTGGCTGGGCACCTGCATCTGCACTGCAGGTGCAGTAAGAGCTGCTGCTGCATCCCTCTCTTCAGCTGGTGTCTGCCATACCTTGCCTTTCCGTCCTCAGGGGTTGAGCCCTTGCTCCTCAAGGGAGCCTTGCCATGTGCAGGCACTAATTTACAGAATCATAGAATCACAGTGGAAAGAAGCAAGGTATTAAGAGTAGGGGCTTAGAGGCAGTACCAAAACATCTGTCTCCAGCAGGGACACTTGGAAGGAAGCCTGGCAGAAAGTACCTGGGTTACCTGCAGCATGTGCTCCTCAGTGGGAGGGATCATTTTTCCCCCAAGGAGCTCTGAATAATTCCCCTAAGGCTCCCAGTCTCTCCTAGAGGTGTGCAAGGAGCTGAGGATAGATGTGCCATGTTCAGCTGTGAGAATGTCATGGTCAGGCATCATCCCCGAGGATGAATGAGTAGCAATGAGGTAACACCAATGTTCCTGCTCTGTTAAAGTTTGCCAGATAGTAACAACAGCAGAATGTACAAGTGGTTGGGGCAACCTAAGCTGCTTGTCTGGCCCGGCTTCACCTGTTTTGCCCAAGCTAAGAAACAGAAGGATAAGATTAATTGCAGGAGGAGGAGCTACTTCCAGGTTTACTCAGGCTCCACAATGGCTGAAGCACCCACCTGAGCAAGACCCTCCCCCCCACACACACCCCAAGAAGCTTTGAGACCCTATTTTCCTGTCTGAGGAGAGGATGGTAGCCACCAGGTTTCCCACACAGCCTGATGAGTGCTTTTATTTTTTTCTTTTATCTTGAACAAGAAAAAGAAGTACTTCTCAACTGTGTTAAGTTGATGTTATTTTTCCATTCAGCTTCTGAATGGAAGATTCACTTACTAGCAGAGCCTTGCATGCCTCAAATCTCTGCTTCAGCCCTTTTGTTTGGACCCTCAGGTGCTCAAAATTCTCAGTGGATGCTCTGGCAGAGCCTGCAGCCTCCTCACCTCCTGCCATCCCACTCATGCCTGGTTTATCCCACATGTGGACTTTGCTGCTCACCTCTGCAGCCCTTCTCCTTGCCCGGGTGAGTTGTCCATCTCATCGACTTGGCTTAAGCTCTTTGAAACAGGGACATTGCAGCTGTGTGTCTGTATGTGGCCTGATATAACCATGTCTTGGCTTAGTGCTGGCAAGCAGTAGGAATTATAGCCAGGAAGGGAAATCTTGGCAACAGGCTGTTCACCATTACTTCTCTGTCACTTCATTTACAATCTCAATTACCCTATTCTCCAACTTTTCCCCACTCCTCCTACATTTGCCTTCCAGTGTTGTGGGTTTTGTTTGCTACTGCAAGTAATATTAAAAGCCATTTATTTTTACAGTCTGTCTCCCCTGTGATGCATCTGGATAGTCCCACTGAAAGATCAGACATAATCTATAAATTCTTGCTATGACTAAGGGAAGAGATCTGCCTGCAGGAGGGTAGAGGAAAGGGAAGGAAGAAGATCTCCTGAGAGAAATCCTTGCACAAAGATGTTGACCATAGGGAGGGAAGAACAGTTCTTTCAAAAGAGAACTGTGAGGAGGAAAACTCACTCAAACGTGGGCACTGAATAACAGCCACAAAGAAACTCAGGTTCACTTTCTGTCCCATCAGCCTCAAGGAAAACAGGCTGAAAACTTTGCTGAGCTAAGCTGGGTGGTGGCTTAGGGCAGTGGGAGAGGTTTCAGCCACTGGGAACACCTCCTGCACTCCCTCTCTCTTGAAGCAGCTCCTAATAACTTGGCAGTTTTGCGAAGGATCTGCTGGAGGCAATTGCTTGCCTTAGCTGAGAAGCCTGGATGGCTGGAAATTGGAGAGTTGATTGTGTCTGTGCTCCCCTTGGTGCCTCTGCCTTTGATGGTTTTATGCTTCCTTATGGCTCAGCATCCCAGCATAAGAGCCACTTGCCAGGCTGTCTCAGCAAGGGATGAAATTGCTGAACATATCAGAAGCTGCTTTTTTTTTCCTATCAAGAACTCCTTATAGCACAACCTTATGATTAGCAGTATTAACCAGCCTGGCCACTGCAAGGGTGACTTTTATTGGAAACAATGACTTTGGGAGATCTACTAGGAAAAAAATAAAATCATTACCAGGGCCAAAAGCCTTAAGAGGATCTCCAGTTTCTAATAAAGACATTTAAACACATCAAAGATTCAAGCAAATGGACAAAATACTTTCCACAAAATCAGATGTTCAATTCAAAGAAATATTAGAATTGTGGAGGAGGGAGAATAAAAAAAAGAACAAAAAAAGAAAGGAAAAAAAGACAAAAGAACTTTAAAGTAGCCTAGTTTCCAAGTAACTAAATGCTGGTAATGCCAATGTAGCCATCTGAAAACAAAGCATGTGGAAATCTGACTTCTTTTAGGTCCTGAATCATCAAATCAAAAAGATATACTCAAGAGTCAGGACACAGGCATATTCAGGGTCAGTTGCAGCAGCAAAGTACCAATCTGGAACATAGACACTGTAAAAGACAGAACTAAGCTCTGCAATCAGATCCAGGCAGTGCCCCAACACAGGATGACAGAAATTAATTGTTCTTGCAAATAACAGGGACTGAATCAGTGGTATTAAAACACAATTTTCTTCCAAGTGCTAGACCTTCAAGAGTAGCTAGTGTGCACCAGACAAGAGCAGCTGTGGATAGTTCTGCTATGAGAACCATAGTGTTGTATAATTGAATTTACTTTTTTCCTTAGCATTTTATGTCCTCTGAAAGGACCTGTCAATTTACAATTCCTACCTGTCAGATCCAACTGTGATACAGGAGAGGAAACAGGAGTCAATCAGGATCCAGCAGCATCAAGAGCTGGAGCTGCACCAGAACTTCAACCTGCAGTCAGGAGCCACAGCACCTTCGATGCTGGTGCAGAGTAGAGGAGATCTGCCTCTTAAGACCTAACTGGACACACAAACAAGCATCGTGATCTCTGATCAAGCTCCATAACAGACTGCTTTTCAGCCTCTCTTGCATGATCTCCTTGATGCCCTCTCACCAAACACTGGCCTGTCATTGTAGCCACCTGGGACTCTCCACTCCCGCTCTTGTGCTAGTTTTGCCTACACCACTTAGCAGAGGCCAGGAGGAGGTGGCAGCATTGTCCTGCCAGTACAGATGGGTGTCACCTCTGCTTCTGAGGGTCAGGACAGCCAGGGGAGGACTGAGCCAGGCTTTTTTCAGTGATGTCCAGTGATAGGACAGGGGACAATGGGTGCAAACTGGAACACAGGAGGTTCCACATAAACATGAGAAAAAACTCATTTCCTGTGAGAGTGACAGAGCCCTGGAACAGGCTGCCCAGAGAGGCTGTGGAGTCTCCCTCACTGGAGACATTCAAACCCACCTGGACACGTTCCTGTGTGATGTGCTCTGAGTGACCCTGCTCTGGCAGGGGGGTTGGACTGGATGATCTTTTGAGGTCCCTTCCAACCCCTAAGATTCTGTGATTCTGTGACCAGTTACAGCAGTCCTAGGAGCTGATGCCCTCAGTAGTTAGCAAGACTTGTAGGGATATGTTAGGGCTTCTCCATGAGGGTGATCAGAGTAGGCACGGACTCAGAAGTCAAGGTGTGGCTGAAGCAAAGTCAGCTTACTTGTCCCATGTCCCTCCCTTCAACCATCAGTCTCCAAAATCCATCATATGCAAAGGTTTGTGTAACCTATCCTGGAAGCCTCCCAAAGCAGAAGACCCCACTGTTTCTCCAGGCTCTGGTACCTCATGGTAGGAAACAGGAAGTGGGTCCTGACCCTAAACTGAGGCAAGGCGAGACCAAGGAGCAAAGATGTAGGGGCACAGCTTCTCCAAGCAGCACGATGAGCAGCCAGGAAGAGGCAGTAAGATTGTGTTGTCTACCTACGAATGGAGGGAGGACATGAATCAGGTTAAGTGGCCACCCAGTAACTCCCCCAGCCCTTTGTTGCTCGTGGGACAGGGCGCTGCTGGTTGCCATCTGCAGCCAGCGCGGGCTCCACGTGGAGGGCCAGAGCCACGAGTAAGGCTGACACCACTCCGGTGGCTTTCAATAGCAACAATGGCAGGCACTCAAAAGTGAGGAGGACAGCCTTGACATATTTAGCACCGTCACCCCCCTTGAAAATAATGAGGGCTGGCTCCTTTGTGGACCCTGGGCTGAATGGGTGCAGTAAATCTTGCTGCCTTTAACTTTTGCGTCCGGGGAGCTCAGTGATCCTCATTCATTCGTTAGACCCTAAGCCATCTTCTAGAGGGAAGGAGATGGTGGTACCTTATAACATGCTTGTAATAAATCACTTTATGCAAACTGTTTTTTTTGGTAGGCTTATAATCTCCTCCCTGTATGTTTATAATGTCTAGCTCTATTAAAGGCTTATTGCCTTATCTTAATTTTCCCGCAAACCAGATGCATGTAATGATATTCATAGAATCATAGAATTACTTTCTATTATTTTCCCAGCTGTACATTCTTTTGCTGGTTAATCTTTGTTTCCATGTAGTTTAACAAGGGCCATATGGATATGCATGGACTTCCCACTAACTCTTGAAAAAGGAAAAGAATCGTATTTCATATTTCCAAACTTTTGTAAAATGACTGCATCTAGCTGGCATCTGTGATACTACCACTGTGAGAGATCTGGGCCAGCCATCAGGACAACTCCACCCCTCTCCAGGGAGGCTACAGGGACACAGGGACGGAGGGCAGCAGGCTCCAGTTTACAAATTCTTGTTATCTGGACAGCAAAGGCATTTAGATAAGCAAAGCTTAACTCAGAGCTTCAGTGAAAATGTAGCAATTAACAGCAGGTGAAATCGCCTTCTGGCAAATGAGAAACAGAGTTCTCTGATCTTTGAGGTTTTCACCCTGAGGTTAGGTGAGCTCTTGGTGGGGAGGTTCTCTGCTCTCCTAGTGCTGCCTGGAGTTAGTTTCCGAGGGACTCAGGCTCAGTCTGGCACTGAAACCTGCCCTCGTCTTCTTCAGGGATGTCACTGGCTGAAACCTACCAAGTCTCATTAAGCATATGCAAGCAATTCTTTTCTGAAAGGCTGCGAGTTGACTGATGGCGTGTATTTTCACATTAATGAAAAGGCTAACCAGCTGCTAGGGTTAAGATACACTGCCTCCAAAATAGGGAATCTGACAGCTTTTTAGAGAAAAGGATCATAGATTTTGGGATTTGATAGGAGCAAACCATCATGCTTTCTTCTGCTCTTGTTTTCAAGAACTGTTCTGATGGAAAAGAAACTGTGAAGGAAAAATAGCCCCCAAGGTTTTAATGATTTTCTAAATTTGCAACTGAAAATGAGACTGAAGAAGGAAATACCTCAGGGAACACTACTAATAGGAGGTGCTTCCTTTGTCTTCCCCTCTCCAGGTAGAATGAGACAAGAGTGCCAGTTTGCTTCTCTATCATATTGAATTTTATATGTTTGAGAAAGTATTTTGTCTTCTGTATGTTATGATGTAATTGTGACACATACTTCAGTTTCTGGGCTTCACAGAATGCTGCCACTGCATCCCTTCTTCCAAATCAGATCTGATTGTAGTGGAGTTTGCCTGTTCCTTTTCCCTCAGTACAGGAATTGGAAGAATAATTATCAGCTTGTTAATTTGGCTTTGTGGGGGGGGAAAAAAATTCAAATGAAAATGAAAGCACGTTTGAGCAAGAGTCCTTGTACTTCGTGATACCCAACTGGTGAGCAGGACAAGGCTCAAGGCCATCTGCCCTAGCTGCTCCTGACATCTGCTATCTTAACTGGCCAGCCTGAGGATCAGAACGAGTTACTATTAATTATTGAAGGCAGCATTTTCAGTACTGGCTTCTTTAGCAGGGGTCAGTGTAATGTCCATTCAGTTGCAGACACACTGAAAACTAAATGCATGACCCAGTCAAAGTTCATTGTAGAGACACAGATCTGGGCCATGACCTTAGAAATAGCTCAGCCTGTTTTGCAGGAACAAGAAGGCGTAGAATTACCTATTAGAATAAAGTTACCATCTTCAAAATGGGTGTCCATATAGATCAGCAACTGCTACCATAAATAAATGGAAAGGTTTCTGAGGATGAGTGACAGCAGCACCTAATCATATAGATTTTTTTCTGAATGATCTTTTCACCTGCAGTAAGCATCAGGTCAGAGGTTGGAAGCAATGTTGCCTCATCTGGCATCCTAACTGTGAGACTGTAGCATCCCCAAGAAGGCAGAAAGGAGGAGGGACTGGGGACAGCAATGCTGAAAACACAACTACCCCTGAGGTGGGAGAAAGACTTTTTACACTTTTTGTTAAAACATTTGTCAGTGCAGGTAAGTGGAGGTGAGTGGGGTGATGCAGCCCGTACCTGCAGGCAGGGGTGTTGGAGAGGCACATGGTGTGGGTGGCGAGGGAACAGGGATCCCCAGGTGCTCTCTGCCTGTCAGGTGCAATACACTGCTGGGAACAGAACGAGTCAGTGAAGCAAACATAGAAACTGGCTGATTTAAGCTGACCTTTCCAGATGCTCACTGTGATGGTAGTGGTGAAAAAGCCCTAGGGAGCGGGAATCCTGAGAATGTCCATTTGAGACTTCAGCACTTCAGGACAGATTTTGCCATCCTGCCCAAGAGTTTCAGAGACAATGGTGGCCTAAAAGCATTCCAGTGCCCTGGCTGTTGTCTTGACGGTGCAGAAAGGGCCCCAGGTCACAAAACCATTGACCCCCATTATTACCTGTCTTAACTCTGCCCAAAATGTGCCAGGCAACAAATCAGAGCCACTTATGCCACTGATGATGTCCCAGGAGCTACTGGCAAGCAATGATGGTCAGCTCTGATGTTGCAGCAAAGTCGCTGGTGCCGGTTCTCCTCCGGTATTCCTCTGCTTGGAGGTGGGAAAAGGCTTAGTCTTCCAGGTGCCCCTTGCAGATGCTCCCAGATGTTATCCACAAGCAACCATTAGTAACAAAGCTTGTCATGGCAGTCAGCATCCACCCACAGGTGCCCCCATCCAAGAAGCTCACATCTCTGCAGTGGCAACATCTGGATGTTCAGATCATGTCTCAAGTCCCAAGCCAGTGCTGGACTCCACAACCTACATTACCTGTGCATGGTTTCTAGTTGAAACCATCTTTGAGAAGAACTGTTTTTCCAGAGGTGAAAGGGAAAGAAGCAAGTCTGCAAATCCCTGTGCAGTACTATCTGGCTGGTGTGAGCAGAGCCACAGCTCATATAAACACAGCCAAGAGGGTATGTTTGCATTTCTTGGACATGCAGTCAGCATGGTAATCCTCCTCTGGAAACTGGAAATACATCAGAAAAACTGGAGGTGAGCAGTTCAGATGGATGAAAGTATCTCTGGGCTTACCTAAATGTATCACAAATTGTTTCTCACAGTGCTTAAATCTGCACTTGTGTGTGTGTGTTGGTGGATATTACAGAAGTGTGCAGACTCTCCAGAAGTGACTGACACAGGTCAATCATTATCGAGACCTTAAAGATCACCTGGAAAAAAAGCTTTCCTTTGGACTGCAAAAGTTCTTCGCTCTGAGCACAGACCAACATGCACTGCCTTACCTGGAGAAAAGAGCAGTAAACTTTTAGGACACTGCAAGATTGATGGAAGAGGTCCATAAACACATTGAGCCTCTGGGATGAACATGAAGGATGAATCAGAGGCTTCATTTGCAAACTTTTGGCCGTTCTTTCTGCTCTTTTAGGAGGGCAAGTGTGGCTGTTAAAACCAAAACTGCCATTTAAAAGAGGGATGTTGCTAAAGTCTATTTTTAGGGGAATTGTCAGATATGCTGGTCTAGGAGATTGCTGTCTAGCTTATTGTTTCAACAAGCAGGTGAAAACTATCAAGCATTTCCCAGTGTAAAGAGGAGGTGAAAATTTACCCAAGAGCTATATATGGGAGGCCCTTAGAGAAGGACACAGCGAAGTGCCCTGTGAAAATGATCAGGGTGAGCATTAGATCAATGGCAAAAGAAACAGTTAATGAAAAGACAAGAGAAGAGACTGGCTGTGTGTCAAACCCTTGAGACAAAAAGGGACAGCAGAGTGCAGATAACAGCTCAACTTGGAGAGTCGACCACATTGTCCCCCCAGAGAAGGCAACAGGGGCCTTGCAGGGGAGAGAGGGGGCAGAGATGGTCCCAGCCACAGGGTGACATCTGAGCCCCATACAGACTTGAGAGGACAGCAAGGTTGATCCAATGTTGACACACAGAAAGGGAAAAAAAGTAAGAAGAAATTATACTAAAATTATTCAGGAGAAAATCCTGCCTCCAGTGAAAACTTTGGCTGTCTTTTCCAGTAGGAGGATTTTACCCTTGGTTCTGGATCACAAAAATCATCAGGTACTCTCTGAAAAACACCCTTTGCTGACTGCATCCTAAATACATGTGTCTGAAGACCATGCTGATCCCTGTGGGGGAATCTGTGGGCTAACTTTCAGTCAACATTTCTCAAGGATTTTCTTGCCCTTGTTGTTTCTTAGCCTCAGAATATAGTCCATTAAGGAATGCCTTGGCTTTTGAAAAAATATTACTGTTTCAGAAATAGCATACAAGTTTCTGGTTTAGCATAATCAGCACTTTCTAACTTCTTATTTTTGTCCCTAAGAAAACAATATAGACACTTCTTTCACTGCTGTTAAATTTAGCAACTGTGCCCCAAACTGACAGGTTTTTCATAAGTTACAGCTTGGTAAACATGAAGAATAAAAATAATGCGTCACTTAAGAAAGAAACAGAAGCTGGCAGACACGTTTGCACTATCAGAGTGTCCACAGCCATAGTATATCCTGATACAGAACAGAAAGCCAGGTATCCTCTAGACTCCACATCACCTGTAGGGTGCATGTGCAGCTTCTGCTACAAGACTGGCTGAAGAGCCTGTCAATGCCTGTTGAACTTGGATCTGCTTCAGACCACCGTAACCAGTGCTTTCCAGTGCATAGTGTGAATATTCAAGTGAGCTATAGACACAAAATACATCATGTCCTTTGGTCTCAGAGGAGCTTGTGAATTTGTACTTTGCACCCTGAAGTTCTTATGAACTTGCAAACTACCACTTCAGTTACAAGAATCAACATCAGGATGATTTTGCTGTGGTTTTGCTTCAGGAGGGAAAAATTCCAGTAGTGTTGGATGGACATTTTAGTCTTTTTGAAACCAGACATTCTTGTTTCTTGTTGGGTTCTCAACTATTCAGCATGACTCTGTGTGTCAAGTTACTTTGCTTTTGTGTTACAGTAAATGTTACAATACAAATGTAGGTAAATAAAGAGGACACAGTGTGGCACAGCTTGAGTAACCCAGCAGATCATGTAAGAATTTTCATTGTTTTATTTAGTTATTCTTCAGTAGCCTTATAATCAAGACTTTCTCACATCCTTCCTTTTAAGAGAATTGCTGTTGTCCAGACAGTAATACCACCTCCAAATGTCCTGAGGAGCTCCTCTGCCTCTGAGTCATCCTGGGAAGATTCTGTGTGTCAAGTTACTTTGCTTTTGTGTTACAGTAAATGTTACAATACAAATGTAGGTAAATAAAGAGGACACAGTGTGGCACAGCTTGAGTAACCCAGCAGATCATGTAAGAATTTTCATTGTTTTATTTAGTTATTCTTCAGTAGCCTTATAATCAAGACTTTCTCACATCCTTCCTTTTAAGAGAATTGCTGTTGTCCAGACAGTAATACCACCTCCAAATGTCCTGAGGAGCTCCTCTGAGTCATCCTGGGTAGAGGAAGTATAGTACCAGACACAAGAATGCCTAAAGCAGGGGCTGGGCTGGAAACTCTTCCCCTCAGGTCTGTACACTGTAGCAGTGTATGACAGCCCAGGGGCATCCCCCAGAACCTGCATCCCTGAGCAGTTGTTTGGACAGACTGTGCCATAATTATTTGAGGAATATAGTGTCCATAAAAGCTGCATAAGAAGGTGAGGATCCAAAGGCAGAAATAAGTATGAGATACATCAACTCTGCATTCCAATACTTCATCATACATTGATTTTTTTTTGTCGGTGTTTGTTTTTTTTTTTCTCAAGTGTAGGTTGAATTTTACTGGTCCTCAGTGACCTTTTTTTTTAAACTATATTTGAAGTTTCTTTCCTATTTAAACATTTGCAAATAGTTTCATCCAATGCAACTCTACTTTTCAGAATGTAAAATACTTGAAAACTCATCACCCAGCTTTAATGGTGAGGAACAGTATCTTCTGCCATCAGCACTAGGATCTCCCTCTTCTGCTAAATTTACCACCTGCTGTGGGCCTGTGACCCTGTCTCCTTCTTTCCAGCAGCACATAGACATGTTGGAACGAGCCCCGAGAAGGGCCACAAAGATGATCTGAGGTCTGGAGCACCTCTCCTATGAAGACAGGCTGGGGTTGTTCAGCCTGGAGAAGAGAAGGCTCAGGAGAGACTTTATCGTGGCCTTCCACTACCTGAAAGGGCTACAGGAAAGCTGGGGAGGGACTGTTTACAAGGGCTTGTGGTGAGAGGACAAGGGGGAATGGTTTTAAGATGAAAGAAAGGAGATTTAGATTAGATATTAGGAAGAAATTATTTCCTGTGAGGGTGGTGAGACACTGGCACAGGTTGCCCAGGGAAGCTGTGGCTGCCCCCTCCCTAGAAGTGTTCAAGGCCAGGTTGGATGGGGCTTAGAGCAACCTGGTCTAGTGGGAGGTGTCCCTGCCCATCACAGGGGGGCTGGAACTAGATGATCTTTAAGGGCCCTTCCCACCCAAACCATCCTGTCATTCCATGATCCTCCATAGGCAGGAAAGGGGAGGTGCCACCATTTCCATTAAATTCTGCAGGATTTAATTTTTCAAAGCACAAAAAAATTTATTTTGCTGACCATGTGCCAGATAAATTTAATTCTAAATATGTGACCTGCCTCCAGCCTTGTGAAGGACTGCTAGACCAGGGTCTGGAGGTTTGCAGGGTCCTGCCCAGCATGTTGAATATTAATGGACACCAACGTCAGGCAGATACTGATGGAAAGCAGTGTGTGGGATAAAGTGGGTTTTGAGCTCTGGTTTGCAAGCTTCTAAAGCAGCTCTCTTGAAGGTCCAGTGCCTGTTCCTGGCTAGGAAGAGTTTGTTTTTATTGTAAAGGAGGTTGTGAGAAAGTCTTCATCCCTCTGCCATTTGTGGTTGACAACTCCACCTTATGCCAAGCTGCAGATACCTGGCAGTTTATAAGTGTAGTTTGCTTTATTGTCTGATAAGCTAGGCCTGGAAATGTTTTCTTCCCTAAGGCACAGTTTCATTTATTCCCCCCATTCCTCCTGCATTCTCCCTATCATCTTTTTTCATTTGTGCTCTTCCATGGGAGTGCAGGTCTGTTTTGTCCTGCCGAGGTTTTGCCCTTGGACTGTGCTTGGGCTTTCAAACTAGTCTTGCAGTAAGTGGCCAGGTTTTTGGGGCAAAGGCTTTGGGATTCATCTAATTCCAGTGAAAAATCAAGAGGAAGGTGGTGAAATAATAAACATCCCTTTTCTGTCTCATGAAATTATTTTGCACATTTTTTTCAGTAGTAGCAGGGCTAAATAGCCCAATTAAGCTGAAATGAGGATGCTGAACAAGGACAAATGTGCTATATTCTGCACTTTCTCCCTTGCTTCAGTGCTTTGCCTGTTATTTTCAAGAGCAAAAAGACATCTCTGCAGCCTTGCCTTATTCTTGCCTGAGCCAATTTGTCATCATTACCCATAACCTGCCCTGTCACAAAGTTTAGGGTCCTGGCTTTCTCTCCTTCTTTCAGAGAGGAATGTATGCTTTGGCAGACAAATGATCTTCAACAGAAATGTTGGCTGTTTTAAAGTGACATGTCTCATGTTCTCCTTTATAATCAGCTGTGAGGTTGAGGAGTTTCTCTCTTGTGTTTCCAGATGTAAAATTTCAGAAAAAAACATTGAGATCCATTAGCAATATCTGGAAGGGAGGGGATGGAACCAACTGCTAAGGGAAAAGCCCAATGATGTGTACAGCTGCTGTAGGTGTGTAAGCTCAATGATGTGTGCTTCTGCTTTGCAGAAGTGCTGCAAAGACCTCCAGCTCAACCACTTTGGCTTCTCTCCTCAGCCTGAGTCCTGCTTGCGTTCTGATCACGCAAGGATCCTGCTGCTTTCCCAAGAGGGGTATAAGCTTGGTCTTTAGTCCCCCTGAAGAAGGTGAACAAGCCTTAACAGAATCAGTGAAACCCATGTAGAAGGAGCGAATACTTGTATAACCCAACCCTGCATTTGCAGAAGTAAGTTTTTTCCACATCGAGGAAAATTACTCTTCCACACATGCAATAATTTTAAAGGCACATTCATGTCCTATTAGTATCCATCAAAAAGAGAAGCATGTTTATTACTAACAGCCTCAAAACCTTTCACACAAGACGTGGTCAGGGCATTTGCCTTCTCAGCACTGTGCTTGTAGTCTGCAGCAGATCCTCTCCCAGAGCCACAAGGCCATAAAAACTCCCCTGAAAAACTGATGAAGCAGGAAGAGGACTTACTTTTTATGTGTGCTTTTGAAGTAACTGAATGCTTGTGCCACTTTGGAGAGGGACGGTACATTTTTTGGAGTAAGAGACTGGCATTTTATGTCAGAATTAAGGCTTGCATGAGATTTGCCTTCAACTTTTTATTTCCAAACTTTTATTCTTTTCAGTTAAACAGGTGTATCTGCACACATCCTGAAGTGTTAGGCAGTCAAGGCTTCTGCCTGTTCTAGAAGAGCTCTTGTGTTTGTTCCCTAGTTGATTATCTCTGACAGATGGAGCACAATGGCTCAGCTGAAGCAAAATCCTTGAAAACCTTTTTCAGTGAAAAACATAATAGTACACTCTTCCTGTAGCTGCTTAAGTAGGATCCACCATTTCCTAAAAGAAAGAGCCCTGTGAAAAAAAAGAGAAACACACTCAGGTAGTGGTTTAACTTGAATGAGGAGAGGGTGACTCTCCAGATTCCCTCAGTTCTGGATCCATGGGAAACAGATATTTCGTTTCTATGAGAAATTCTGGAACTTGTTAAGTCATTCATATGTTTTGGCCGTGGGTATGGGATCTGTGGGCCCTGGATGCTCATTCCTTGAGGCCTGGTGATGGTTGCCAGGGTTTGTAGGCTCCATACTCCACGGTATGGAGCAGGAAGTCTTAAGGATCTCCAAAGTTCTGGGCCTCTGATTCACCTGCTGATCTGCCAGGAGCCCAGATCCTATGGATTCTGGACATCTTGATGGGGAGGAACAGGAGTCACAAAACTTTGAGGGTAGCTGGTTTCTTAATCCCTTGTCAGGGAAGTCTGGGAGATGGTGTTTCATCTTGCAACATAGCCAATAAGCCATGTCCAGAGCCACGGATGGTGGGAGTACTGGATGTCTCTGTGAGGTCCCTTCCAACCCATACCATTCTATAATTCTGTGATTCTAAGTCTCCCAAAAATACCTTAAATACTCTAGGCACAAATTAAAGAAGCCAAACTATTATAAAGGGATGGAGCATGTTACTCTCTGATAAAACAGCCAACTTGGATAAATCCTACTTTATACATTCAATGCTCTTCCAGATCAAGCTGGCAGCACATTGCTGTCATGTCACTGTAGCTAGCATTAGTAAACTCCTCAGTGCTTCATGTGTGTCATTTGATATATATTTACACCACAATATTTCTGTCGTATGTTTATTTTATTAGTAAGTGATCCCCAGGAAGCAGTTCCCAAGTCAAGGGTCTGAATCTGTGATTAGGATCCTGGACAAGCACCACAAGAAGCTGGATTAATGTCCATCTTCTACCCCTTGGTGACCTTCTGCAGTCCAGCCGTGACCTGCAAACATGCTTTTTGAACTCTCACAGCAGTTCCCAGAGAAGTAGAAAGAAAAGATATTTGATCAGGCTACTCACCTGGGTGGTGTTTAGCACTGTTTTCTGCAGCCCTAAATCCTTTAGCCTTACTCTTCTGACAGTGCAGGGTAGTATTTGTTGTTAATGCACCCCCTAAAGTGACAACTAGAACCATTTTGGTAGTGTCCACTGCACACTGAGAGGGTCCATGCAGCCATAAACTTTTGTTGTTGTCACTAAAGCAAAAAATGTAGTCATCAATGCAGAATTAAAAATACAGTTTCAAACACTGTCCTAAATATTCAACCTGTAATTCTTTCTGAGGTTTTCCATGGACAGTGCTATGTAGCCCATGCCCATCAGCATGCAGAGGATCCTGGAAGAGAGGAGAAGGTAGAAGGGAACTTATACCCTGATGGAAATGAAAGATTGATGCTGTGTGCAAAAGCACCTTGTTCAAAGAATGAGCAGCTATGAAAAAGTGCAGCATTTGGAGCTTCAGAGGCGAGGCCCAAAGTTCTTTGCTAACTAACTGGAAACTTATAAGGAAATTCATTAGTCTTCCTCTTAAAACTCAGGCATTGCTGAGACACACTGACTTTAGCTGCTTCTTCACCAGCCACTGAAATAATTCATGGTGTGAGATTTCTCACTGTCAGTCGTACAACCAGAGTGAGTCACGACCGGCTGCATTTTGCTCTTTATCCATGCACAACCAAAGTCACTGGACATAATCCTACCAGTATATTATTTTATCTCCTGTCACCTCTGATGAGCTTCACTGATTCACACTAACTTCAGGAGTTGTGCATTAGCTCTATGAAAGGAAAGATACAAAAACAAGCACACGCAGGATCATGAGGCATTAAGTTGTGTATAGATCTACCACCACATCATAACCAGACACCCACCAGGCATTACCAGTGGTAAATAAAATAAATCTACAGATTTAAACTGCTGAGAGTGTTGTGCCAGAACTGTAAACAATTTGATGCCCTCAGAAGAACCTTAATTAGGTTGCATGTAGACATGCCCATGGCTGGTGTGTGATCCTGTTACAGCAATCTGGTATGGCACAGGTGGGACTCCTGCCCAAACTGCATGAAACAAGGTGACCAGAAAACATTTTCCAGTCCAAGGCATTATGTGCTTAATTAGATTGAGGTAGTGCAATAAAAAATGCCACCCGCCATGTCTTGCAGGGTCATGCTCTTCTTCATCAGAAATGACAGTTCTTTTCAGCCTCTGTAATGTACAACAATCCTATGTGCTTATAAATACTATCTAAGGGAGGATACTAAAGATACTTTGGATATAGTGTTCCCTCCTTGCTCATATATACAACAAACATGACAGAAGCCAAAGGAAGTCTTTCATCTCTGATGTTTACCAAAGAAGCTATGCTTGCAAGCCAAGAAGATACCTAACCTGAAATTATTAATGCAGTAAGAGCCTTTCAAGTTTGATGTGATCTGGCTTCTTCCCAAGATGTGATAGAGCAGGAACTTAAATCCAGTAGTCCCAAGAGGACAGCTCCACACCAGCAGCTCCCCCACCTCTGATCATTGTCTTTCCTGTGGCACCATGAGAGCTGCAAGTGGTTTCCCAGGGGGGAAGACCTCAGGCTGTTTCAATCTCTGAGAAGCAAAATTTACCCCATGTATTATAACTGAGGGCCAATGAATACCCAGACCCAAAGCTCATCTGGATGTGCTTGGGTGGTAAGAGAGCCTCTGTGTTTTATTCTAACTTTGCTTTCTGCATTAATTTTGCAGGGATCTCAGTGCAGAATCTAATCTGGACAGGGCAAAAAGCACACATTGCATCAGCAACATCCACACTCAAGAGGCAAGTGAGCAGCTCTCTTTGCCAAAGACAGATGGAAAATAGCTGCTCTGGTCACTGCTGTTGTTTGAAGCAACCTGGGACTCTGACCAAACTCCAGAAAGCAAACTTTGGCAGAGGTGACCAGTATTACCTCCTCCCCACAAGACAAGAAGTATAATTACTGTCAGCTGCCCTCCTAGACCACTTTAGCACAGTTTCATTGAAGCTGAGTCCCAGCCAGTTCCCTGCCGTGTCTCACTCAGATGATGAGAAAATCTCAGAGCAACGTATTTTGGCTCAGACAGAAGTTCTGGTGTCACAGCAGAAACTGATGACTACTTTACAGGTTACCATGCCATGTAATAATTAAAACACCTTGATCGTAAAATCTGTGACCAATCATAGTTTGAGAAACTGGAAAACTAGCCACTTACTGGCCCATTAAGACCGGAGAGATCTGGGTGGTTGTCAATCAGATGCACCAAATTAAGCTGCTCACCCCTGGGTGATATTTTGTAGGACTCCTACCACCTAACTTTGCTGTTTTTCTGGTAGTATGGTTATTTTGCACTGCTATGCTTAAACATGACTAATGGCTACTCATTAAACCACTCAGGGGGAGCTGAGGTTGTTCCCAGAAGGAGCCCTTCTGCCATGGTGGTGGAGACCCCTCTTGCCCCATGTGGTCTGTTTCTCTCTCCCCAACTTCCATTCCAGAAGCAAGCACCCATGAGGATGGTGCCAGGCAGCTGTGCGACCAAGACCCAAGGAGTTTTCCTGTGGCCGGGTCCCAACAGCTGCCCAGGCTCTTGGCTGAGTCCTGTGCAGAGTCATGTCACCCACCACCAAGCAGCTGGCAGCTCAAACCACTCTCCTCAGGGTTTGCCTCTGCACTGCTCCTAGTAGGATTTCTTTTTTGTTCTGAATGCTGGCCAGTAGTGGCTGGACTCATGCAAAGGTCTGGTGTGACCCACCCAGCCTTAGCCTGTCCTCCAGGGAGGAAAAAAACCCACCACCCAAAAATGTGGCCCCACGTCTGGGTGTGCACCGGGCATGTGAGGTAGATTTACTGCAGTGCTGGACTTAGAGCCACCCCATCTGGATCTGTTATCTGCTTGGTAACCCGAGTTTTCTGGTGACAGAAGGTCTGCTTCTCCTCTGCTGCAGAAAAATACAACCAAAAACAACAACAAAAAAAGCAACCAAATCAAAACAAGTGTTTTTATTAAACTTGCATGCACTTAAGCCATTTCTTTGAACCTTTACAACTCAGCACAGTGTTCACTGGCGTCATGAATGTCTTCATCTGGCTTTAAAAGGTGGGAACAATGTAATGCACTTAAATCCCTTAACTGGAAATTTCTTGCCTTTCATTTGTTTAGCCACAGTAGAGAAAAGACTAGTCACAAAACTTTCCTCTGTGCTTAAGAAGATTTCTCCTTTGAAGCAGCAACAACAATAATACTGTAATAGAAGTAAAGCCTGCTCTTCTTACACCAAGCATATTTTCTGCTGAAGAAACGTGCTGCAATTGCAATGACAAAGTCGAGCTTGCTAAGCAGGGCCGTTTCCCCCTGCTACTTTGTGTTGAACTTTTACAAGCAAGCCATAAATACATAGATACCAAAGAGTTAATTTGCGTTTTTAAACCTCCTTCCCAATATCCTCTCTCATTCCTGCATAAAATCCCCATGTCCAGACATCAAATCAGTAAACCCTGTTGCCTGTCAGAGAATACAATGTCAGGCCATTAGTATGTTAATAAGTCCGGAGGGTGACAGGTGGCCTAGTAGACAGCTCAATTAAGCTGCTCATTAAACACACGCTAACGAACAGCCAAGGCAGGGCCTGAACAGCACCATTCTGTAATGACATGATGTCAGAGCGAACAAATGAGGAAAAATAACAAAAACATTACAGCAGTGACAGACGCCACTAATAGGGACCCCTTGCACTACATCAGCCCTCAAATCAATGAGCAACAGGGATCAAAAAACTCGACCCAACATTCTCAGGGGACTGAATACAGCAAGATTTTTTTGGTCAGGTTTTTTCCTCTCTCCTTTTTTTTTTTTTTTTTTTTTTATTATTGCAGAATATCACAAATTAATAATGGGGGGTGTGAGGAGGGGTGGTGCGAAATAAAGGGGCAGAATTTGTTTCCTATAAGACATAACCATAAAATGTGAAAACTGTGGAAGGTGAGGTCTGAATGAAAATCATTATTTAATGGGATCATTATTTAAATTTGATTGGCATTTTTTCCTTTATCTTGCCTTTTCCCCCCTTTTTCTGAAGCCTGCAGGTTCGAATTATTTGCTGTACCTACTCTGCCTACTCATTCGCCATAGGTCACCCTACCATTTAAGTAGTGCAGAGAGAACTTTTAAAGTGCAGATTTGTAGTTATTATTTTTAAAAAGGGGACTTCTAGCAGCTGGTAGAAAAAATCCTATCATTTTCAAGTAAGGAGCTTCCCGGGTAATAAATTCAAGCATCCGACCGGTGCTGAAATGCCATTTGAGTCCTGCATTGCTAAACTAATAGGCTGGTTGACCATTATAAGGTCATGACCTTAGCTCTCATCCTAGCTGCAGAGCTGTGTTAAGTTAACAACTGACACCTCGCTGTGTTTCCTTAAAGGTCTAACTCAAGATTTGTGCTAATAACTAGGATAATCAAGTCCCGCTGCAAAGTGAATTTGCAGCAGCAACTTTCAGGAAGGGGAAAAGAAAAGAAAAAAAAAAAAGATCATTTGGAGTCTATTAATAGACAGGTGTGGAAGCAGCTGCAGTAGCGAGCAGGCTTACAGATGCAAGTCAGCCCTAATATTTAGGAAGCTTGCTCACCAACTCCTAGTGTTTAACCACAGGAATTGGCCGAATTCAGCCGCACACAAACCAACACTCAGCAGAGCGATTTCCGACCACTCACACCTTGTACAGCACCTCCTCCCTGCCCCTGCAAAAGGGCATCGTATCAAACAACTGATTTTTTACAGCCCTTTTGGCCTCCTGCAAATAAGGTGCTGAGCGCTGGGAAATGAGCACTAAAGGGTGCAGGTCTGGTAGGTGCTTCTGGGCTGAATCCAGCTGTGGCAGAGATAATGATGCGAGGCAGACATCAGATGTCAGCTGAGCGTTGAGCAACAGATCAGCAGGGCTTGCCCCAATATGGGTACAAAAAATGAACATAGCTGAGGGCTATCTCAAATGCCATGTTGGTACCTCTTGTGCGAGATTTAAACATCACTTCCTATAGGTCTGGCTTCTGAGGATGGATTGTTTTAACTACTCTAATTCTAACCTGACGGTGTGTCAAAGTTTGACTTAGGTCCGACAACAATGCTCTCGATCCCCTCCCCCTCCCACCCAGGTAGGGAAGGAGAGAGAGAAAAAGAGAGAGACTTGGCTGGATTGAAAACTAAACTACACAGCTTTAATTAAAACACTAATGAATGATACAAGAAAATATATACAATTATATACAGATATATATTCAGGTATGGGCAAAAGCCTCTCGCCTCCCCCCACCCCAGCAACTCCCACAGCACTTCCCTGAACTGGGAAGAGTCCCGAGGAATCCCGGAGCTGCTGCTGGAGAAAGAGCAGAGAGTTATGGGGGTCAGGAGATCTCGAGCCTAAGGGTCGACGGTGATGGATGAACAGAGTCCTCCCTGGACGCCGGCCATGGACGGAAGAGAAGGGGAGAAGAAGAAGGGAGGAAGTTGTCTTCTGTGATCTCTGACCTTCCTCTGAGCTTACGTAGATATATGGAATGGAATATCTTTGGCCAATTTTGCTGTCCATCTAACTCAGCCTCCTACGGGGGGGTCACAGATCTCCCCATAGTGTCTGAGCCGGCAGAGTGCAGGTGCAGCCTTGAAGCCTCAGTAGTTAGAAAAACATTCCACTGTCTTATCAGCCTAGCAGAACACACTGTTGCTAGTTACAAGAAAGCTTGCTGAAGGAAAAAAAAATCAGTAAAAAGAAAAATTGGCTTCATCCTGGCTCAAACCAGGACACGGTGTTAAATTAGTATGAAGACTTGAGGACAGGTCAGTTCTCACAGGCCAGAAGCTGGATTAGATGCACAGAGCTCCAGCTACACAGCAGAGTGGAGTCACAGAAGCAGGCAATGGGAAATGCAAAATAAACAGCCCTTCTCTCCTGTGCTTAACAAAACAAAAAGCTCCACTGAGTTCAAGGGAGCTGCATCCCTCCTACTCCCACTGAAGGATGTGGCACTTCAGCCCTTGTTACCTGCTTCCAGGAAAAATTCATCCATGTCCCAGAGTCTTTCATGCTTATTTTGTATACACAAAGTATTGGCTAAATTGGTGCAAGTTATCTTATTTCACCACTAAAGCACAGAGATACCTGTTGTTTGTCATCTACCCCTATCACTGACTGTTGTGCTGGTTTGTGTCCTCTGCCTCTTTTTTGCAGCTATGTCTATGTTCAGGACTATGTTCAGGACAAAAACAGTTTTGCCCTGAAGCAGGAAGCTGAAGTTTCTATGACCACATCAGTCTCAAAAGTCTTGCTTGTGTAGTGCAGCAAGGAGAAATATTAGCAATCTGGGAGTGCAAAATAAACGTGGCAAAAAATGTGTATTAAAATCTTCAGATCTCCCTTCCAACCCTGACCCCTCTGTGACTGACTCTATGACTGAGTGCTAGTCAAAGCATGAGCATTCCTTGTGTCTATAAGGCTTCAAAAAGTTGTAAAGTGAGGTATGTTAGGCCATTTGAACTTCGTCAGAAGTGATGGAGTGTCACATCTGCAGACTGTGAGACATGATGAAAACCAAATGCATTTGTGCTTGCAGTAGCAATGTTCAACACTAGCAGGTGAATCACAACTGCTACTTTAGAAGCAAACACAACCCTCCACAAGAAACCACTCTGTAATTATTAGGGACAGCACTGAGAAGAACATGCCACCAAAGTGTCTAGTCCCAGCCTTCCTCTTCCTTCCAGTGCCCTCCCAACATCAGGGGGGACAGGGGCTTTCCCTGACAGGGGATAAACACTGCCACACATCAACACATCTGATTGAGATTCAGCATGTTTGCCTTGTAGGAAACAGCAGAATCTTCAGGACAGACTCTGTTTAGTAAGGGCATCAAGCACTGGAACAGGCTGCCCAGGGAAGTGGCAGAGTCAGCATTCCTGGAGAAGTTTAAAAGATGTGTGGGTGTGATGCTTATGGACATGGTTGAGTGGTGGACTTGGCAGTGCTGGGTTAATGGTTGGATGTGGTGATCCCAAAGGTCTTTTCTAACCCAAACGATTCTATGATTCTGTGATGTATTTAGGTAGGAAAATCTGGGCTCTGTGCACTGTGTACATTGCTACTTGCATTGTCTCCATCACTCTGGATGCTGCCCCAGTACTGGTCCTATGAAGGTCCACTTAAGGTGGAAAACAACTGAATGGTAACTGAAAGAAGGATATGGCCTCTGCATTTGTACCATGCATCTTACCATATGCTG
This sequence comes from Chaetura pelagica, assembly GCF_000747805.2. Taxonomy (NCBI): domain Eukaryota; kingdom Metazoa; phylum Chordata; class Aves; order Apodiformes; family Apodidae; genus Chaetura; species Chaetura pelagica. The sequence goes on along the minus strand of NW_009954507.1, from coordinate 1,226,769 downwards.
CAGTGTAGAAAACATGCTGAACAACTTGTTCCAGAGACACCTGTAGCAGGGCTTGTCTGAACATTGCAGACAATGCTTGTCTGCATTGGCAGAACAGGGTCTGAAAGGTACTGTCAGTGCTGGTCATGCACCCAGGGAAGGACAGGCGATGGGAAGCTCCCCCCCCAGCAGTAGTGCAGAGGGCCAAGAAGTGTTAAAGAGCAGAGAGGTATCTGGGGATGTGCTTATGTTGTTCCCTGGTGGACTCACCTCATCAAACAGCACTGTAGCCCCACTTCACCCAAAAAAGAAACAATGCCACATGTAAGGCAGGGTAATGCAAACATGATCTGGAGATAAAGCTAAAGCTGAGAAAACAATGCTCACCAGGGAAAAGCTATAAGATAATGTGGGGAAGGCCACTTTTGGAAAGAAAATAATAATAACCACTCACTGAAGTTGCAGGCAAGTCCTCTCCATGGGGGCTTTAGGTTCATTGAAGTACAATTTCCCACACATCTGGCAAGAGCTCACAAGAACTGCCTGCTGGAATTGAAGTTTGCCCTGCCATAATTCCTCCAAAAAACTTCTTTTCACAAGCTCTGTCCCAGGGTTTAAAGGTGTTAGTTGTCACTGCTTCCCTGCCCTGACCTAAGTGGGCACTGGCAGGGACTTTCTGCCAGTGAGGGTGGAGGATGGTGCCTTGAAGCTGCTCATGGGAACTCCACCACAGCACTCTGGGGAGCCACCTCATCTGACAGATGTGGCGTAACACAAGGGAAGCTACTCAGGCACCCCTGTCTCCTTTGGAGTGTGTGAGCTTCACCTACATTCTGAGGGACCTTGTCTTTACTGAACATCCATTACACTGATTTAGAGAGCAGCTTTCAGTATTTAGCTTCTCATCACCGTTTGGTGATAGATACTATTTCAGCTCTATGGAGAATTATACAATCATAGAATCATTAAGGTTGGAAGGAACCTTGAAGATCATCAAGTTCCAACTCCCCTGCCATAAGCAGGGAACCCCACCACTAGACCAGGTTGCACAAAACCTTGTCCAACCTGACCTTAAAAACCTCCAGGGATGGGGCATCAACAACCTGCCTGGGCAACCCATTCCAGTTCCCCACCACCCTTATAGTGAAGAATTTCTTCCTAATATCTATTAGGAATAATATCTTTTATGTGTCCTCATGGGCTTTTCCATGGGCACAGCAGTGTCAGAGTGCCCAGGAGTATTTAGCTTCACCACTCCTGAGTAAAGTGTGGCAGATGGAGGGAGAGAGAAAGTATTGCTGGGATGAGCTGAGGCACAGAGTCATAGCCAAAAATAATAACTAACTGGGGACCTTTGTTGTTTTATAGTATTCTGGCATTACCTGTATTTCATCAGTCAAAAGCATTTCCCCCTACCAATGCCAACGGCAGCTGAGACAGTCTGCATCTCTGAGCATCATCACATTTCTTGTTGAGGGAAATTCTTCACCCCATCCATCCTCAGGCAGGACTTGTCCTGACCTGTCCTTCCTCCCTACCCTTTCCCCAAACCCAGCCTCTTCCAATCCTTTGGCTTCATACCCCTGTTTTGGCCCCACCATTGTCTCCTACCCCCATCTATGTTCTGCATCCCAGCCCTGGTCATTTCTGGTCTCACCACACAGGACTCCCTGGCCCAGACCCCACGTTTCACCTCTCTGACTCTCAAACCCAGTTGCTGTCTTCTCTTTGCTTGTTTCCAGGTCTCCACCCCAATTTCTTTGTCCAGTTACACTCCTTCAGCTCCTCCAGGCAGGCTAATTCTCATCCTCTTGACATTAACCCAGGTAGACTCCCTCCAATAGGTCCCTGGTGGAGGAAGAGATCATGTTCTCCTGCAGATTGAATCCAAGTTGAAAGACTCCCCCATCAGCCAAAAGAAAACTGTAACTGCAGAGATTTTTCTTTGCAAATGTATCCAAAAAATCATAGTTGGCTCTGGAACATACCCAAAACCAACAGAGTTTTCAGGGAATCAAATTGCTAAAATTCACAAACACTTTCTTGAGCACGTACAAAACTCTCATTATTATAATTTTGCTATAATTTCTCCAGATTTGGCAGCATTTTTGAAAAGGCAGTAAACCACAAACCCTCAACAAACAAACATTTTGCCAGATTCGGATAATTCACATTTTCCTATGAAAAGCCCTATGTCTCTGTGTTTGAGAAACATCAAAAGATAATATTTGCACACACACACAAAAAATATTTTGTTTTACTTCTCTGTGACTTATATTTCTGTAAATGTCTGAACCACTTGGTTTGGTGTTTTCCAATCATTCAGCCTGAGCAGACATCTATGCAAAAATTACCTATTCAAACAGTAACATTTGTGAAATGTAGGAACAAAAATAAACAGGGCCTTACAGCATCAGAAAGAGAAGACAACTGGTGGAATGGGTATGAGTCAAGGGGTCTGAAAAAAGAACACAGGTAAAAAGAGTAAATCTCTTGAGGCCAAGGTGATACTTCAGAGGGTTTGATTTAGGTTAGACTCCAAAGGCACGAAGAGATAATTTCTACTGGAAGGACAATTCTTGCATCTATGTGTGTGTGTCTCTGTGTGGGGGCAGAATCCAAAACACCTGAATACTGTGTCTTGTAACAAGTCTTGCTTTGGGGGTGAGAGTGTATTTGTCTTGTCAGTGTCAAAAGTCCAGTTGTTACCCCTGACCTGCTGGAACTGAAGAGCTTCTGGAGGACTTGGAGGGTTTGCTTCCAAGGAGGATCATCGCTTCAGGGTGCATGGTAAGACCTTGTCACAACCCCTTGGCCATGACTGTCAGTGTACTTTACCTCTTTCTTGGACTCATCTTCTGCGTTAGCAACGTAGCTCCCAGAGGATGCATCAGCAGCAATGCAGAAGACAGCCAGAGCCCGGGCACGTAACCTGCCAGTTGGCATGAGGGTGGTGTCTGCAAACCACATGCTGTGCCTCTGTCACTACAAAAGGAGAGCTGGCGTGGTGCTCTGGCACGGCTCCTGCTGCAGAGGTGTCCTGGGAAAACAAGTGCTTGATATGAAAAGCCTCCTGGGGAGAAACGCGCGGCTTTCAGGGTCAACTTGACCAGCCAGACATAATGTGTGCTTCTTGCCACAGGCTGTCTGCAGTTGTCCCCCTACTACTGATGTTGCCCTCAGTTTAAGGACTACTACCGTAAGAGGTGGGTGGCCTCTAACTCCTGCACCTGCTGGTGACTTCAGCCTGGGAGAACTGTCAGATTTCTCACTCCATCGTGCACGGCTTGCCCCCAGTACCTCCAGCTCATGAACACCAGGAGGGCAGAGCCAGGGCTTTTGTAAGCAGAGGAGACAGGTTCTCTTCTCTCACAGGCAGCAGCTTGACAAAACATGGGCAGGCTCTAGAAAAGAAAAGGAGTGCATCATAGGGCCTGAAATGGAGCAGAAAGTCTGGAGTTCCTCCCTTTTAGGATACACCGTTGAGGCTGGCTCTTGGCATGAGAATATTTAAATTAAGTTTGGTCATGAAGGCATCAGTGCTCCTTGCTAGGACAGGGAGAAGAGGTTACCTGAAGGCACATGGGAGCCACCAGCCACACCCCTGCTGCCTCATCCTGTTTGATGGCACTTCATTAACACCTCCTGCACCAAAGCAGCTTCTCTGTTATGAAAAGCCAGTATGTATATATCATGCTCACTCTCTTCATGGGGTTTAATACTGCAAAACTGACCAGGAGTAAGAGTATACTAATTCTGTCCAAACCTTTCCTTTTGATGTGTGAGTACTTGACCCATACCCAGGGCTCAGCCCATGCCTCTGGGCTCAGGGCATCCTGGCACCATTCCTTGTTTCCTCCTCTCCAAGCTGGAGGTGCTCAGAGGTTCTGCAGCCTCCCCCATGCCCTTTCCTAGTGTGTGCTCTGCCCATCTCCCAGGCAGAAAACAAACAGTTCCTTCTCACCCATCCCCTGTGCTCTGCAAGTGTGTAAAGAGGATGAGGGCACCAGGCTTTCCCAGCCATCCCTGCTTTCAGCCAGCTAGAAGAGTTGTTCTCAACATATCTGATTTCTTATTTTTGTTCTGTTGCTTTAGATAAATGCTACCAAGTCATATATACAATAAAAAAGTAAAAAGGCTTTAAGTATAGCACTGAGATTTGTGGTTGCCTGAACTGGTTCTGTGAGTTTGCACCAGTGGGTGTTAGTCACTGAGATGGAAGCATTTATACAGAGGTGAAATAACCTCCTTTGGGGTATTCCATGTCAGCACAAAAAATTACACTTACAAAGATTTCCAGATCTCCTGGGAACTGTCTGCCTGCTAAAATTAAATAAACAAATCTAGGCTTTGAATCTCACTGCTGTATAATGGCTAAAATATTCCTTGTGATTTCAGCCTAGAAAATCAATACAATCTTTGCAGCATTATTAAAAGGTGATAATCTAGTCTGTGCAGGGTGAGGTTCCTGGACACCAAGGATGCAGGGTCATTTCTCCTACATGGGATCATTCCTGGAAAACAGGTCCCAGGACATGCCTGCTGCCCACAGAGGGGTGCTCTGCCAGTAGCAGCCCAGGGGGTGCCAGTGGGCTCTCCCTCTGCAGCATGAGTGCCTCCAGGGTGCTCTCCAAGCTTGCGGGGAGACTTTCCCCTTCCTTCTTCCTGCCAGTGAACTTACCTCCTCTCACCTACTCCTCTGTCCTTCCAGTGCTGCCCATGCCCTGCAGCCAGGGAAATTGCTGGGTACCCAAGCCAACCACCTCATCTAGGTGTACAGTGACTGGTTGCCCTGATACAATGCTCCAGATGTTTCCCCTCCATTCAGCTAAACCAGCAGCCATCACCACAGCTGGGACCCTGGGGCATGCCGACATGTGAGCAGGTGCACCCAACCTCTATTTCTTATGGCAGTGAGATCCTAACTGAGGCAGGACACAGCTAACCCACTTATTTAAAAACCCATGTGGGTTTTATCACTACAAGCAAGGAAAAAGAAGCTTCTGCAGTGTTTGCAGTTCCCAGGCAAACCATGCTGCCCAAAGCATCTTCTCTGAAACATTTCACTTGAACTGCCAGTGAAGTTTTCTCTCAGCTACCTATCTATGGGTTTGTCCTTTACTAACCACTTCTTTGAAACCAGGCTGTGTACTAAACACCTCTATTGAGGGTAGCCAAGCCATGAGATTTCAGGACAAGCCTTAAACTTTTGGCAGGGAATGCTCTGAAAAGCCTTCGTAAGATCTCGCAGCTTGAAACTTGGCCTCTATAAACAAAGGAGAACCAGTAATTACAGTGTAATAAAAAAGCTTTTTTTCCTGAAGAAGGTAGATTAGAGTTTTGCTAGTTTTTCCTCCTACATGGGAAGCCCTTCAGCTGTTTTAACCAGTTGCTGAATTCAGGATTTCCTTCATAAAGTCTAGGAATTAAAATCTGTGGGTTTTCAGACCAATTCAACCTTTATAGTATGGCTCTGAACACAGGCTTGTGCAGCTTTATGGATCCATCAGCTGAGAGAGATTTCAGGATAACCAGCAGGAGCACTGGGAGAGAGGCTGAGTCTCCACAACTTCTCCAGCCTCAAGCCTGGAGTAGTTAGCACCACGTGCCAAAATGGTACTTTTCTCTCATCATCGTCTTAGTGAATCCATCTTGTCCAACACTCCTCTTCCCTTTTAGGGTCAAGAGGTAAGTGAATCACAGAGAATCACAGAATCTTGGGGTTGGAAGGGACCTCGAAAGATCACCCAGTCCAACCCCCCTGCCAGAGCAGGGTTACCCAGAGCACGTCACACAGGAACGTGTCCAGGTGGGTTTTGAACGTCTGGAGAGAAGGAGACTCCACAGCCTCTCTGGGCAGCCTGTCCCAGGGCTCTGTCAGTGAGTCTCCTTGGTGTCCATCACACTCATGTAGGGCAGGACACAACTTCTAGAGTAGGTTTCCCAAAGCTTCATGCTAGGGACATGTTTGCTGGAGGAAATAAGGCACGATAATATTTCTTCTGGTACAGAATTTTCAGAGTTGGAAGGGACCTCTAGAGATCATCTAGTCCAACTCCCCTGCTGAAGCAGGATCCTCTAGAGCACATTACTCAGGCCTGCATCCAGGTGGGTCTTGAATAACTCCACAGCCTCTCTGGGCAGCCTGTCCCAGGGCTCTGTCAGTGAGTCTCCTTGGTGTCCATCACACTCATGTAGGGCAGGACACAACTTCTAGAGTAGGTTTCCCAAAGCTTCATGCTAGGGACATGTTTGCTGGAGGAAATAAGGCACGATAATATTTCTTCTGGTACAGAATTTTCAGAGTTGGAAGGGACCTCTAGAGATCATCTAGTCCAACTCCCCTGCTGAAGCAGGATCCTCTAGAGCACATTACTCAGGCCTGCATCCAGGTGGGTCTTGAATATCTCCAGAGAAGGGAACTCCACAACCTCCCTCCATGCTGGGGTCAGGCTCCATTGCTTTCTAAGAGGTAGACATAACTTGTCAGATGCACCTGCTTGGGGTGCAGGAAATAGCACAGAGAGTGGAAACATTTCCATTTCCCATGAGAATGGCTGTTGAGGAACCAGAGCTACTGAAAGGGTCTTTGGTGAAACTGAAGGCATGTAACTGCTTTTTGTATCATGACAACTGTTGGACCAGGTCCTGGGCTCTCAGTCCAGAAAATCTGTTTTACTTGCAGTGATAGTTTTAGAGACACCTGCATGGCAATGGTATGGTCAGATACAACTTAAAGGTCTCCACCTCACCAAAAGTAACACTAAATATGGGGTCTTAGGAGGACTGAGAATGCTTGGTCAGAAATGAAATACACACTTTGAACTTGAAGTAGGGCTTTGATACTGATATCAAATAAAACACAGGGGGTTTTTTTCAGAAGCACAAGCTTGCAGAACCCCTGGACTTCACTGGCATTTGTGGATGGGCCCCATTTCTGCAAAAGTCAGCTGCCTCTCTTGGAATGCCTGTATATAAGATTTAAGAGCCCACATTGAGCTACCTTCTCACAAGCAGCTTATTAGGCTTACGCTGATCTGCAAAATCTTCCCAAGAGGTGAGATGTATGTATATGAATATAAGCATAGAACACAAATCCCTGTGCTTGAAAACATGGTCATTTTATCAGGAAAAAGGCATGG